>NW_024962255.1:21699730-22030773 GCF_019238085.1 Lagopus leucura
AGCGGAGCGGAGCGGCGGCACACGTGGGCCGGGGGGCGGGCAGCCGCCGCGCCACGTGCGCTCAGAGCCGGCCCGCGGGAGGGGCGGGGGCAGCGCTGCCGGGAAAACACGCGTGGGGAGCGGTGGGGTGCGGGGTTCGGCAGTGGGGTGCCACGGGAACGTCCGTCCCCGCTTCCATCCGTTTAGCATTCCCTGGCTAAGGAACGAACGGAGCGCCCTGTAATGAAGGTTTATTCTCATTTCTGTATTGCTGTGGCTAGAGCTGGGGGAGAGCTCAAGGAGATCTGACAGCTTCAGCAGTGGGTGCCGAAGGAGTTCCCCAACTGGGAAGCATTAGCTCTTGCTAGCAGGTAATCTCGTCTTGAAACTGTTGGGTCTTCCCTGGTCCAATATCCGGACAGTCTTGAAACAGAAAAAAAAGTCACCACTGATGTCTGTGATGGGCTCACTAAGAGCAAAACAGGATGCCTGCAGGAAAGCATGATAGAGTTCCCCCAAATTCTCTGTGGTTGCAGGGAGGGCACGCAGATGCACAGCAGGCTGAGACATTCCTGCATCCTTTTCCATCCTTCTCCATTCCCCGTGTTCCCAGCAGGGCAGAGCCGTGTGACACCAAAGGGTAAGTGCCAGGAGCCCCACGAGCACTGAGCTTTTGGTTCTGGTAGGAGACACTCTTCTCCATCTCCAGAAGAGGCAGTTTTTTAATTTTTATTTCTTTATTATTTTATTTTATTTTATTATTTTATTTCATTTTTATTTTATTTTATTTTATTTTATTTTATTTTTTTCCCCGAAGTTGATGGGTTCCCTGGGATTCCGGTGGCTGTGTGTTCGCTCCTTCTGTTAAGCAGGTACCCGCAGCACGTTCCTTCCCGCAGTTTCCTGGTGCCCCGCGCTCCCCGGCCGCTGATCCGGCTTGCGCTGAGGCCGCGGCGTGCGGGAGGAACCACCAGGTGGCGACGTCTCTCCGTGCTGCTGCTGCTGCGGGCTTCGGTGGCTTTTCCGCCCTTCGCTCAGAAGCAGGAGCAGATGCAGCTTGCTAGCTTGCTGCCCACCGGCACCGCTCAATGCACGCTGGCAGAGCCGCCCCATGCATTGGAGAGGCAGCTTCCCCCTTTGCAGGAGGCACAGCACTGCTGACCTCATCAGGATCCCACCTCGTGCGTTGACGTGGAATGAAGTCACCGTGGAGCTGGGACCCGGCAGTGAGCTGCAGGGCTGTGTGTGACAAAGAGAGCAACCTGAAGACAGGGGACTGCGAAACCTCCATGACGTGCTTTGGAAAAATACGTGGTCAGAGGGTGAATACGCAGAGGAGAAGGAATGCTCAGTTTGGGATGAGCTGCCCTGGTTCTGCAGCCCCAACCGCCATCTGTTGCGCTGAGCTCCGTCTAGCTCAGGCCGTAACTGTGCTCTCACCAGATGTTAGCTTACATGAGCTGCATGTAAAAGTGAACTGGTGCGAGAGCTGTGGCCCGAAGTGCTTTCAGTAGGGTCTGACCTGCCGCAGTGACGACGTGCTAGCCGGCCTCTCGCTGCGGGGATGCGCTCCAGAAGTCGCAGGTGTGTGGCTGGAGCTTGGTCAGTGAGTCAGGATAGGAAATATCTTCCAAAGCTCCAAATAAGACAAAACAAACTGAGCTTTAGCACATGCTCAACCGATTGAGCCTTTGGCAAAGTATGACATGAATTTTCAGGGCTCTCACTGAGGCTGCATCTTGCCTGCTGCGTCCTTCGGCGCCGATCCTCCAGAACAGGGTGAGGAGCTGCTGTGGGATGGCCGTGGGGATGGAATCGTTAGCAATTCCAGATGATGATGGGAAACAGAAGGAGTGAAGAAAAGCCGGATTGATCTATTTATTTATTTTTTTTCCTCCAGAAAGTGGGAATAAAGCTACGAGTGCAAAGCTGGCTGCTCATGGAATATCTGCAGCGTGATTGGCACTAATGCTCTGCAGCCAGTGGGAGAAGATACGTTACCCAAGTAAGTGAAATGAGCACCGAGATGGGGGATATATGATAACTTCTGAAGCAGAAGGAATAAGACCTCAGGCAACAGAGCTCCAAACAGCACGCTGTCTTTTTTCCATTTCTGAGCCCGTGGTGTTCAATTAACCCCTTTTCTCTGTGCTGCGTTCTCTGTCCTGCAGGCTTGCAGAGCTTTACCCACCCTTCTGGCTGATGACATGTTAAACACTTGGTTTGCGATCATCAATTTTCTCCTGAAATGATACCCAAAGCTCTGCTGTTTTGATTTAAAGTGATTTCGAGTCTTGTAGTTAACAGTTAAGGATGGTCCTGTCCAAGAGAATCTAACTTGAGGAAGCCATGAAATTTAATTCATTTCTGCAACTTAAATATATAATCAGTGACATATGGGAATACTAAATACGGGGGGAAATGTCATTGCTTAAGTAAAATTTCTGCATTCAGTCAAAACCCAGCAGTTGTAACATCAAACTGTAGTTTCCATTGTACAGGAAATAAAGCATCATTTTTTCAAAGAAAATAGACATGCAATTGCATGCCTGTTATGTTGCTTATACAGCTTTATGCTTAATTTTCTCCACGTTGCTGTTAGTGAAGGGCCAACAGAAGGGAAACTGAAGGGAGAAGGAACAACGCGATACACCGAGCCTGCTGGAACGTGCCCAGGAGATGGCTGTGCTGGGAACACAGGCTCTTTCCCTGCTGTTGTCTCTGTGCCTGGACCAGGGGCACCGTGCTCCATGGGACCTTCCCCAGAGGGAGCTCTGCAGCTTATGGTTACACGAAAGATTCTGATTTTTTTCCTCCTCCCTCACCCCAGCAGTGTCTCCAAGAGCCTTTTGGCTGCTGCTTCTTCCGCTGAGCTCCAGCTCCTCATTGGTCTCCGCACACAGCCCCTTCCTCTCTCTCTGTAATTGCCTTGTTTGCTCCTCCAGCCTTGCACTTCATCCATCTTCCTATTTCCCCTCTCTGATCTACTCCTCATGGCCGCTTCCTTCAGTTTTGCTGCTGGAATGTGAAGCATCTCTCCAGAAAAATAGAAGGTCTCTGTGAACTTTTACCACCCCCCTGTATTCCCTCTCCTTCACCTCTATCGTCTCCTCGCAGATGGTGGGACAAGCGCTCACATTCGTTCTCAGGCTTGTAACATTGGCGCGTTCCCTTCCTTTGCTTTTTTCACATGATGATGTGAAATGAGGATAATTCTGCCCATTTCTCTGCTCCTCAGGGCTGGGCTCAGTTTGAGGAAAGTGCTTTTGAGGCTGTTGTGATGCTTGGAGCGCTGCTGTTGCTTTTGTCCCCTGACTACGGCTAATTGCGGCCACATTTGCTTCTACTCAAGATAGGAAAGACAAAAGCTGCATCAGACGCAGCCATCGATTAGCACAGCTCTCGGGTTTGAAGGGCATCATCTGCCTGAAGGCAGCATTATACATCGAGATATTCCCTGCCATTATCTGCTTATTTTCTTTTCCTTTTTGCTGAAGAGGCACCGGGCAAAGGGGTTTCTGTCTGCTGGGAGGGCACCTGCCTCCCCAGCACAGCCTTGTGGGAATTGCCCAGCTCAGCTTTTCGGAGCCCTGGAGCACCTGCTTGAAGGTGGGCACCTGGGAGCAGCTTGTTCTCTCCAGGGGCAGCCCGGCAGAGTGTGGGCCCCTGGGTTGGTCAGACCACGCACTGAATCAGATGGATGGAGGGAAGGAAGAAGAAGAGTTTATTCTGCTGGAGCAGTGGTACCAAGCTGCTCATGGCATAAAGTTACACAAAGAAAAAGAATACATAATTCATCATCAACTGCCTAAAATCTAGCTTTCTTTCTTCTGTGTCTTGTTGTGTGTCTGCCTGCAAACCCACAGCCTTCATGGGACTGCTGCCTCCTTTTTGTTCCCGTCCTTCTTTTTTATAGCTCTCTTAGGCAGCTAAGGAGGGCGGGTTAACCCTTGAAGGAAAGCCCAACACCGCCGTGCTATGGCCACATTTGGAGGTACCACTCTGTGCTCCTTCCACGCTGGTGATAATGCAGGCGCAGCATTGCCAGATGTGCTGTCCGGCCAGGCGGTCGTGGTGATGGATGCTCTGCTCCTTGCATGCAGGAAGGGGGAAGCTCTCCGTGGGTTTGCCTTCCGCATGCTGGTGCGGGGCTCCCCTCCAGCCAGGCTTCCTAGGGCAGACAGATGGTTTTGCTTGTTGCAGAGCTTCACAGGACACCTCCATTAAAGAGCAATGCGTGGATACCTCACTAAATCAAGCTGCTGTCTGTTCACTCAGGTGATACATCGGCATGGTAGGAAATGGTTTCAGCAGCAGGGTTCATGCTGTGCAACACCAACCTTCGGGCACTGGTAACCTCAGGAGGTTGCATTCCAGACATTAGGTCTCTTGCGGTGAAATAGATGGACGCTGCAGTGCAGAAAGAGCAAAAAAAACCCCAACACCTCAATAAAAAGAACTGGCTGTGCTGTTATGGGGTCTGATGGCCGCTTTTGGTGTCCTTGCTCCTCTCAGAAATCATTTGAGGAGAATAGAAATCATTTGGGGAGAACTCGTATGTCAGGCCGGGGTGCAGGGCAAGCGTTTAAGAGTCTGAAAAGAAAAGCTTTTGAGCAAATTGTCTACGGATAGCATTCTTTATTTTCACTAGCTGAGTTTTCTCCTTGATGGCTTCTTTGAGAGCATCCATAACTCAGGTTTACTTGACAGCAATACAGAAACAGACATGGTTGATATCTTGGGAATCAAAGACATGACGATTTTTGTTTTTTAAAAAGGCTGTCTAGCTTGTTTTATCCTTCCTAGCCTAATGGAGGTTTGTTTGGTACAGCACATCCTCTGACCATAATAACTTTCATCCTTTATGAGCAGACGTTTATTTTCTAGGGAACTCAAAACGTCTCTCCTGAGGAGGTTTTTTCCTATTTTCCTTTGGGCTGACATGTACAGCTGGAGACCTCCGTTTAATTCATCTTCTAGAGGCTTAATTTATCTCCTGATTCTTTATTCCTTCCCTCTGTCAGCCCTGCCGCATAGAGGTGGAACCCTTCCACAGCCGCTCGGATCATTTACAACAGCCACTTCCACAGGCAGTAGCGAGGCAAAAATCGAAGTGAGCACCTCTGATAACAACGTTAGCTGCAGATTTCAGCGTTTGTGAGCTGCAACTGACTGGGGGGGTGCCAGACATTTGCAGACACACACAACAAGACAGGCCCCTGCTCTGATCGGCTTGTAAATGAAAGGAAAGTACATTGGCAGGAGCAGAAGGGATGATACGACATGCTTTAAATAGTTTATTGGGAGCTGGAGGATTGCTGTTTATTTGGTGACGTTGGGAAAATATTTAATGTGCTTCACTTAAACTTAAACTCTTTATAGCAGTGCTTCTCCTCCCCCGGTTTTCTTTCCCAATGACTGTTTTGGAGATTAAAACCAGCACGTTGAGAGTAGACAGAAAATAGAGAAACATACTTCCAGATCGACCAGAACCGCGAGTAAATCTTCATAGATACTTCTTTTCTTTTTTCTTTTTTCTTTTTTTTTTTTTTTTTTTGTTTTTTTTTGGGTGTCCCTTTTTTTGAGCGAGCCAGGCTTTCGAAAGCAATTATGGTAACAGAAGAAAGGAGCGGCGCTTCGCACGGCGGAGCCAGAGCCGCTGCTGTAAGCTGAGCTCCGAGCGCCGCTGCGCTCCGGCAGTGACACCGGCGTTGGGGCCGCCCCGTCGGACGGCTCCGCCCGTGCCCCGACGGCAGCGGCGACCCCGACGGGAGCGCTGCCCGAGCCCTGCGGCCGCGTGTGGGCTGATCCCAGCGCCGGAGTCCGCCTTCAGAGCGGGGACGGGTTGCGAGGGGTGTTTCGTGCTAAACACGTTTCTCCTCCGAAGTATCGTGTTTGTAACGGAGAAGGCTAAGCGGGGTGATTTGTTTTCTTTCCTGTGCTTCACTGTGTAACACGTCGGACTTTCGTTTTGAAATAGAAGCAGGGGGAGAGAGATTAACTTTCGGCCTGCAGTCACAGTGCTTATCGGCCAACAGATGACGGTGAAGCTCTGCTATCTTTTGATCATACAGAAAACAAATAAGCAACAATAAAAAAAGACCAACAAAAAATAAATATCACAAAACAAAATAATAATAATAAGCCCAAACAAACAAAGGAGACAATATGGGAACTCGTGTCCCTCGTTCGGAGGTGACCCACAAACTACTGCCTACTGCCGCTCCGGGGCCAGCGAATTGCTATTGCAAACTGCGGCTGAAGCGTTCTCAGCCGAACACAACTTTCCAACCTTAAATTGCCTTCTTCCTGTCCCGGGATGCCAGGGCTTTGCACAACTGAAATTGCACGGCCCTTTCCCCCGGATCCTCTTACTTCCACAGCGCTCCATCCCCGCTGCCTGCCGCCGGGCACCGCGCGCTGCTTTTTGTCGCCGGGTGCTGCGACGTGATCCTCGCTCCCCGGCTGTGTCCCCCCCAAATCCTACTTCGTGCACCTCCCGCCGAGCCCTCGCAGAGGCAGGGGTTGCCTCATCCTTTCGCCGTACGTCGCTCCCCACCGCCCGCTCGGCTCGGGTCGGCCCTTCCGTGCTGTACACCGGGCCCAGGCATCCCTCGGTGTTGTTTCCTCGCCTCTTTTCTCTTCGCAGTCCCGGCCGCCCCCGGCCTCGGAATGCGCTGCCCGCAGGTGGGTGCCGTTCCCTCGCCGCTGGGCCCGGGCCCGTGACCAGCAGATGGAGCTGCGGGCCCCGGCCCCTGCGCTGCGGGCGCCGACGGCAGCGGGCCCGGCGGGCGCGGCACGAATCAGGCCGGACGCGGCCCCGTTCTGTCGCCGGGCGAATGGTGCCGGGGCGGAGCGCGGCGGCAGCGGAGGGCCCAGGTAGGGCGCGTTACGGTGCTCGCCGGCGTGCGGAGCCCGGGGCTGATCTGGGAGGCGGCTGCCGGCGGGCCGGGATGCCCGCTTGGTACGGGCACTCGCCGAGGTGTGAGCCCCCACGAACCCCCTGCTCGATGTCACCAACATCCGCTCGCCGGCGGCTCCCGTCCGGCGATCCCGGTCCTCCAGGCAGCGGCACCGGCTCTGTGACACCGCAGGTCCCACCGAACCGCGTCGTTTTTTTGCGCCACCGATGCGGCCGTTTCCGCGCCGGACGCATCCTTCGTGACCCCTCGCCACGCTCCGCCGCGGGTCGAACACCGGCGGGTCCCGAGGGCGGCAGAGGAAGGCAGCTGCCGTCCCAACTCCCGCGGGCTGCTTCCCCGCTGTATCCCAGCGGCCCCCGTGCGCCGGCCGGGCCGATCCGGGGGTTCCGGCGCGAGGACTCCGCGCTCCCGCTGCGTCCGTCGCGTTCCGCGCTCAGCCTCGGTTCCCGCAGCCCAGCACCGCGACCCGAAGCGGGCCACCCCGCCGCCTTACCGCTCCTCGCTACCGAGCTCCCCGGGGTCCCGGGCTCCGGTCCGGTTCGGTCCCTCCGGGTGCCAGGGCGAAGCGAAGCTCGGAGCCAGCGAGTCTCGGGAGGGCCCCGAGCCGAGGGGGTTAAACCGGGAGCCTCCCCTTACCTTCAAAAAGTTAAAAATGTCTGGAGCCTGCATCTCTTAAAGGGGCGGTGCTGGCTGCAAGGAGTCTTGGCACCGGCTGCGAGAAAGGCTGGTCAGGGGCGTGAGTTCCCCTCCACCAGCACCAAAACATTGCAAAAAAAGGCAGAGCGCCCCACACTTTAGATAAGGACAATTAGCCACCAGCGAGCCCCTGCAGACAGCGAGTTAATTAGGGGTTTCCTGCTCTCCGGCATGCCCTGTCCCAGCTCCTGTCCCCCCGGGCTCCTAGCGCTGATGGCACCTGGGCTGGCCCTCATGGCCACCTTCTCGCTGCCCTCCCAGGCCGGGGACAGGAGAGCGCTGCCGGTGGAGAAATCTCCAGGTGTGAAGGGAAGGACTCTCATTCTCCTTGATGTCAACACCAAGAGCCCTGTCAGGATAATCAGTGAGAATTTCCTCTCCCTGCAGCTGGACCCCTCCATCATTCATGATGGCTGGCTCGATTTCTTAAGGTAAGGCGGGAGCCCCCCCGGCGCCCTCCCCGTGCCGCCCACCCCGCCGGGCTCCGAGCTGCCCGCGGCGCTCGTTGAGGCGGAGGGAGCGAAGCCATGGTTTCCATTAAGATGCACATGTTTGCAATGGAGAAAGCATTTCGGAGACTTATCAGTTATGACTGCAAAAATGTCGTGCTCCCCTCCGCTCCAACAACAACAACAACAAAAAGAAAAAAAAAAAAAAAAAGAAAAAGAAAAAAAAAGAAAAAGAAAAAAAAAGAAGAAGAAGCACAACATGGGGCCGAGGCAGCGCAGGGAGAAAAACCCCTGCACCAGGAACCCGCAGCAACGGGTGTCGGCCAGCTGCTCCGCACCCCACGTTCCCCGCGCTCCCCGGGCTCCCGGAGGACGGAGCCGGGTTGCGCATCGCTTTGGGTGCCGAGCTCAGCGGCCTGGAGGCACCGGGCCGGCCGGAGAGCACCGGTCCTGCTGGGTAAGTCGAGAAGGAAGAGCGAGTTCTCGCTCCGAAGGTCCCGCTCGGTGCCGCCTCCGCCCCCAGGGAGCCGGGAGCCGGTGCCTCCGCTGCACTTGTCCGGGGGGTTCCGGGAGGGCATAGCCGGGGTCTGCCGGCCTCCGGACCCCGCTGCCAGCGGGCGGGGCGGCCCCGTTCCCTCTGCCGAGGTTGAACCACAGAGCCCCGCAGCCGGACGCTGCTGAGCGGTGCCCGCGCCGCACCGCACTATGCTATGCGATGCCGAACCGCGCCGAGCCGGGTGGGGCGGCCGGGCCGCGGTGAGAGCTCCGGATCCCCGCACCGCGCTCCCTTCTCCCGCTGCAGCCGCCGGGCCCTCCCCGCACCGGCACCGTCCCGTAGCTTTCAGCCCGCTCTCCTCCCCGCAGCTCCCGGCGGCTGGTGACCCTGGCGAGGGGCCTGGCCCCCGCCTTCCTGCGCTTCGCGGGCAAGAGGACGGACTTTCTGCAGTTCCACAACGTGAAGAACCCGGCCAAGAGCCGCGGCGGGCCCGGCCCCGATTACTACCTCAAGAACTACGAGGACGGTGAGCGGGGCCGCGGGCCGGGCGGGGGGCGGGCGCGGCTGCGGGGGCTGCGGGCACCGCGCGGTCCCGTTCCGCTGCTCGGGCTCCGCGGCTCCGGGCGCGCCGTGCGCTCCGCCGGGCAGCGCCGCACCGGGTGGGGGGCTCCTCCTTCCTTTCCCTCCCCTTGCCGGTGTGGCCGGCGGAGGAACAAAAGGCCCACGGAGGGAGTCGTCCCCCGGTATTGCGGGTCGCGCCCCGCTGCTTTTGCACCGCTTCTTCCTCGATCTTCCCGGACCCTCTGGTGCTCCCCGGGAGCTCTGCCTTTCCCTAAGGACCCCGGCGTTGTTTCCGCGTTTCTCCGTGCAGCTGCGGCCCCGGGGCTCCCCGCAGCCCGGCCCGGCTCGGTGCCCGTCGGTGCCTGGGGAGCCGCTCTTTCTCCGCAGCTCCGTGCCACCGGGCCCTGCCCGAAGTGACGGCGGCACCGCCTTGTCCCGGCTCTGCCTCGCTCCCTTCCTCCCCGCTCTGTGCCCTCCTCCCAGCGGTTCCGCAGCTGCACGAAAGGTTTTCACCTTTTGCGGCCCTTGATTCACACAAAGAAACCTCGCAGACAAGTCAGGGCCAACGCTCCTATTTTGAGAAGCAGAATACCATGTCCGAGTGCAAGAATTTATTGATTTGTCCTTTTTTTTTTTTTTTTTTTTCTCCTTAAAAAAACTTATTTTCTTACTTACGACTTAACAAAAATTAGCAGAAGATATTTCCATAAGTGATTTTCGAGGGCCAATTAATGCCAGACAGATCCCAGCGGGCAGGTCAGTGGAGCAGAGGAAGTTTTGCAGAAATCCAGTCGGCAGCTCAGCGCTGAATGGAAAAAGCAGACGTGTTTGCCAGTTTTCTGATGGCTTTCTGTTCCTCCAGTAGTGTTTGATCTCAGTGAGACCAATGTCCCCCAGCCCCACACGCAGGCAGGTGGGTGATGTGTGTGCTCCGTCTTTGCTGAAGCAATCCCCATCCCATCACTTGGTTTTTTTCCTTCTCGTAATTGATCTCTGGTGAGGGGTTTGCTGTAAGCTCTGCCCACTGGGATGAATTTCATGCTGACCAAACCTGCAGCCATCTCGAACAGAAAACTTCAATGTAGTGCATAAAGGCATGGATGAGATTCACGCTAAACATCGGTAGGAATAAATTTCCCTGCTTCAGCCCAAAGGTCAATATTTCAACAGCCTGCAGGAGAGAACTTACACTTATTAAATGTCTTCACAGCAGCTTTCATGTTAGAGAAGGACTGAAAGCTTTTTTTTCTTTCTTTTTTTTTTTTTTTTTTTTTTTTTTCTCCCAGTTTTCCGCATGGCAATAAAGTTGAAATGTAGCAGTCCTTCAAAATGAAGCTTCTCATAGAAGTTGTAACCACAGGTCTTAACTTTTCATCACTTAAATATGGAACAGAACCATTGCAAATAGGAGTGAGGGAGGGAGGGGACACATGTGGTGTGTATCAAGCATCAGTGTAAATCAGAAAGGTGTGGTAAAAAGGATTTCCTGCCTGGAAGCAAAGCTTTCTTATTTGTTCTTAAGATCTGTGTGCAAACTCCGAGGCTGGAGTTGCTGGTAGCTCCCATCTTTTCGCGCTTCGCTCGGGGGATCCAGTTCTCCAAAATGAAATCCTGGTGCCACTGCAGCTCTCTGCCCCACTGCGCTGGATCCGAGCAGCCATGTTCTCCTCTCGGAGCACTGCTCTGCTTTTTGCTTCCTCGTCTACAGCCTATCTGGGACCCGCCTGCTCTCAAGGCATGCACAAATGTGAGGGACTTGTGGGCTGAGCAGACCGCATGGAAAAAGATGGCACCCAGTGCCTGAGCCTGGGGAAGGCAGCGAGTGTCCTCTTGTCCCCATTGCCCTGCCTGCAGTTCCCGGGCTGACTGGGGCTGCTTTCCATGTGCAGTGTTCTTGTCCCCTCATCATCTGTTTTCTGAAATTTCTTGTCTAATCTACAATCTAGCTTTAAAAAAAAAAAAGGCAGAAAATGATTAAAAGAGAAGTCTGTGAATGTCTTCAGTCTGACCTTCATGGTTTTTGGTGATGTAACAAGTGACAGATCATTGTTTTCTGCTTTGAGCGTTTGCCTCTGTGCACATCCCATGGCTGCTGGGAGACAGCACAGAGGTCTATTGGTTCAATTCACAGAGCTGGAGGGCTGTGTCATTTTTGGTGGCTGTTTGGCAGGAGTTCACCAGGTCTGTCCATACCAGGCTGAGGGCAGGAGTTCACCAGGTCTGTCCATACCAGGCTGAGGGACTTGTCTAAGCTCTTTCCTATGGGAAAGGGGTTGGTTGAACCACAGGGTGTTGAAGGCAGCATGTCTATACGTATCCTCTGACCTTTGCCAAGAGCTGCAAGGCCATCTAAGTGATCTGTTATATTATTTGGCCATGGCATTGCCTTGCCTGAGGTCTGTTCTCAATAGAAAACCAGTTTGTCACACACCGAGCCCTGCGGTACCAGGAGGTGGGGCTGTAGGGGAGACTTTTTGACACTTGCTGATCGAGAAGTGCAATGCTTTTGGCCTGGGAGACTTTAGCCTCCCTTAAATGGAATTTCTGTGTCCGTGCCCCACTGGGCTGGTTTTCCCTCACAGTCTGTGTTGCAAATTGTGCTCTGTTATCTGGGGCTGCTTCTCTCCAGCCACTGCCTGACCTCTGAGCAGGTACTAGATCTCATGTTCAGTCTGCAGCAGACCAGCTTCTCCTTCTGCTGTGGGGTTGCCTACTGGGTAATGCACTTGGCTGTCCTTCCAGCCGCCTCACGCGTTGCCAAGGACCACTTGGCTTTGAGGAATGGGACAATAAGAAACAGTGGTCACTAGGGAAACAGCCTTGAGCAGCTCCTTTTTGGGGCAAGCACATGGGGCTGTCCATTTGCCCTGGTAATGGTTGCTGGGAGCATAAACACAAAGCTTCTTCTGAAGCTGAGTTTGCTAAAACCCTGTCTGTGCTGCCCTGGAGCCTGGTGTTGGGGTGTTTGGTGGGGTTTGAAGGCTCTTCCATTGGCTCAGCAAGGAGTGCTGCTGGTGACACCTCACAGCAGCAGAGAGCAGTTTTGGACACCTCCTGGTGGCATGAACATTAGAGTTTCCCTCTATGCTGTGAACAGAAAACTCAAGGGAAAAAGTGACGTTTCTTGGAACTGGAGTTCTTGGGGATGTGTTGGCCCAAGTGCCTCGGTGGGTTCTCCATACTTTTGTAGCTCGGAGTGTTTCTGTGGCTGATGGAGACCAAAGGGCATTTGCCACACACAGAAAACATGGCCCTGTGTGGGTCGTGGGAGGCAGAGGTGAAAGGGAGCACATACACGTGCTGTAGGTAAGGCATAAGAAAAGGTGCTGAGCCAAAGTGTGTGTGGACGATGCATTTCAAAAATGCTCTCTCAGTTGCTGCTAAGTTACTTTCTTCTATTTTATTTCCTTTTTTGGAAGGATAGTGGGCATCTGGAAAAATGGGCAGTTACCACAGAATCCTGGCAAAAAACATGTTCCTCATGCCTTCCATACTAATTGGGAGATTTTGCCTTATGGTGCTACACTGTAATTCTGGCGCTGGCTATTGGGCTTCCTGTGCATGCTTTCATCTCAGGATCCCTTCCTTCTGACACCATCAGACACCTGGCATTGTCAGGACCCTGAGCCACCTTGTGCACAGGGGAATGCCGTACCCCCTGCTGAGCCTGTGCTGTGCAGGCTGCCTCTAGGTGCTATGCTTTCACCTGGATATTAGAGCAGAGCAGTGAGGGCTCAGCATTGTATGGGGATTGCTATTCTGGCTCCACAGCTCAGCCACCAGCAGGTGTTTCCCAGTGAGATGGGTCATCCTCCTGTCCCTGTAAGAAGAAGCCAATAGATAAGCTGCCTTCTGCAAGGTAAGGAAGGCACTATCTATGAAGGAGATGCTTCCAAAGTATGTTTATCTCCATTTTTGGTTTTAAATTTTGAACAGTTTTGCAAGAACCGTGTGTGAAAATTGCTTTATAAGTGCAGGAAGTGGCGCAATCAGACAATGAGCTCCTGATTATCCATTTGCTGGTGTATGGGTGAGACTAAGGATTCCTGTGGTTATATGTTTGATTGCTTCTAATAAGTATCCTAAATTCTCTACAAAACCTTACCATTTTTTTGCAAGTTCAGCACTTCTGTCTATGAATTAGAAATGATTCATGCAAAGTAACATGCTCAGGGGAAACACGTGTGGCTTCCTATGCAATTGGATTGTGAGCTGGCTGTTGCCAATCAGGGAAAATATTTTGAATTTATCATGGATTTTTTCGTTGAATACTTTTAAGGAAGTGAAGAGTGAATCAGTGTATTCACATCGGGAAAGAAGCCTGCTGAGGGCATTCTTATGCTACAAACACACTGTGCTATAGTGGGACCACATGGATCAGTGTAAAGAATACGTATGCGTGGAGTAAGGTGATGGAGGTGGTCAGGATCACAGCTTTCAGACATAGATATCGGCGTGTTATTAATTCCTTGTTTTCATTACAGAAGAAATAGGCAGCATCCAACGGCATTATTACATATAAAACAAACAAATACGATTTTTTTTTATCTAGCGCAAAATATTTTCTGGAACTCATTGTCAGGGAATTTTCCCGTCTAAAGGAAAGGAACGAGACGAATCTGTCAGAGAATTTCCTATTGAAGACAGACACGGAGAGGATGCACACAAATGCGACAAAGCCGACGCGCTCGGTGCTGCTTTCCAACTTCTTCCATTTCCCCTCGGTGCACCCGGGGATCCCGCGGGCTCCTCGTGCCGCGGGGCCGCCAGAGCCGCAGCTCACCTGGCCGCCACACGGGTGTGCTCCCTCCATACCGCACGGCGGCTCCGGGCCCGGCTCCGCTCCGCCGCCGCGGGGACGCCGGGGGACGCGGTGCCGCCGGGAGAGGAGCGGGCAGCGGGAGCCGGGGCTGCGGGAGCCGCGCTGCGGGATGCGCCCGGCCGTGCCCCGCCGAGCGGCGCGGGGCTGAGCTGGCCAAGGTACTGACCCGGCCCGGCCCGGCCCGGCCGCTGCCTCTCGAGGCACACGCAGCTCGTTGGTCTGCCGGCTTTGGAAACCATTTGGCGTCCTCTGGGGCTCCCACATCTGGAGTTCTTCTTTCTCACTTCTGGCAAGAGTCGCTTGGTTTCTTGTTTTGCTGGGTATTTTTTTTTTCCCCCTTGATTTTATTTATAATTGTGCGTGTGTGTGTGTGTGTGTTGGTTTTTATGGCTGCTCTGCGTTTTGGAAAGCTGTGTCCCGCTCAGGGACTGCCCTGCCCAGAGCCCCCCGCGGGATCCTTCTCCTCACACCCCCTGTGCCTTTCCCCTTTCTCTCACTTACTTTTAGATGTGATCACTGTGAGCTTCCTGCTGGCTCTTTTCCCTGGATTGCTCTTGCTGAAGTTCTCCCTGAGCTCCTACAGCAGCTGTGGCCTCTTCCCCTGGTGCTGCTGGTTCGAAAGAGAGGTGTAGAATCATGGAATCACAGAATGGTTGGGTTGGAAGTGACCTCAAATACTGTCCGGTTCCAACTCCCCTGCTGTAGGCAGGGGTGCCAACCACTACATCAGGCACTAGATCAGGTTGCCCAGGTCCCCATCCAACCTGGCCTTGAACACCTCCTGGCATGGGGCACCCACAGCCTGTCTGGACAGCCTGTGCCAGTGCCTCACCACCCTCCATGTAAAAAATTTCCCTGACATCTGCACTAGAGGTGCTTTAACCTCCTCACCTGCGCTGTGTGTCTGAATAAACAGGCATCAGGTTCTTTGGGAATCCCATATCCCATGCATCTACCCACTGTTTAAGCTAGAGCTATAGTGGATATGGGGTCCACCTCCAGTTTTAAGTCTTGGGCAAATCCCTTGGGTCCTTAGCTGTGAGAAGCAAGGACTCTGCATACTCGCCTCTGCTTCCTGCTCACATACAGTAGGAGCTTTCTGGGAAGTCTATGAAACTGGCTGCCAGAAAAGCATCCCCACTTTCTGTGCCCTTCACATCTTCTCTATCACAACCATATCCCTTCCTGAGCATGTATTCACTGGGACCTGCAGTCCCCAAAGAGGGAGGCAGGATGCTAGATGTTGAGGAGCCATGTAGCACCTGCTGCCACATCCCCCTGCACTCTCCAAACTGCTTCCTTGGTCCCTGACTTCATGGTGAGGGATCCTGGTCCAAGGGTGATACAGAAAGTTTGTCCCACTGTTGAGGAGCCCATTCTGCCTTTTCACCAAAGCCTTTAAAATTATTTTGAGGCCTTTGCAAACCTTACAGAAATGACTTATTCTCCTCAACCCTCCCCACGGATTTCTCACCCTTTGGTTCCTTCATCATCCAGCAAACAAGCCAACTTGTTACCCAGGCTCGTATAGACCCTCAACTCCATGGCAGCTCCAAAATCCTGCATCGCTTGATGTGAGGGACAAATTAGGCAGCAGCAGACCAGGTGATGCTGAATGTCTGACCTGACCCACAGGACATGGCCTGAAGAAGTTCCCTACAGCCAAGACAATGTGGCCAACAGCCTTCCACCCACATTCAGTGCGGGTTCCCTACCAGCCCAGGACATCACTTGGAGCCCAGATTTGCAGAATCTGAGATCTGGCTCTGACATGAGCGTGGCTATTGGAAAACACTTGGGCATGGTGGTGGTGGGTTGATGATTGGACTGGATGATCTTAGTGGTATTTCCCAACCTTAATGATTCTCTTCTATGATTTTAACTTCACAGTTCCTTGGTGTGCATGACAATGGTGGAGCTTGAGTGTGTTTGTGGAGCCAGGCATATCTCTCTTCTGACAATAAGTTCCTTCAGAAATATCTAGCTAGATGGGAATAAAACCAAGGAAAGGGCAACCTCGTGATGCAAAGCCTGACCTTGTGTAGAGTGGTGGAAGAACTCCAACTTCCATCATCCCTTATCGCTTCTGGCCGCCTAAGCTTTTGTAAGAATTCAGCACAACAGATGGTTCCTCTGGATCCAAGCATGTTACAGAGTTTATTCAGCTCAGAAAATGGCCTTGAAAGGACTGATTTGCACTGCCCACCTCCTGTTTTGGGACTGGCCCCTTCTTACTGGATCCTTGTCCCCCCACAGCTACCCAACCTTTTCATTTCCCCAGCGGGTGAGTTATTCTAGGAGAGGGAATATCATATTCTTGTTCCACAATATGACTTAGAAAATGCTCATGTGGAGAGAAAGCAATTGTTAAGTAAGCTTCCCGTCTCCTAAATCAGATGTCAGGTGTTACAAGTTTAAAGAGACCTGCTCAGAGAGCTGTAAACCATGCTGACCCAGCCTCAGCAGTGAGCATACACAGGGCAAGAGCAAGCCTTCTTCACTGTCTTTGACAAGCAATGGTAGACAGAAGACAAGGGTCACTAGGATGCGACTTAGTCTTTTCTCATTATTTAGTGTCAAGTACGCCAACAACAGGGTCATAACATAAATGTTGGGATACTTTTGCGCTTTCCTTCCAGAGAGAGAGGTCATAATTTTAAGAGATTAGCTCCCATTGTAAGAGATCAGCATCCACCAGTGATGGATGGAAGGGGAGGTAGGTTGTGTGAGCCTATTCAAGGCAGTGATTTGGGCTTTCAGTGGGAGAAAGAAGACTTAAGCAGAGGAACCTCACTGGACAGGTAGATCCAAGGGGCTTTAACCCTTTTTTTTGGGTTGCTCATGCTGAGTGATGGTTGTGTGGCTGTCGTGTTGGCTGGTTCTGTCCAAGCGTCTGGTGACAATGAAAGCTGAGGTTTGGCCATCTCCCTTTTTTCTTTCCCTTTTGCTATAGACATTGTTCGCAGTGACATTGCCCTGGATAAGCAGAAAGGCTGTAAGATCGCCCAGCATCCTGACATAATGTTGGAGCTACAGAGGGAAAAGGCAGCTCAGATGCACTTGGTTTTGTTAAAGGAGCAGTTTTCAAACACATACAGCAACCTCACACTAACAGGTAAGGCTGCAAGACCAGCTTTGGAGCCAGGAACTGTGGCTAGTTCTTGCTAACTCACAGCTTCCCCCCCATGTGAATCAGCATCTCTGGCCGCATCTGCTTCCTACCAAGGTTATTGGGTGCTGGGAGGGAACGGATCTTGAGGAAATTGTGGTGGACTCACAGGGCCCCTGCAGTGGGCACTCCAGATTTGGTGCCACTGGGCAGAATGTTTCCTGCAGTCTGATCTAAGCAGAATGCCACAGCACGTGAAGTGCTGTAGTGATCTCCCCGCACACTGTTCACTTCGGTGGGGCTGCAGCAATTACTAAATTTGGAGTCCTTTAAGCTGCAGCTGATTTTTTTTTTTTTTTTTTCAGAGCATGCACTTTGTGTGAACCCAGTAAATATTAAAGAGCAAATATAAAGGGATAATGGCCCAGACAGAGCTGAGAGGATACTCTTTTTCTGGCAACTGTTTGTATTATCCAGGGAACAGAATCTCAAAGGATGGAGGAGACTGCCACATTTTGGATACACATTTAATGGTGCTTGTAAAGGACTGATGTCTGCAGGCAGGGAGTGGGCAGGAGGACGGGATCCCAGCAGCCAGCAGTGTCCTCTCATAGCTGTCCTTATCACTACAGCTGGACGAGCCACAGACGATGAGAAGGAGGAAGAGGCCAATAAATCAAGCGCGATCCCCTTCCCCTCTCGCTGGGTCCCTTTCCTGCGGAAGGCAGGGAGGCATCCATCCCATCTTTATGGGAAGCAGGGCCCCATGCTGGCCCCGCAGCCAGGCTGGGAAAGGGGAACGGGTCCCACACAGCCCCACTGCTGCCACCCCAACCAACCCCAAGCCGTGACAGCAGGGAGCTCTGTCCCCTCTGGGGACATTGGCTTATGGGCCTCTTGGGGATCCTGCAGAGAAGGGATGGCCACAGTAGGTCTGTCTGCGGGCTCAGCCCGTGGGCACCAGGGCCAGGAGTGTGGCTGAACCTACCATTCCTGAAAGCCCAGCATTTAAATGGGATCCTCAGAACCATTTCTCATTCCCTGTAACGTAATCCACTTGGCTGTTTATTCCCAGTACAACTGCTGGAATCAACATTGTCAGCTTTTCCCCTGACAACTTGCTTACTTTCCACTAAACAAACTTCCCTTGAGAAGAGAAGCTGCTCTCCCCTATCCTCCTTCCCTCGCTGCTTCAAAGCCCTCGAGCATTGCTTGCATTTTTTTGCAGAACCTGCGGAGCAGAGGTGCTACCTGGTTATCAGCGCTGCTCTTACCCTTTCCAAGTGTGTTTACAGGAGGGTTCACAAGGGTTTGGCACCAACTCTCCGGGAAAGAGAGAGCAATTTCACTGTCGTATTACCCAAGGAACTATTTTAATGTCCTTTAACTCCCTCTGAATGTGTGCAGAGCAACTTCATAATTGTTATGAAGTTTAATCTTTTATTTCATAGACATCGTCTGAGAACATGGGCTCTAGACAGCTAAGCATAATATTTAACTGGAACTCTACTAACTTGTGTAAATATTTCCCTTCCCCGTGATGGATCTGGTGTTGGGGTGGGCAGAGGGTTGTACATCTGTTGCAGAAGGGCATTCCTTACCTTCCAGATTCGATCAGGCAGAGTTTGCATGAGGACTTCTTTTTGTTCTGCATGTTTCTGTGCGATGCCGGAGGGAGTCCCCAATGGAAGGGCTCAGCATGCAGGGATGGAGTGCCCAGGGATCCCCAAAAACGAGGAGGGATGTGCCCAGGAGCCCCTCAGTCTCATGGAGCTCACGCTCTGCTCTGTGTGGCTCTGCAGACCCGCTGCAGTGTAAGTCAGGATGCACTCAGCAGTCGCACGCAGTCCCCAGTGTGCTTCCAGCCACCCCGCAGGCTGTGTGCCTGCACCGGGAGTTCAGCTGCTCCCAGCAGCAGGTACCTCCCAGGTAAGAGTGTCTTAAAATGCAATGTGTTTTCTGTGCTAAGACACAACTGAGACTGAGTGAAAGCAGGCAAGATTTCTGGCTCTTGCTTCTCCAGGAACACATGTTGTGCTCTGGCTTAGGCCACTTCAATTCCTCTAGACAAGCATGAGCTCTGCTCCTGTCTGCAGTTTTCTCTTGCATCTTGCATTTGTTTTCTGTATGTGATCGTTGCAGGCTTACTACACCTGCCTCCCTGAGATGAGCGATAGCCTTTGATCTGTGATACGGCTCTTTAAACGCTATATAACATTTTGAGGCTTATTAATCTTTGCTGCTTCCCTGTGCTGCTGGGAGATAGGTATTTTGTTTCACATGTCAGTGTCTCCCGTGCTTGTGGGGCAGCTGCGATGGAGCAGGAGGGCACAAGGAGCTACCTGCCCTATGGAAACCACTAGTGGGATGGGGGAGAAAGCTGAATCCTGCCTTAGGACAGGGTGAGGCCACACAGATTGGTTTCGGCACTGTTATTAAGTAAATTCCATTAAGCCTAATGGAAGAGGGAATTGCTCAGGAGGTCAACGGACATATGTGAGAAACTGCCCCCTCCCGATTGCATGAAGTGTTAAGTGTAGCTGAGCTTCCCAAGGTACAAGGATGGACCATAAATAGTGCGTTTGCCTTCAGGAGTTCCCATCCTGAGGAAACAAAACAGTACCTCCCTTCTCCTTCTGAACAGCAGGAAAGCATCTCCTCTTTCTGCTCTGCCGTTTGCTTATGGCTGCAAAGCAGATTGCTTATTGCACCAGCAGCGCTGTGATGACAGCCCTTCAGGCCATCCTACCACAACACATCCACACCAGAAAGACAGAGAACACCTACAGGGTGGGTGCTGGGAACCCCTCCTCCATCACCCTGTGGGACACAACCCCCAAAGGCAGGGATGGAGGAAAGGCCCTTGTGTGTGGTGTTCCCAGCCCTATTGAGAGGCACTGGGAGACTCAGACCAAGGTTGGCTGCTGGGATCAGCAGAGAGGGCTACAAGAGATTGCCTTTCGCCACCTGTTTCCAAGTTGCAGTCAAGTGTTTCACTCTGGCATCCAATTAGTCCTATTAAGGCCATTAGCTAACCCAAACTCTGCCTTAAGAGAGGCTGTGAGCTGTGTGGAAGGTTTTTCTTGGACAGAAGCAGTTTTGGAGATGTCAGCAGCCAAGTAGAAACTCTCTTTGGGGTCAGTTGTAAGAGCACCTAAGGTGATAGTGATGGAGTGGGTGAGGATGCGTGTGCCTGTTTTTCCTAATGAAGAAATACAGAACATTTTGTGTGATGGCATGGAGTAGGAGCAAGGCTAGTGTATCCTTGTGAAGCTCTACAAATGAGAAGCTGACTTTCAGAGGTATGCTTTTCTTCTTTTTTCAGTAATGGTGAGAATTTTCCTTGCTCTTTGGCAGGGACTCTTGTGGCTCAGGTTGAGTACATGGCATATATGTATTTCCTTGCAGACTTCCTCTGGTGGCCAGTAGTTGTACGCATCCTGCTGAATGCTGTTGTGCTGGGCGGTGGTAGTCCTGGAGAATACGTCTGTAGGGTGGACCCTTGTGCTGGTGGGACATGTTTTGGGGCTGCCTTTACAGGGTGTGGGCTGGGTGTGTTTTTGTTGCCAATGCAGGATGCTCAGCTCATTTTGCTGGTGTTGCCCTAGGTGTGTATACTTCTACCCCTATTTATAACTAGGCTTCACTGAGGACTTGTATGGCTGAAGTGGAGAGGTGCATCTTGTGAGACAGGCTTAAGATCAAGCTGTCTGCCCTCCCCTCTGCTGTAGACCATAATGTTATTCATGTTATCCATAGCACCACAAAGAATGCATCTGAAAAGGACCCCAAGAGATGGTCTTCTAGCCTTCTCCATGACAAGTCAGCTGTAGGGGGGCCCTGTCTGGGGAGGGGTGGCTGGGGAGAGGCAGTGCTGCTGATCTGACCAGCTGGTACAGTCAGAGCACACCTCTGGGGGCTCAGAGCCTTCGTCAGAGCTTACACAGGAAAAGCAGCATTCAAAGCTAAATATGCATGGAAAGCTATGTCCCTGGGTTCCTCTCACTGATTGATACAGCGCGTTGAGGTACTGGTGGAGGAGTCGTGTCACTGAGAGGAGGATGGCAATGTTAGCCCCTGTGGGGAAGAGAGGGAGAATATAAATGCTGTGAAACACTGTGGGATTTTCCTGAGGAAGGATTGTGAAAACTGCAATGTGCCATAAAAGTGCTATCTGCACTGAGCCTGTAGATAATGACCAGCAGAGCTGCAGAGTCCCTTTTTGAGATGGTTTGCAGGTGTCTTCTGAGATGTCAGCATCTGAATTGCAGGGATGGTGCTGGCAAACACGCTGTAAAAACATTCCCTTGTAACTAAGTGGTTCTGTGTCTTTATCAGCTGTTTATATGAGCTCATTCTGAAGCGAAGTGGATGTTTGTTTTTGCTACGCGGCTTTCTGAGGGCATTTGGCTGAAATACATTGTGTCCTAGGGCACGTTTGTGTGAAGCCAGCAGGCTGCAGGAGCCCAGGGGCTGGGCACCAGCATTGCACTGCTCTCTGGGGCATCGTTGTTAACAGACCTGCACAACGTGGCTTTATCTTTGTTCTCACACCTCCTGCGATGGGGAGTCCATCCCCTGCTCAGCAGTCAGCCCTAGGGTGCAGCCATCATGGTGAGGCTGGACTTTCTACAATCTCTTGGCTCGGTTGAAGCCCATTACACCATGTCTTCTCTCTGAGGATGAGCAGAGCAGCTCAGTGCTCCTTTCCTCCCTATAGAAATCTTTTACGTATTTGAGGCTTCATATTGTGTTTCCCCTAAAGACTTTTGTGCTCAACACCAAACAATTGGCTTTCCTCTGTTCATGGCCATGTTATTTTCAAGTTGAATGACACATACATGGTTGATTCTGCCTCTTGAGGTCCCTTTCAGCACTCTGCATTTTTTTTTTTTGTGGCTCTGTGTTTTGCTGGGTTCCCTTGGGCTCTTCCACTTGGTCTGGGCTTCTTTGAAGCGAGTTGCCTCAAAATGAGCCCAGTGTTGTAGCTGAAGAGCAGCAGGATTATTTCACGTATCTTTGCGTGACACTCTTGTCTGCATACCCCATGCAGCCATGGGCTTTATTGGCAAAGTACTGCTTGTTCATGTCTGCATTTTTGTGTACGGTTTCCCAACCAGCTGTGCGTTCCCCGTGTGGAATTTCATCTAGACTCTATTTCCCTAATTTGCTAATTAAGATGTTCTACAGAACTCGAGCTGAAGCCTTGCAAAAGTAAAGGTATATAACATCTGCTGCCCCTATCGCACATATGAGACCCTTTTGCTACGTCAAAGAGAAAGCAGGTTGGCTTCACGTGATGTGCCTATTGCTTCCAGCCCTCCCTTGCAGATGGACTGTTTAATTTGTTTCAACATTTTTTCCAGGAATTGAAGTTATGTTGACTGGCCTGCAATTTCCTTGATTTTTCAACCTGTTGAACATAGCCACTATATCTGCCCTTTCCCAGTCTTCTGAAACCTCATTTGTCTGCCAGAAATTCTTAGAGATAGTTGCTGATGGGCAGTGGGCCCATTCAGAGACATCAAACTTAAATAATCTTTGTTCTGCTCTTACACTACGATAACTCAGTCTTACCCTGCTGCTTTTAACTGTGTGGTCTTGGTTATCCTTTTTCACAAAGTCTGAACCAACAGATGGGTAGAAACATTTTCAGCTCCAGCTCTGTGTGCAGCTCTGCAAGCTGTTGGCTCTCGTGAAATACCTTCCTCGTGTCCCGATTTATACCTCCTTGCTTCCTGAGACAGCTGCAAGCCAACCCCCAGGGATGGCTGCCTTCTCTTACCCTAATTAGCAGTTTTACAACTCATTGTGTGCTGACGGTGTGTGTGTGTGAGAGAGGTCAGGGAGGGGAATCTCTTTCTCAGGTGACACCCTCTAGTCTGTTAAGCAACACTTTGGCTTTCTCATTATCTGATTTGGCTGTTTCTTTTGTAACTGTGGGGAATACGGCTTCTTATGGCAAATTTAGAATTTATTAAATTCAATTTACCATCCTATTTAATGAGTCTCATAAGGAAAAATATTTTATAAATTGTGTATCTCAGAATCAACGAGTATATGTACGTTATAACATGTAATGTCATTACCAGAACCAGCCAGCTCTGGGTGCTGCGTAGAGAATAAAGAAAACCCATAAACCTAACAGAAAACAGATTGTGGTGGGAGGGGGAGGGCTGACACGCACTAACAGCTTTGGGAGGGCTTGTGGCATTCAGTGGCATAAACCCATCTATTAACCTTTTCTCCCCACGTAGGAGGTGACGAACTCTCTGGTCTGCCTCTTCCCACTAATGGAGTTATCAAATGTCTCCTTGTTGCCGCTCGGGAGCCTTGCTGTGCGTGGTTTCTCTGAGTGCTTGGCTTTCCCTGCACTCATCTGTACCAGTCTGGTGGAGCTTCCACCTCTTTGTGTGCCGCAAGTCGTTCAGTTTGCAATTTGATTGGAACCAACACCAAGGAGCCTCCTTTCCTGTCCCCTTCCCATCTCCTCTTTCCGTTTTTTCCTCCATGCGTTCCAGGAACTCAATGTGAGGCTGTGTCTGATGTCTCCCTTCCCCAGCCAATGTGTGGGCAGTTAAAGGTCCCTAATTACCAGTGGGTTCTGATCTCCGTGATCCCATAGCCCAAAGCAGAACTCCCGTTGAAGCACTGCCTGTCTTGTGGCCTTGCTGGACAGACTTCCATCCTGCCGATACGAGCTCTGTATTGTTCTCCCGAACGTGTATTATCTTGCACTTGGCTGCATTAAGGCACGCGCTGCTGGCCCATGGCCATGCAGCCATACAAATCAGATCGCAGGGTGAGCGTGCTCTGTTTTCTCCGTTATTTACTAACTTGCTTGTGCTATCTGCCTCGTAGGATTTTACGTTTATCTAAATGATAAAATACAGAGTTGTGGGATTGGAAGCAGGCTATCAGTGTTTTTGTTGTGTTGGACACTCTTCTCCATCTAGTTGTGCCAAATTATTTTTACTAATGCAAGTTCTTAAATCAAGTCGTACCACCAGTTGGATGGGGCTTGATTCTATACGACACATGTTGGCTGGTAATTAGCTGAAACATGAATATGATGAATTATTGCTGGACTCTCATATTAGCTTTTAATTGCTTAGTGTAGGTCTGATGCCAGGCTGCCTGCCTGCAGCTCCCCAGGTCAGACAGACCTGCTAAGCACCGGTGTGAGGTTAGCATTCTCCTACCCTTCTAGAATTACTTGGCATTCCAAGATTTATTAAAAATTAGTGTCAACAGGTCAGAGATCCCATTACTGCACTCAGAGGTGCAAATTATCTGGGATGGGTGACTTACCAGTGCTTATCTAAAGCAGATGTTATTTAGCACAACTCTTGGTTATTAATAAACTCAAGTACATCACTGTCTTATTAGTTCATCATTGTATCTTTTTCCCTAAAACAAAGTGCATATACGTTGGTCACTCCAAAAGTAATGCCTCCTAACTCCGGAAGCCATGAATTTTTTCTCCTTCATGTATTTATAATGTTACCAGTTCTCTACTCTTTGTAATTCCCAATTGGTTGATTTATTTTCAGCTTTGTAATCCATTTGTTCTTTTTGCTGTCTATACCACTGCATGGTTTCCATCCATAATTCCCTGCACTCATGGTGCTGGAATACATTTCTTTTGGCAGTCTAAAACACTTAAATAGTTGTTTGCTCGGTATTTTTGACCCAGTCATTTGCTTTACAATTTTTCTCAGCCTGGAGAAGCTGAAGCACCTCATGTGTGTATTTCTAGCTGAGACCACATTCTGTTTGCCCAACTTCACCAGTTTTTCTCCAGCACACAGTTGGAGACACGTGTCTATATGGACAGTCTGTGTGTGGCTAGTCCTCTGTAATTTAAAAGAGCATTTCCTAGCAAACAATGACTTAGCAACAAATGGCTCTGCAGTCAGAGGAGGATCACCAGGTTCAGCCACCATCCTGGCATATTTTCTCCCCATGAAAAATAGCAGAACCGGTATTTATGTGCTGCTGGAAAGCTCGCAGCCGGGAATTAGGGCTGCGTGGCTGTGGGGCGGTTGCCTCCTCTGCGCTCTACAGGATGCATCTGACGGCCCTGTGCTCTGCGGCTGGGCTGGGTCATAGGGAAAACAGGAGAAGGGAGTGGGGCTCCTGCCTGTGCTGCTCGGCAGGGGCACTGCCTGCTGGTGGGAACGCGCCTGGATCCCAGGCTCTACTCTCCGGCTGCTCGCACTAACCCTTTTTCCATCTGTCTGCTCGCTCATTATTTACTGCTTGCTCTTGCCTCTCTTCATTAGCAGCTCCTGATGCTGCTGGCTTGGGATGGCGCAGCCTCGTGGGGGTCGGGAGGGGTGCGTACTCTGCCTGTGTTCCTCTCTGTGGGGACAGTAGCCTGTGGCACGCACTGCTAATTGAATTCTATAATGCTTTTCTAAGCTGAGGAAAGGATCAAAATCCTGGAAATGAGAGGCTCTCAGAGTCCCACACCAGGGAGGGGTATGCTGGGGGGTATGAGACACGTGTGGAAACATGGTTGAGCAGGGTGGGAGCAGAGTGAGGCTGCAAGGTGTTCAGACAGAGCCTTGGGTTTTTTTTTTTCCCCTCATTAACTTTTATACTGGGTCACTCTGCCAAGAGACACAATCATTGAGTTTCTCAAAGAAATGAGAGATTCCATGAATTTAAGTGTTTTATTTTTTCATAGAGAAGGTGGCAAAACCAGAGGTTTTTGTAAGAGGAAACTGAAGCCAATTCAACTATAATTCTATTAACTAATTAGGGTGGCCCTAGAAATGGGGCTGAGACTCACAGTCCTTTTTTCTTCCCTTTGCTGGGGCACTCCAAGAGCCGGATCACCTGGGGAAAGCATGTTTAAGAAATACCAGATGGTCTCTGCGATGCTCCAGCTGTGGACAATCACTCCCAGCCAGGCAATCTGCCTTGCTGTCGAAGCCCTCTAAAACTGTGCTGCCCATTTGTCATGCTTCTCCAATTGCAGCGCTCTGGATAGCTTCTTTTTTTCTTGTCTGGCTCTTCCTTTCCAGTTTTTATCACCCACCCCCTCCATGAGCTAATGTAGTAACATCCCTTCATTGGCTATAAATCCATTGAAGAGCCATATATAAAATATTACTTTGTTAGGGAAGATTGGGGAACATCTGTTTTTTTACCCATAAGAGTCAGTCTCTACTTGTCTCGTATGACGATGTGACTATTTATATATTTGTAAAGTAAAAAGAAAGAGAAAGATGGGAATCCTAGGGAAAAAAAAAAACAAAAACCAAAAACTTGAGTGGAGCCTCTAAGTGGAGGAAACCAATTCAGCTCTGGGATTAGTTGGGAGGCTAATAGGAGGGGAAAAAAAGTGGAGGGGACACAGTCCAATAAGTTGTTTAGATGTCTGACAAAGTATCTGTTGTACCAAATGCAGAAGGTCCTTCTAGAAGCTTTTTGATGTTGTATAACTGTTCCTTGGCATTCTCTGGCGCGCACACACCCACAGCCTTTCTGGGTGGGTGAGCCTTTAAACGCTGTTTAATATGTAGAAAAGGAATTTGGGCACGGTGACAGTCCTCAGTTCAGCAGGAGGCTGTAACCATGGGTGTGTATGTCTGTAGCAGCAGAAGTGGGAATTGTACCTCTGGAGGCTTTGCGTTTAGATGAGCATACCAGGGTGTGGACTGCTCCTTGCCCGACCTTGGCACAACTGCCTGGCAGAGCAACCTGCTTCCATGCACCTATCTGTAATGTTCTATGTTTTCGGGTGATCCCGTGTGGAGTCAGGAATCGGGCACGAAGATCCCTGAGCAGGTCCTTTTCATAGAACCATGGAATGAATTGGGCTGAAAGGGATCTCAAAGATCACACTTTCTCCTTGGGATGTTCCATGATTCTGCATGTATGGTGTGACTCTACTTATATGACGCTTAACTGATGTTGAGGATACTGCTGTCTGTGAGCATACATGTGGGGAAGGCTGGCCGCAGGTTCTCCAAAGGTAGTGCTGCTGTGACAGCAGGGTGCTGGGATGCATCGTGCCTACTTGGCAGCAGACTGCGAGGTTTGGGATACGGGACTGCTGTCCCGTGCAATCAGTCTTGGGGCTGTCTGTGTTCATGATGCTGTCTTAAAATGTAAGGTATGAAATAGACATCATTGCTCTAACACCTGCTGCGCCTTTGCACTCTCTGTGCCAAAACCTTCAATTATCTCATATTTTGTGTCAGCAACCTGGTGGGAAAGCTGCTGCCTGCCTCCTGCTCTCCTGTGGTTAACAAGCTCCAAGTCTGGGAGTGGAACCTGAGTCTTACAGATGTCCACGTGCTTTGATACTGGATGTGAATTTGGACTTACGAGACCAAAGGGTACAGGATGTATTTGTGAGGCAAAAGTGGCTGAAAAAAGAATTGGAGATCGGATGTGGATAATGAAAAAGAAGCTGCTTCCAACAGCTGGGTGGGCAGGAGCAGAGCAGTAGCTGTGAATTCAGGCTCTGTTCCTCCCTGTGCCCAAAGGGAGTCCTGGAGGAGATGGTGGGAAGCTTTATTTGTGGAGGTGGCTCAGGTGAGACAGTGTTAGGCACTATGTCCTGTTCTCCTGTTCATTTTACAGAAGAACAGATGCTGTCAAGTTAAGAAGTATTCAGAAAAGAGCAATAAATGTGACTAAATCCTGGAAATACAGAGTTATAGGCAAGATTCTGGTAAGATTCATCTGCTTATTTTGTCCAAGGGAAAATTAAAAGTAACTTGATCAGAGTGTGCAAGTACCAACAAGGGGAAGAACGAGCTTGCAGCAAATAGCATGAAATGTTAGCAAGGAAAGGCACAGAGAGAACCTGTGATTTAAAACCCAACAAAGGACAACCCTGGGCTAATATTGTGCAGATTTATAATGCTGAAAATATATGTTGGAATGCTTCTACCTGGGTATGAAGTGAATTAACAATCAGTCACCCTTGAATCAAGGCTCTTTCTGAAACTGTTTCAGATGGAAGTTATGGATTTGGTGTGGTAATTATTAGGTTTTCTAACCTGTATCAAGCAGGAGGAAAAACTATGTTATGCTAATGGCATTTGCCATCCTTAAAATCTGAACCAACGTGTAACATAAGCGTGTCAGCTAAAGAAGAGCTGACCACAGCAATTTGTTGCTCCTTGAAACCCAATACAACTCGTTAGCCTTTGCTTGTAATTTGGCCAAATGGGCCCTTCACCCTGGGGGGAGCTCAGAACATGGGTTTGTCCTGACTAAGACATGGCGACCCCCAGAGATGGGCTGAGCAGAACAGCATGTAGCCTTCATCCTGCCATCATGTCCTTCCCCAAAATGAGATCCAGAGGCCAACCAGCTGCAATGCAAGGACTTCTCAGGAGGGACATGTGTTTGATACAGTAGTCTTTATTTTCCTCTTTTATTTTAAAGCTTGTTCATTCCCTAGGAAAAGATTTAACAGATATTTCATTGAGCAAATGTGGTAGAGCTACTTCTGAAATCTGGTGTCCAAAAGTCCATTTAAGCTCTAGCTGCATATAAATTCCCGGATCTCGGGTTTTGTCACAGAAATCTTCGTTTGATAGAACGCCACAAATTCAAGTTTCAGAAATTATCCTCTTGAGCCATCTCCGTGGTGTTTGGCACCACGACAAGCCATTAGTCAATCCTGAAATAGTCATCAAGTGGAGAAACAGCTTATTTTATATACTGTTTCTTAGAGAGTTAAATATTTCCACATATTCAAGCTCTGATTGGAGTCTTGAATCCTTTCCAAATGTTCAACCTGTAAAGATATTTGAGAAGCTCAGGACTTCGACTCTTTCCAAAAAATGATAGATTTCACTTGAATTTTCACAAATGGAAAACCACAACTCCCCATAGCTGCAAAGAAGCAGCTGTCATACCAGGTACGGGCTATGAGAAAACACTTTCTAAAAGCTTCAGGGACTTCCCATTATCTGGAATTTTTTAGTGCTCTTAAAATTTGTGAAGAAAATAATGTGTTGTTTTTTTTCCTTTCAGGCAGAGCGTTGCCTCAGATAATCGGCTGCACCTGTTTGGAAGCAGCACTTTGCCTTGTTCCTTATGCAGGCTGTTGTGCATGTTTGTGTTAATTTTTCCTAGAAACCCAAGTGTCAACAAATCGAACAGTGCACAGAATCACTAATTGTTTCTGAAGCCCTTTGCAGTGGAAAGTCTGCAGTATTCCAGTTCAGAAACGAGGACAGATTTAGGCAATAGTAGTGGGCTTGCTACAGGAAGGGTAAATCTTGGGGGATATTCAGCACAGATAGACGAGGTGGGAATTTGGGAAGTGAGGGGTTAAGTCATGGTGATGTCAGTTGTTGTTCTGCATCTTAAAACAATAGTGCTAGAATAATTCTGATGTTGGGTCTTCTGCTTTTATTGACTGATTAGTTGCCAAAACATGTGTGCGTTATTCCAAATTGGTAAATGATTCCTATTTATAGGGCAGGTGTCTTCTGATGTCCTGAGTTCAGTCTGTTCTGTAATCCCAGATCCTGTTTCTGATCTGTTTAATAATGTGTGACAGAAGATGACAGGAACCTTAGAAACCAAAGGGGGCTGGGAACGTTTTGAGCTGAGCTCTGCCCAGCAGAGAGGGCTGCTTGTTGCACAGGGTATCTTTTCATAAGGGATTTGCCCTTCTAAAATTCATTTTTGAACTTTTTCTTCTTGAAGTACATTGTAGTTTGACCTGCTTACATGCAGCCCAAGTGCTGCTGAGCGTGCCAGCCTCCTCCAGTGCTGTCTCAAGAGGAAAATATAGTACTTTCTTGCACATCTCTCCCAGTATTCATGGGAAAGACAGTGTTCTTTCTGTAGTTAGAGAATGCTTTTTGCAAACATCAGTAAAATGTGGCTTAAGGGGATAACAAGGAGCATGCAGAAGGGTGATGCCTTCACAAGTGTGGGGTGCAGGAGGGCAGGGGTGCATTGCTGCGAGCAGCCATGTGTCCAAGCTTGGCTGTGCAAATGAAGCCTTGCATTTCCACCAGAATCTACATGAAATAGGCTTAGGCTACACATTTGCACTGATCAAGGGGTTGGATCATTTACAATTATATGACTGTCAAAATGACTGTGGCTTGTAAGGAGCAGCTTGCTGCTGCTAAGGATACTGTCACGCCAAGACAGGAACTGGATCTGGAAGGGGACAGGAGGGGTCCATGAGAACAGGATGGGAGTTTGACTCTTCTTCAGGCTGTTCTGTAGTCCTTTTGATTGACTGGTGTGAGATACTAAGTTTGTGTTATTTCTGGAAGTCCCTTGGGGCTGGGAAGTGACTCCTTCCTCTGTGTGAAGACAGTCCAGTTCTGTCCCAGCAGAGTTTGTCCTCCGAGTGTTGAGCACTTGTCCTTCCCAGGTAGGAAGCAGGAGGAGAGGCTGCTGTGCCACTCTGGGATGCCACTGACTTTCCCTACCATCCACATCTCCTGAGATAGCCTTGTGTTCATGTGGCCATCTGTTCAGATTTCTCCAGATCTGTCCCCTTGTCCAAACAGATTAGATGGATTTAAGTGTCTATGGGTCTTAAAGTATGTGTGTTGCGTGTACAGAAACTCTGGACTGCCACACGTCTGGGAAGTCCAGATGCGTCCCCATATGTGGGAGTCCTGACTGGCTGCCAAACATCTGGAAATGTAAGGAATGCCCACATACATGGGAGCTTTGAGCTGCTTGTCTGGGAGCTGATAATGTGTTCCTGGGCTTGGACTCTCTTGGGGAGTGTTGGATGGACCAACTCTGCGTGTGCTATACAATTGCTCCTAGTGCACCTGAAGGAAATGCAAGATTTCAGAGAGGAGTTGGACTGAGTGTGTCCAAACCCAGCACATCCCAAAATGGATTAGGTTTGCTGCTCTATGCAGACATGCATATTTGAGAAATCCCAAGCAGCTTGTGCAAGTCCTTCATGTTCCCTTCTGAAGTGTGTGTTCAATCAGGATCAGCAGGAAGGCACTCCATGTCATGGCTTCTCAGGATCAGGATCTCAGTCTTTAGCAACAGAATGGAGAAGGGGAGAAGGCTGAACACCTTTCTCACCCAGATGTAAGCAAATCCATTGTTTTTCCTTGTGCTTTCCTTTGCTGGGTGATGTCCCTTGGCTCCCCAAGCCACGGCTGGAGCATGAGCTGCCAGTTCCTGGAGCTGCACTTCTGGGGTTCCCTTGTCCTCCCACAGAATAGATTTGTTTTGGCATTCACTCTCCTGTGCACGCTCTCCCTGGTGAATTCCAGGCTGCCTTGGTGAGAGCTGCCTCGCTTGTCATTTAATTATCTCACCTCTGAACTGGGACCCTGCTGCTTCCCTCACTGCCTCAGCAATATCTCATTTGTCTTTATTCTTTTATTTAGCTTTTCCTACATTTTTTGCACATTCTGTAGATTCTCTTGCATTCTGAGTGTCTTATGTTTTCATGCCTCCTTTTATCTCTCTATTCATCTATCCCAGTATAGACAACAGAAATGCTAAGTCCACATAATCTGTAGAAAGCATGAACCGGCTTGTTAGACATTTTCCAAACATTACACTTCATGGAAATATTTTCCTGTAAGATGTAGAAATGAACCAGCTGTCTCTCCTGGGCTGTTCCTGTGCAGGCTCTCCTGCTTTCTGAATTTACAGCACCATCCCTTGGACAAGTGACCAATGGCCAACTTCAGGCAGCTGTATTTATGATGTGCTGGGCACTGGTGAGGACGATGGTGTGTTTATGCGAGTCGGTCTGTCTGTGTGATTAACATACCACGAGAGACCTGCAGTAATGTTTCCAGAGCTAGGAGCATTTTGGCAACACAATTGTTACTAGGAAATGTGGTGCAGGCCATGGCTGAGGGCTCACTGCAGTGTGTTTTTACCCAAAACCCCACATGGGCATGATCTGGATGCCCTCACCCAATGTAATTGCTTATTCTGTGCCAAGTATCGCTTCAGCACTGTGCTGAGGATATATTGATTGCTGAGGGAAGTTATTTCTTGCTTGCTGTTGGCATTTTGTGGGAAGCTTAATGTATCAGTGGAGTTTTCCAAGCTGGGAGGATGGGTCAGGAGAAACAGAACAAAAACATAGCTAGCACAGTAAAAATGCTTGTGATGCAGCAATCGGTCCTTATCCCCACGCCTCTGTGTGGAAGAGGTGGAAGCCAGGCATCAGTGTTGGTGTGAGCTGGTGGACAGTGGGATCCTGAGCAGATGATGGAAGAGGAGAGAAATAGTGATGTTCTTGTGCTATCACTGCCATAGTGAGAAACTAGAGAAGGAGTAGGAGGAGCAGAAACTGAAGACTGATGTCTTTCCAGTGTTTTACTGGAAATGAACAAGCAGATACTTGTAGCTTGTACTCCAAGTTGAGGTTAAAAAGCATGTTCTGGTAGAGGATTTCTGGCTACAGCCCATCCTCAACCTGAAAGACCAGGTGAAAAACCAGGAGGAGGAAAGCAGCAAATCATCCAAATTTCAGGCACTTGTTGGCTGTGCATCCATCAACCTTCTTTCTTACATCTCTTCTCTGCACTGGAGTCCCTTGGATACTTAGGGTGTAAGGAAATGAAGGACATGATGGATGCCCCATCTCTGGAGACTCTCAAGGTCAAGCTGGACAGGGCTCTGAGCACCTGATGGAGCTGTAGGCATTGCTGTTCACTGCAGGGGAGTTGGTCCAGATGGCTTTTAAGGGTCCCTTCTAACTCAACCAATTCTGTGATGCTGGAGATGCAGCACCCTGTTCAACTTAGAAGTCCTGTAGTTCAGCACAGCCCAGATGCATGGGTTGCAGGGCTGGTCTGATCAGGGACTGTGGCTACTTAAGTGTCCTTGCAAAGAGGTGACACTGAGTAAGGACATTTCATGTTGGGGAAGAAAGTGGATCACAGACATCATATTTCTCCTTTCTTACACTTGAATCCACATTACTGGATTTCAACAAAACCACTGTCAGCTATTACTTAAAAAGGTCTTTCAGAATTTCTGTGCTCTTGAACTCATTTGTATGAATGAGGAGGAAAAAAAATTGAAGAAAAATGTCCCAGTATATATCTTCAGTGAATATTTCATCATTAATATTCTGGAGTAATTAGAGATAACACACTTCTGTTTATTTGCTTTCAATTTAGCAAAAGGAAAAGCACTTCCTACCGCATCTGTTTCATGAAATTTGTGACTTGACTTATTTGTGTTGATATCAGAAACATCTCATGTGGCACTGTCTTCATGACTCTCTTGCAATTTCCTGGATTGCCTACAATCTCTTTGTAGAAGGAAAGTGTCTTCTACTGCAGGAGACGCTTATGAAAGAGCTAAATTAATCTTTACTCCTGGGCTTTGCAAAATAGGTTAAACCAACATGCAGTCCTCATGGATGTTATAAGCTCAGACATGCACACAGCGAAGCTACTGAATTAAGAAATAACTGCTGCTTACTGTTTCAGCAGCTTATTGTAATTATCTCTTTATTTTCTGTGCACTTTCTGCCAGGCAGGGATGATCAGAAAATTTAAAATGATTTTAATACTGCGATGTCTGCATTACTGTTTGTGCAAAGCCCAAAGCTTCATTGGGAGCCAAATAATGTGAATGGAGAGCAGAACTTGAGAATATATAATACAAAGCACATTAACATGTTGGAAACTTGGGCACAAGAGTTGTTCTTTAATACATGGAGCCAACCCGTTTCCACTACACTCAGCAAACGTTTATTTATTCCCCAATGCGTATTCTGGTATGACTAATGAATTTAGAGTGTTCTGAAAATGTTGGCTTCATTGGACACTTCAATACATGCGAGTACTTGTGGTTTAAATCTTGATACTAAACTATAACCTCACAATTTTCAATATGCCATGCCCACTAAGGGACTCCCACAGGTTGGGAATTGGACTCGGTGGCCCTTGTGGGTCCCTTTGGGCTTCTGGTATTGGGGGTCAATCCTCTTCTCTTGAGTAACAGCAATAGGATGAGAGGGAATGGCCTGAAGTTGTGCCAGTGGAGGTCCAGGTTGGATATTAGGAAAAATTCCCTCTCAAAAGAGCAATGAAGCTCTGAAACAAGTTGCCCATGGAGGTGACAGGTCTACCATCTGTGGAAGTGTTCCAGAAACATGGAGATGTGACATGGTTTGGTGGAGATGGGTTGCTGATTGGACTAGATGATCTTAGTGGTCTTTTTCAACCTTAATGATTCTATGATTCTACTCTTGTGCTAGTGTCATTCTTTGCCCATGTCTGATGTCATGGTGATCCTGAGCTGTGTGACCTGGTGCTGCAGCACTGAGGCATCCAAGGAGCACTGAGTGAAAAGTAAAGAACTTGTGTAGCCCTGGAATGAGAAGTGTGTGCAGAGAGGCTTTGTGCTTTGGCCACAGCGTTCCCTTTGCAGCAGAACAGGAGGAGCTGGTGATGAGCCCGGAGACCTCCTGGAGGAGCTGAGGAGTGGAGAGCTGTGCAGATGATCTGATGCTCCACAGCTATACCTTGGTGAAGATGTGGCAGAGCTCCATTCTCACTGCTCAACAGGAAGCACAGAGGTGAGGGAGGTGTACTCAGGGCAAGTGCAGAGTAAGTTTGAAATGTCTGGAGCATTGCTGCAGGGGTTGGAGACTGACACAGCACAGCTCCCAGTAGGCAAAATCCCCCCAGGGAGCTTCAGGATGCAGCCATCTGCACAGAGGCAGTGGTTTGAGTTAGAGTCCTTGTGTGTGCTGAGCAGCGCAGGTGCTCAGCCCTTCCTGGAGTGCAGTGTGGTCTTCCTCAGCACAGCTAAACAGTGTGGGCTTCTATAAATGTCATTGGAATGCACTCTGGTTCTGTGTGACCTTCCCCCTCTGCTTCATGTCTTCTCATTAATCCAGTAGGTGAATAACGCCGTTTTGGGAACTGAGCAAATATAGAAGTTGCACAATGAAATGCATTTTAATGCTCAAACAACTTTTTCTTAATATGAAAACAATCACTTGCCATTCATTTCTCATGTCCCGTGGAGTATTTGCAGGCCAGCATTGGAACCAGACTGGTAATTTGGTCCTCCTTAATTTTGGCACCTGTAGCTATTTTAGAACAGCAGCCTGTTTGCTGTGGCTTTACTGCTCTGTAACTCAATACCCTTTTAGGATCTTAATGCTGCCATTAGCAGAAAATTGGCCTCTATTCTGAATAAAGCTCTTTATTACATTTGTTTGTTTAATTTTTATTAGAGAAGGTTACCCAACAAGCATGGGGGATGCATTTCTTTGAAGGTGCAGGGCAGGGCTGGGAGTCCCTCTGGGAGCAGGAAGGTCTGACTTAGTGTCGTAAAACAGCAACGCAGACCCTAAGCAAATGCTCTGCTGGTCTGTGAGCATTACGACAGTACGCGATCACACGGTTAAAAGCTATTGGCTTGGCAGGACCTTGGCTCAGTCCTTGCGCAGAATAAGTTAGAGGGCTGTGAAAAGAGGGGAAATGTTTCTGTGGATTTCAGGTACTGGTGAGCGATGTGGGAGAACTGGGTCCTAACCTGGGTGCTGTCGCGGTTGTTGTAATGCTGGGCAGAGCTTGTCCCCATGTAGACGGCTGGCAACGAGCTGAGTCATCAGCGGCTCTTGCATGTCTCCACTCCAACTGAAAAACTCGTTAGTGCTGGTTGTTTATCTAAGATATGGATCTGAGTAAATATATGTGCGCACAACTGTAGGGAAAGGATGTCAACCTCTTATCAAGGCTTTATCCCAGATTATTTCCTTCTGTATCCACCACCAAGTCTGCCTGTCCTAATGCTGGAGCTCCCAAGCTTTAAGGGCCCTCTGTGTCCAATTAAACAGTAGCGTATCTCTCAAATATTAACACATTAAAAGCAATATAGTTCCAGAAAAGAAATCTGATCCTAATTGGCCCTGGAATATTTTATTTTCCAAACTGAGCTGTGAGCCGTTAAGCTTCCCTTTTTAAGACTAAGCAAACATTGTGTTCTTAGGGGAAAGTCAGGCTAAGGAATAAGGGAAAACATATTTAGCCTATACCTGTCAATCTTTCATTTTTCAGTGTTTCGCCCAGAAACAAGCAGGGAAACTAATTGAGTTCTATCCCATTCTGTCTCTTTTTCTCTTAAGGTAAGGGCTCAAATTAAAACAAAGATAAAATTCCACGAGAAGCTGGCATTAATCAGGGTTTGGATTAAATTAAATTAAGTGCTTTTTATTGAACTCAGCAGTATTAGTTATTAAAACCAGAAGGCCTTTCCCAACTAGTGTAAAAAAGCAAACAATGACTCATACTGTGGCATAGATTTTATTGGGAAATTAAAGTGCTCATTTTCTCATATTCTTTCCTCTTTTTTTTTTTTTTTTTTTTTTTTTTTGTGTCCCTTAACTTCAGACAAGCACATGTAAACAAGAGTGGAGGGCCTGGTGAGCCCCTGCATGCTCTGGGTGCTGGCACTGAGGTAGGAGTGTCAAAATCATCCATCACAGAGTGGTTGGGTTGGGAGGGAGCTCAAAGCTCATCCCGTTCCAATCCCTTGCTGAGGGCTGGTTGATCAGGCACTCAATCAGGGCCCCATCCAACCTGGCCTTGAATGTCTGCAGGGATGGGGCACCCTGGAGCATGGGGTTCGTGTGTGGGCAGGGCACAGCTTAGGAAAAAACACTCTATAGAGTATGTGGATAATACAGTCTGCACACAGCTGTTCTTGACATAGGGTTGTGTCCCAGGAGAAGGAGCACAGCCAGCACAATCCTCGTTTCTCAAGAAGGGAGGGCTGTGTAATTATAAACTGGTTGTTTTGACTTTGATAATGAGGAAGATGCTAGAGAAAATTATGAACTAATTTAAAAGCCCTTTGAGGATAAGATGACAAGAAACATCAGTCTAACCTAGACCAGTCAAGAGAAAATTTGTTTTCTCTGCTGACATCCATTGATCTAGGGAGGTAATAGTAGCGGTGATATATTTCAACTGAGGCAGTGTTTGTCTCATAAGCAAACCAAGGACGGTTGGTTTGGATGAAATCGCTACAAAGTAGATGAGAAAACATATTCCAAGAATAAGTACAGCTAGCTTTCTGTCAAAGTGGGAAGAAAAATTATGTAGGAAGTTTGTAGAGCCCAACCCAGTATTGTTCAATGGTTCCATTGAGTTATTTTGTTCTTTCTGTTCAGATGTAGTTTTAGGGGGGTTTCCAACAAGCACACCTCCCCTGGTTCCTGGTGGTGTGTGCAAAAGATTTAATAAGGACAGCTGACAAGGGCAGGCAGTGGGTGAGTGTGCCCATTGGCATGGGTCTGCGTGGGATGCTGCGTTTCTGGCATGGACCATGCTGGGGAGATGTCTTCTTACTCCAGCACTGAGGTGGGGCTGAAAAAAAAAACAGATTTTCCTTTGGGCTTGGGAAGGTTGGTGGCCAGCAACTCCAGTATGGTGGTTGACTCCAATATGAATTGCCTTTTTAGCTAGGCAGGAATGAGGCAGCAGCCTTGCTATGCCTTGCTATTGAGGAGCAGATGTAGCCGAAAGCAGTCTTTGTGTATTTGCTTGCACTATGGTGCTGTGTGTCCTGGGTGTGTTCATTGAGGAGGAAAATGTTTAAGTATCCTCGCCGTGCAAGAGCGAGGGGCACCTTATGTCTGGATTTCGTTTGAGGGAATTAAGGGCTGATCCTTCACTGGAATATGAATCAGAACTGATTTAGTCTGTGTTAACTAAAAGAGGGTGTGTGGTGCGCATAGGCTGGAGTTCAGTCTAATGTGGAAAAGTTTGATCCAGAGCTCTGGTTAGTTTAACACTTGACTGTTCTACCTATTTTAGTTCTGATTCAAAGCTCAGTGTTCCTTCTTGCAGACGGTTGTTTGCATTAGTAAAGGACATGTGCAATCAGAGAAGGACCTTCGTGCAAAGATTTGCAAGTTTAGAATGAATTGGATGTTGGGTTCTGATGTTTGGTCTCTGTGCTGTGAGAGGGACTGGAGCTTCCCCTTCATCCTGCTGTAGTGATGGGGGTGGGAATTAATATCCTGCAACATCACATCAAATCCCCCAGACGCATTCATAGCACTGGGCTGGTAATCCATAGTTTCACAAGCTCTTCAAGTCCTAATATACATCAGATATTTTACATGCTTCAGTAAGTCTATTGTACTATATTAAATAGATGTTCAGGAAAACTGCTCTGATTAGTTTCAGTACCTTTTGATATCTAAATAAACACTGAGTGAATAGGAATATCTATATCAAAGCAAACATCTTCAGAACAGTTCAAAGAAATACAATTGAACTCCTTTAATATCTCCTTCAATGGGAAACCTCCCTCATTTTACAGATATTCTTGGCTTCTATGGCAACTAACAAAAAGGCACTAACAAAAATCTTGTCTGCCTTGCATAATGCAGCAAACAAAAATCCTTATTCAGAAACTCCTCCTTAAAACTGCCAACTCCTGGTTGAACCAGAGCAGATTTTAATAGAAGTTTCTATTTTTTGCCTTAAAAAGATAACGTGATGAAGAATCCTCCGCAGTGTAGATAAATTGTTCCAATGATTAACTGCCTTCAGTGTATGTATGTATAAAAGGAGGCTTATTTCTAGAACATACATTTGTCTTGCTTCATTCTCTGCATCTAAAAATTGCCCTGGCTTTGATGAATTAAAGCGTAACGTATAATTAAAAAAAAAATCTTTTTAACATATTCCGGTGGTTAAGCGGTGATTGACGCACGATCTGTCGCTGGAATAAATTGAAAAGCTCAGAGTTCTTTGGTGTCTCTCTGCAGAGCGGCTCCGCCAGCTTTCCCAGGAGGAAAGCCGTCTCCCAGTCGTCTGCACATCTCCCCTTCTCACAGAGGGGCTCTGAGCCCCACAGAACCGCCCCGTGCCTGCGCTGCCCCTGTGCCATCCCTCAGCCCATCCCGCAGAGCCTGCTGCTGTGCACTGGGAACCTGCTCTGTCACACACGTGCCAAGAATTAATTTGGCTTTTCTCTTGCAGCCTTATCTTTTCGCCTCAGTCTACAGTCTCTCTGGCAGGCTTCCTCCTTTTGATGTGCGGGGGAAAAAAGCTTTTATTAGTTTTTAAGGCTTTAGTGAGTTGTTCCTTTAAAATCTTTCACTTGCTTTATTATGCTTTTACATTTAATTTGCAGCAGTCTATGCTTTTCCTGCAGTTTTTTTCTTTTTTTAAGCAGTCTGAGAGGAAAAAAAGGCTACTCTTTACTCTGTGGTTAGGAGGTTTGCAGGGCTCTGCTTTTTCATGTGTGGTTTTTTTTTTTTTTTTGGATAAATGTTGCAACCCGTCCTTCCTCCCTCACAATCAAAGAGCCCACACCCAGGAATCTCTTCTGCCGAGGGCTGTGGCGTCTCTTTCTATTCCAACCTCAGCAGAGGACCCTCTGGGGCAGCGCTATTGGGTGCCACCAGGCTGGGTGCAGGAGTGCATCCTGGCTGCACGCCGGCTGCTTTCTCTGCATTGGAAACTGCTGGAAAGGATGATTTAGTGCAGCACCGATACGCGGAGGTCACTTGACAAACAAACCTCCTGTCATTAGTTCTGTTCCATGGGACGGATCGGCTGCGCAGCTCTCTGATGCTGCCTGACACTTATTAACCTTTCAGGAAACCTCTGCAGAAAAAAAACCAAAATACGTGATGGGCATCAGTCACACCGATAAGGTGCTGGGCCGCTGACCCCATTGCGGTGCATGGGCAGCAGCCCTCCTTGCTCCCGTTCCTCTCCATAGCAGAGCTGCTTAGGGTGAGGTTGGAGCCATTCCCTGTGAGCCAGGCACTTGGCTTAATTTACCTCTGTGTAGTTCCTAATGTATAAGTACATATTGCTAATTGCAAATGTATAATTACATCTCCTCTTTCCTTTCCGAGATAATTATTTCACTGTTCCCTCAGACCTCTCTGCTGGTTTCTGGATTCATGCATGACATTTGATTACCTTCTCATAGGCATATCTTACTTAGCTGTAAGTGCTATTAATGGCCATAAAATTATCCAGCCCTGAAGCAAAGTAAAAATGCCATAAAACCTTCAGCCTTTGTGAATCCTTGGGAGCAGGAATCCCACAGCAGGGCTGTTTGTCACATAGGGACTCATTCCCTGGGGGCAACCACATCCCCAAAAACAGAGCTGCCTACAGCCACTGCTTTAAAAAGCTCCCTTGTAAGTGACCTCATGCTGTTTGCGTTGTGCACATTGCTTTGTAGCAGGGATGTGAGTGTGCTTTTCTCTATGTTGGGCTTGTTAGTACCACGTCGGTTGCCCTGTTTCAGTGGGTAATAGAAGAGAGGAGGTGAGAACAATGCCAGGTGCTGTGGTGCATCCTTGTTTTGGTTGTTGCAACTAAAGCCAAACCCAAATGTAAAGCATGACCCTGCAGATGGAGCTGCCACACTGCATCTCATCAAGTGGGCAATGCTTGCTCAGCATTGGGAATGCTGGCATGTAACTAACCACAGACAGGAGATGTTCTATGCTCATCTTATTTCTGAGCATACATAGCAAGGACTATTCTTCCCTGGTGCAAGTCAGGTGTGAAAATATCTGTGGGTAACTATGATAGAAAGAGGGAACTTCAGGCCAGTGGGTACGTGGATACTGCTGCAGTCTTGCAGTGATGTGCACACACAGGAGAGCTGTATGAAGAGACAGGAATGCTGTGATTTAAATGGGTGCTGAATGCAAGCCTTAGGCAGGAATTTTGGGGGGGGGGGGAAGATGCGGGGGGGGGGAAGAGTGATCTGGTGGAGATGTTCGTGCTGCACAAAGCGTGTGAGAAGGTGAGGGGATAAGGGATACTATTTGGAATACAAGCCTCTAAAGCATGCTTAGCGGGAAGCGATGCTTGCTCAGCTGGAAAATGCACTCACGTTTAGATAGTTAGAAGAGAGCCAGGAGCATCACCCACCAGTCCATCCCTCTCAGGGTGCTGGTGCCTCCTGGCGTCTGAAGGAAGTGTTTGCTGAAGCAGCGTAGAGGAGTGCACCCTAACTGCTATGGCTGTACTGATCTCGCTGCTTCCTTGAATCAGTAACCATATAGAGATTAAAATCACTGCTTCTGATGTTACCATACAGCCCCGTGTCCTATGCACCTCCCTGCAGTGCTGTGGAGGGACCCCAAGGCTGCTCCATTCCTTACACCCTCTCTGTACAAGATGTGCACAAAAGTAACTCAGTATCTATTATTTTTTTATTGCATGGTGCTTGACCTCTCTTTTGAAAAGAGGGCAGTGCACAGCTCTGTGACTCTGATTTCACACCTGTTTCTTCAGTGTCTCCTTCAGAAAGTCCAGCAGAGCCCATAAAGCTTTGTGACAGCAGTGCGCTCCTGGTGGCCCCTGAGTCCCAGGCACTCTCCCTCTATCATGGTTCTTATTAAGCAGCTGAGGCGAACCTTTTCCAGGAAAGATGTTTCTCATAACCTGCCAGTTCCTGTTACTCGCTTAATGACTAAGTTCTTACAATTAAGTGTCGGGCTGGCCAGCGTTATGTTGAAAAGTGCTGTGAAACACAAGGCGCACAGAAATGATAATGCAATAACACTCTGGGGCATAGCCTGGGCAGGGAGGGAACAGAGCTGTGTGTTCACAGCCCGTCCCATGCAGCTCCTAATATGGGATCCTGGGCAGTCTGATCCAGTGGTTGTCAGCCCTGCCTGTGGCAGGGGTTTGTAACTAGATGTTTGATAACGTCCCCTCCAGTCTAAGCCGTTCTGTGTCTTGTTGCTATATGACATGTGGCAGCACTGGAGACCCAATGGTTTTGTCTCCAATTAGCTCTCATTTCCCTGTTAACAATTCTGCTCTAAGCCGTGAAATGTAGGTAACTGGGTGAATTATAAATCACCATCTGCTGTGAGAATTGTGGAATATGTTATTTCAGTGCCCACGAATTCCAACTCATGCTTGAGGTCTTTGTTTGCATGTTGACAACCAGTGATAGTTTGCTTGTTGGAGCAACACCATGTCAGAGTGCCTTGCACATGCACGTGTAATTGCTTAAACCCCGTCCCAGGAAACATCCAGTCCTAAACTGAGTGGGCAGCAGTGCAATAAGTGGATAGGGCATCCAGTGTACTTGTTTTCTATTTGGAAAACAACCACTAAAAGCCTCTACTTCTCCTGTTCATTGCTACTGAGTAAAACTCAAGTTTTTAAGCCTGGTGGAGTTGCCTGGGAGGCAGCTGGGTTTAGCTATGTGGGAGGGTAACCTCAGTGATGTGACAATCTCTTCTGGCCTTAATCAGTACTGAGTTCCTCCAAGGAGTGTTTTCTGTACCTCATTGTGTGAAGCACTGAAACGAATGGAAATGGTACACTGAGTGCTATTGTAATGGGAAATCTTGGTGTCCTCCAGGACAGCCCTGTGCTGTCTCCAATCTGTTGTCCCCACTCACTTCTCCATCCCTGAGCATCCCCTGCCCAGCTCAGGCATGAATTTGCCCAAAATGTGCAACTTGCTGTTTCACTTGAGCACAGGCAGAAGGAGCAGAGGATGCTCCATGGGGTGCAGAGAGGTTGGTTGCTGCCCTGTTGCAGCTGTTGCACATTGGACAACTTGACAACTTAGGGTATCAGAAAGAGGACCAAAAGTTGCTTAATCTGTGTTTTCTCAGGGGAGAAGAAAAACAACAACAACAAAAAACCAAATGTATAACCTCCTGCAGAGTCTCTTAATCTAATGGCTAGAGACAGAACAGGACCCAGGGGCCAGAAGCCAAAACCAAAAAAATTCCAGCTAGGAACAGAACACAAATATTTAGCTGTCTGCATAAACCACCTAAGGTGGGAGGGAGAGGAGGATTAAAAAAAAAAAAAAAAAAAAAAAAGGAAAAAAAAAAAAAAGAAAAAATGGCTTATCTTCTTCATCTTGTAATGCTTTATATTCAGTCTGGATGCTTTATAGAAAAGACGCTTCAGCCAAATTTGAGTTATTTGGCTCAGCGCATGGATAAGTGGGTGAAATCCTATAGCGTGTGATGTACGAGGGGTCAGACAAGGTGATGCGATGCTTCTTGGGGCCTTTGAGCCTCAGCGTGGTGGGAAAGCAGGGGCCGGGCAAGGTGTGAGCTGCGGCTCCATCTGCGCTCCCTGGGGCGGCCGCGGGGCTGCGTGCGACCCTACCTCCGGCTCCCCGACCTCACAGGGGTGCTCCAAAGAGGAGCTAAAGGTTATGGGTTTGGAAGTTGTACATAAAACCGAATTCCCATGTTCTTTTTTTGTAGCTCAAGCCATGTGTGATCCAACCCTGCAGATGAGTATGAAATGTTCCATCGTGTTTTGATTATTTGCTTGAAGATGGGAATTGTCAAGATCCCTTTTGCTTTAATTACCTGAGGCTGCAGCACCTCAGAGTGCCTTTTTACATTCTCCAGAATGTGCCCTTGGGATGGGATGAGTTTGAGTGCTGCAGCAGATGCTTTCGGAAGAAAGTTGTTGGCGTGAGCGGCTGAAAATAGCAGCCTGTTTACAAGGCTGGTTTTGCATTATCAGCTGTAGTGCTCCAATAATTAAGGCTGTGAACTTAATTAGCTCAACACTCCATAATTCTTTTCCCCCCTCTCTTGGGGCTCGGCTGCACAGAGCTCTGTACTGCCTCAGCATGTGCTGGGAACATCCTCATCCCAGGGGGCTGTGTGCGCGCGGTACCACCTTAACTGCCCTGAGTGCCATGCTCTGATTTAGAGTACACAGACCTTCCATAGGGCTTCAGAGAGAGCCCTTCCCTGCATTATTTGGCTGCATTTATTAAAACCGTACAGGCAGAAGATCTCGGCTGGAGCATCAGCAGAGCTGAATGATGCCATTGTTACCACTGATTGAAAGGGTGCTTTTGCACTGGCTTGAAACTTGTGTCTGTTCTTAAGTGGAAAATGTTTCTTAATGCTGAATAATGTGGTAACAGTTCTGGCTAGCACCGTCTTTTTGACAGTGAAGCATTGCCACGCACTTGAGAACAGATTGGGACTGCAGCTGGGCTGAGCAGGACCCAGCACCAGGCAGGGGGCTCAAAATGCCCCTTCCCCAGTAACTCCATCCTGGATTGCCCTGACAATGTCCTGGAGATGGAACTGCCCCGTGGCTGGGCATCGCTTCCCATGCACTTCCTGACACTCAGAGCCAACCCACGCACAGTGAGAAATGTGTTCCCTTCAAGTGCGTGAGCTCTGGCTGTTCTGAGCATCCCGTGTGTGCGTCCTTCCTGTTTGGACAGACATTTGATACACACACCTCAAGCAAAGAGGGCTGGACGTGATTAAAATACACAGCCAGGCCGCAGGCATCCTTTCACCCAAATTTTCCCCATAGCAAATCTGTGGGGTTTTGTGGATATTTAGGCTGAAGTATGCAAAGCATGCAATTCTTTAACTGGGTGCAGAAGGACAGAAGCAAGGTGCTGGGTGCTGTGCCTGCCTGCAGTGTACCTGAGATGTGCCAAGGCGCCTTCTATTTCTAAGGCATGAAAGAGTCAAACCTTCCTGATTTATTTGGAATTAAGGCTGGTATGTAAGCTGATCAGCTTTATCAAAATACTTGCATTTTTTAAATTCTCTGAACTCCCAGGACAACCCGTTTTCCAAGCTATTAACATGTAACATTAACATTTCCCCTTAATTACAGGCTGTGATGAAAGCTTCCCTCCCAGCGGTGCATAGCACTGGAAGCAGAGCTGCTCCTGGCATGCGAGGAGAGCTCCGGAGGTTTCCCTTGGATGCGTGGATGAGGGTGGTGGCATTCCCAGAGTGTGCGTGGTCCCATTTTGCCACTGCTCATGTACAAATGAGAAAACACATTTATTTTACTCTTTAAAACAGTGCTGGCGTGGCTCAGGTGCCTTGAAATGTAAGGTAGAAGTAACAATTCATGCACTGTTTTTCACAAGCCCTGTTGTTAAACAGTTGCGTATGAAGTGGTTGGCAGAACATCAGCAGCTGAAGGGAATGCTTTTGTACTTGCTTTTCTCACCCATCTTCATGTTGTGTGGGCTTTTTCTGGGCTGAGCAGTGCTGTCCTGGTCGGTGCAGAGGGACTGTGATAGTGGCTTGATCTCCCACCTTGACTTTCATCCTGTGTCCACAATGCTCCAGAGTTTTAGTTCTTGGCAGAGGGAGAGCCATAGAGAAAGGAAGGAAGGGAAACCTTCAGCTGGGACTGAGACAAAGACAAAAGCTGTGAAGAGCAGCAATACAGAGCTTTCTGGCCTTGTGATAAGGAACATTGATGGAACCATGAAACTGCGGGGTTGGCTTGCCAAGCAGGGAAGAAAGGGCACGTCCAGGGCCGCTATGCTACACAGCACAAAGACAGAGCTCGCCGAACTTGTAATGGATAATTTATGATGTAACGCTTGCAGTGATGGAGCCCCTCCATTTTGTGAAACGGAATGTCCTTTAGAAAATATTTGCACTTAGCTCGTACACGCAGATTCAGGAAAATTCTTTCAGGAAGGTTTGAGTCTAATAAAACGGGAATGTGTGACCTGGCCTGCATGATTATTTGCCCGGTTTTATCCTTTTGTTATTATTTCCAAATGTGGAATTCTCATTCTTCGAAAATTCTGCAGGTGAAGCTAGGCCAAAAGCAAACAATGGGCTCAGCAATTAGAGGAGCACCTGCAGGGAGGCGAGTGGTGGGGACGGATGAGTGGTGCCATGCATGTGGAGAGGGCTTGGAAACATGTCCTTGGGACCCAGATGAGGGCTGGGGGATGTTATTCTTAGCCCTTCTCAGTGAGCAGATTCATAGATTTGTAGAACTATCAAACCATTAAATCTGGAAAAGGCATTTCAGATCATTTAGTCCAACTGAGCCCAAAAAGGATGGCATCTGGCCCCAATGCACAGGGATGCAGAAACTTCCAGATGGTATGGTGCCGTTCTTTCCAGGATGCGTGTCCTCTGGGATGGAGGCTGTGCCATTTCTACGTGCTTGTGTTGGAATGTCAGGGTATGTGTGACACAGAGGGCAGGGCTATTGTAAGAACGCTGCTGGGAAGCTCCAGGGCTGCTCTAATATTTACAGTTCTACCTACCAAAAGAGTTCCATTTAAATATGTGAATGTTCCTACTTCTGCCTGCCAGCTATTCCAATGAGTAGAGCTGGATCCTTCAAGTGTCTCCTTGTTTTTAGTCATACAGCCAAATTTGGATGGTAACATACAATATTTGTGAGAGGTTTTGCATTGGCTTTGAGGCCCAGACGTTGACTGGAGGTTGGCGGGGCTGGCACCATGGTGTGGGGCTGCAGTGGAGCTGTGGGATGGAGAGCAATCAGGATGAATGCAACGACTATTTTCCAGAATGTAAACACTCTTGCAGCTTAATGGCTCTATTTATGTTGACGGAGATCAGGAAACACACTTTGTTATTTTAGTCTGAATAAGCTCATGCAGATGGTAAGCAGAAGCGGTGTGTTTGGCGTTCCTGGTGTTCCCTGAGAAGCCAGATTGCACGTGAGTGCGTTAACCTTGCCTTTGAGAAGCACTTGATGTTATCAGCTTGTTTACCAAACTGTCACAACAAGACATGAAACCACAGAAGACTTGCACGCTGGCATGAGCAACATGCATATTCTTGGTAGAAGAAGAGGCGTAGGAGCTTTCTGCTCTTTAACTATCGCAACAAACCATTTTGTCCCCAGACCGCAGGTTCCCAATTCCCTCCCCTGCTGGTGGGCCCATGGTCCGGCTGCTGCGGTGGCTGAGGGAGCTGAACGAGTTAAGCTGCTCTGCCTGTTCCAACTGGGAGTGAAGAGCCATTGCAAAATGTTTTTCCCCCCGTTGGCTCTGCGTGTTGCTTTAAAATTAAATTGGTTCTGGTTAGCAAACAAGAACAGGACAACAAAATTAAATTTTCCGAGGAATGTTGCGAATCCTGTGTGAAAAATAAACCCCCAAATGTTTTTCCCTCCTGCACTCCCCAGCCTGCCTTTGCCCCCTTGTAGCTGCCATCCCTCTCTCCATTCCCGCTGTGGGTGTGCTGACCACCCTGCGGCTGCTAAGGAGCTGTGGTTAGCAGCAGTGGGAGTTAATGGAGCTGAGACACCATGGCCTGGCTGCTGAATGTTTTCTTTGTGCCCTCCACTTATTGTCTTGTGTCGTCTTTTCTTGTTTCTTTGCTCTCACTGCTCCATCCCTCTCCCGTTTCTCTGGCAGGTGAATGCTGTGAGGGTCCAGAAAGTCATTCAGAATGTGGTATTAATTTTGGAGGCAGAATCAGACTTCTAGCACATAACTCAGCTCCATGCAGTTGTCTACTGCAGGCCATCTGCAACACTTCAGTCTCGCTGGAGTCCAGCACAGCTCTGCACTGAAGGAGCTACACCCACATAGGGCCCTGTGATGGACAACACAAGCTTCTCCTCGTCTGCTTCCATCTTCCTTATTTATTTATGTGCAGATGGAAAATCTTTGACACAAATTGGCACTCTTCAGATTCTGTTCTTCTGGAAAGCTCCTGCAGTTCTTAAAAGCTTCTCCTCCATTTGGTCAGCCCTGCAGGCATTCACTGTGCACTTCATAAGTCATTTCTCTAGTCATTGCCTCAATATTTGTGTCAAGCCTTCTTGGATCTTTATTTATAATTTGGCGTGATTTTTTGCTGAGCACTCAGCACACTCGCTGTGTTGTGCAAACTAGGACATCTTGCTCTCAGATCTTAGATGGGACAGCAGGTTACTTTAAGTTGAGTTTTGTCACACTTGTGTTGCACGTGGAATGCTGGGGCTGCTGTTGCTTCCTGGCTGTTGCTCTTGTTTTTATTTGGGAAGTAGGGATCTGGCTGCCGTGTAATGCTCAGTGTTACATTCACAGCTGGACGAGGTCAGTGCTCTGCCCTACAGCTTGGTGGTAAAGCTGCCACCAGGCCATTGTGTATCTGTGATGGGTGCCTCTTCTGCTCTTGTCTTCTCAGTTTACTTATTGCTTCTCAAACCTTTACTTCTTCTAACAAAGATGACCCATGATAGGGACATGGAGTGAAAATGCTTCCCAGTTTCTGTCTTGGTGAAGCCCGTGGAAATCACCGTGGCCATTCCAAGGAAGAGTCTTCACAACACCAGCAACTAGGACACAAAGCAACTAAAATCTTACAGGAATTCAAAGGTTTGTTGGGACAAGGCACTGAAAGGGTAATCTCATAAATCTCCAGGTGGTATCTGTGGCCCAGGATGTCCCCATGCCACTGGTTGCTGGAGGCTGGGATCTATTGTAGGATAGTTGCCCTGCCTCTGTAGTTGTCCCTTTCAGCCATCGTGGAGATGGATGAGGGCTCAAACAGCCCTCCAGCATGACGTGTAGCTGTTATTCTTGAGCAACCACAGGTGCTCATCTGACAGGGCCAGACAGCAAGGTCTGAGAGAAGAGCAAATGCTCCTGAAGGCAGGAAAAGGGATTGAGGAAGCAGCATGGATTTGACCAAATTTCTCCTCTGAGTGGCACGTGAGGATGGGCATCCAGCCCATGAGAGCGCTGCTGTGTGGAATGGGGTTGTGTTGGGCCCTGTGTCTGGAACAGGGCTGCGGCTGCTGCGGGCAGCCAGGGAGCACTCCTCCCTTGCCATCAGACTACTAGAATAAATAAAACAGTTCCACTTATGCTGGATGAAATCAAGTCCTCTGGATTGTGGCCTAAACACGGTCAACAGCTCCTCTGGGCCCTTGAGCTGCCAATAGCTTGCACCTCCTAGCGCGTCTGTCCTTGGGAAAGAGCCATTAGAGGCTAAGGAAATTTTGCAGATCTCCATCCTTCAAGAAGTGGGAAATCATCACTGATAGGACTTACAGAGCCTCTTGCACTAAGGGATGGGATATGCAGGAAATGCACTGGTTAGAAACCAGCTCAGTCCAGTGCTCCAGCCAATGCCCTCCTGCAGCACGGCTGTCAACAGCACCGTCAGAGCTCCTTCAGAGCTCTGCAGGGACTGGGTTTCCCTTCCGCTCAGACCTTTGACAATTAGATTGCACTTGGGTGAAGGGCCATCAGCAAGCTAATGAGGATTTCCAGCCCCTCTGATAGTTACATGCTTGTGTTGTACTTGTGCCAGGACTTGTGTGTTGAAGTGCCGGCTGTGGTTGACAAGGGCCTGAAGCATAAGCTTGATAAACCTTCCCTCCCCAGTGCCTCCTTCTGTTCTGACACAAATGCTGAATTGCGTGCATGTGCACACAAAATATTATGTTTCTTCCGAAGTCACTGTAGACACTGCATTGCCATCAGTGTTTGTGCCCAAAGCTGCTGAACTGCTGAGCAGCCCTTCACCACCAGGTTCCAGTTGTGGCCTGGGGCTCAGTACTGCTGGGTGGAGGGGGATGGAGGTGCCCTCATCCCAGGACCCCCCTCAGTTCTATCAGGTTTCTTCCCAGGAGATGATCTTGATGCCTGGACCTCACCTCCTGGTTTCTGTCCTCTCACTTGGTTTGTCCCCTTGGTGCTGATGCAGCACAACAGCACGTAAAAATCCAGGCTAGTGACTACAGCCTGTTTTGAGGTTTATGGTTTTATCTGATAATCTCTTTAAATGTGAATTCCTTAAGTCAAAGTTGCAGACTGAGGGCTTGAGGAGATGACCTGAAATTTGAGTGAGAATCTGTTGTTTTTGAGCACTGTGAGTATAAATATATATCCAGTTCTGAAAGTGTAACGCTTATCAGCTGTACAAAAATGCACAGCTAGCCTTATTTTGCAGAATCAGGCTTCCAGCGTCCACAGCCCACAGCAAAAATGAAGCAAGGTCATTGCAAACCTGGAAAACTCATGTTTTTGAAGCATTTCCTCCAGGGACAAGCCCTCGTCTTCCAACTTCTGTCACCTTCCTTTCCACTCTTGTAGCCTTTCTCATGTACAGATATTTGCCCATTCTCTGCTATCGGAAGTTTTCACCCCTCTCCTTTTTTTTTTTTTTTTTTTTTTTTTTTTAATATCTCCCTTGAATCTTCCCCAGCATGCCACGGTGTGCTCTTTGCCTTTCGCTGGGCTCACCTTTCCATGCACTTCCCTCTCCTAATGCCATCCACATGGTTCCCATTTAGGCAAGGTGGGAGCCAGTGAGCAGATCCCATGAGCGATTTGAGAGGATGGGCTTCTCAGGTGGAATTATTTAATTAAAGTCTGGCATGCAATTTTGGGGAATTTATTTTAATAAGCTGATTTTATTATTTTCCATCCACTTATTTTTCAATGGAGATTACGCCATATCCAGGAAGATAACGGTTTGCTTAACCAGCAAGGTACTTTCAGTTAAACCCTGAGAAATTACGCTTCTTTAGATCAGCCTTTATCCCCAGGAATTGCCTCTGAGGGCTGTCTCCTCTGGCTGGGGGCAGAGTCCCTTTCAGAGGCTTAACGGTGGTTATTTGTTTAGTGGAGAAAGTTTAAAATCTGACAAGTACATTGCGAAAATCTCAGATCCCTTTCCCAGAAGGCAAGCCAATGATACCATTAGCTTAATCCAGCACCTCATCTACTCGATTTTAATATGACTCTTTAGCTCCAGAATATGATGTATTTTCAGTTGGAGGATTTGTGTTGCGGTAGTACGAGAGTGCTGTAGGTCGCTCGGCAGTTGGGCACATATGTAGTGAGAAACACGCAGCGGGTCTCTCTGGAAAAGAGCTAACGTAAGTTCTGGCATCTAAATCCATTCATTGACTGCGGTAACTCACGGCGGAGCCTTTTGCTGTGTGTTTAGCTGAGTCCCGCACGCTGCACGTGAGCTTTGCTCCATCTGCTTGCTTTTCCTGCATGGCTCCGTGTTTCTAACAGCCACCTCTAGCCATGACGTTTATCCAATGGATGGATGGGCTTTGAAGCTACCGTCCTGGCAGGCTGCGCAAACGTCCCTCCATCCCCGCAGTGCTAACTGATGCGGAGGAGTTGTGCTGGCAGCAGCAACTGCAGGGGAACTGTTGTGAAAGCGTAGTAGCCATTCCATCCAAGGCCATGTATCTGCAGTGCTGGTGGCTTTGACTGTTCTCCAAGCAGACAGGGAAGTATGGAACCCCTATTGACTTCACCCAGCTGCTGCGGGTGCTTGCTTCACCAGGAGTCCTGCTTGATCTTCACCATAAAATAATGAGGGAAAGCAGTTGAGAGGGTACCTCCATTGCTGTAAGGCTAGAAGAGATGCATTCCCCCTGAAATTCTGGCAACCGGTGTGAGGAATGCAGCTGTGTCCAGAGGAGTAAAGCAGTCAGTAAACTTCAGGTGTAGCAGGGGCAAAACCATGTGAACAAAGGGCTAAACAGAGCTGTGTTATTGCAGGAGGGAGGGAGTGCCTATGGTAGCAAAATTCTCAGTGAATATGCAGAAAAAGTATGTATTGACTAAATATGAAACGTCTGTATTTGGCAAAGTGATTTCATACAGACGTTATAGTGATAACTGAGTGCCTTGTGGTTTAGGTTTCCTAAATCATATTTCATCTGTTCCTTTCCTCTTCAAATCTGCTTCTGTTTCACACTTAAAATTATTGTGATTAACAACCATGTCACAGTTAATTATCCTTATGAAAAATAAAGCGAAGAGCTGTCATATGTCAATACATTGCTCACTGTTTTGCATTGAGTTATGGGTTGATATTTTCCTGCTTCTTCCTCTTATTTGTATTTCCAGGGTGTTTTCTTGCTTCTCTCTGTGCTGCTCTCTCCCCTGGACCCAGAGCACAGCTGTTGCCTCTCCATGTCTCACTGGTTGGGAAATGCTGTCTTAAACTCCCTTCCCCAGAGATCCTCTTGACCTGTGCCCTGAATTTGTTCAAATTTAAGTTTTTTGAAATACATTATCTTTAATCCATTTTTATTGTTCCTTCACAGTCTTAAATTGCTGAGTTTTATGGTTTTGTAACCACTTTCACTCCAATTTGCTTCCAGCTTTGGACTCCTAAACAACATTCTATATCAAGAATAACCAAGTAAGAAAAATGCTGTCCCTGCTCCTCTCCCCCACCTCCAGAGCTGCTTTTCCCCTTGTGTTCCAGCAACTTGGCATGGCTGAAGCTTTAGCAGATGCCAGGGTAATTAAAATGACCTGTTCCTTTGAACTCCAGTTATTTGGCTCCTTCAGTCAGATGGTCAAAAAGCTGCTGTCCATGTCTCATTTCTGGTTAGCAGAACACTCCTTGTTTCCCTCTCTTCCTGGTAAAATGCAAAGAGTCTGTTTCTTCTCTCTTTTTGAAGCTCAATTATTCTTCGTGCAAAAACAGCCTTCCTATTTCCTGTTCCCCAGCAAGCTATATCTTCTCATGTCAGTATTCCCCTCCAATGTCTTCCTATGAAGCATGGGTGAAAGTAAATGTTGTTGGTGTATACGAGAACTTTAAAGTCTTCCTGTTTATTCCTCATTCTCCTGGCATTTCTAGATAGACTTTCGGTCACAGTATATGTGTACTTAGTTATTCTCACTCTGAATTTTTCTCTTCCAATTTCCTTTACCTAAAGCCTTTTGTTTGAGCGCACCCAGCAGCTTTTGTAGGTGATTCCCTTCAGATTTATCTTCCAGTCCTCTTGCTGGGTTGGATACATCCCATTCCTTCATTGCTTTTTGCAGCATCCTCTCTTTCTCCTCCCTAAGCACATCAATATTGTCTCATGAGACTCCAAGTATCACATACAGCCGTGGTTTGTTTTCATGATTTGGTAGGACAGCAGATAACTACAGGTTGGTTGGGAGTTTGGAGAACTTGCAGTGCTGTGTTCAGTTTTGGGTTCCTCACTATACAAAAGATATTGAGGCACATGAGCATGTCCAGAGAAGGAGATCTAAGCTGGTGAAGGGTCTGGAGCACAAGTCTTATGGGGAGTGGCTAAGAGAATGGGATTAATCAGTCTGGAGAAGAGGCTCAGGAGAGACCATGTTGCTGTCTACAGCTCCCTGAAAGGAGGTTGTGGTGAGATGGAGTTGGCATCTTCTTCCAGGTAACAGCAACAGGATGAGAGGTGATGGCATTAAGTTGCGCCACTCATTCAGGTTGGATAGTAGGAAAAATTCCTTCTGAGAAAAAGTGGCTGTGCACTGACACAGGCTGCCCAGGGAGATGATGGAGTCACCATCCCCGGAGGCGTTCAAGACGGAGATGTGGCTCTGAGGGATGTTGTTAGTAGGCATGGTGGGGATGGATTGACAGTTGGATCAGATGATCTTAGTGGTCTTTTCCAACCTTAACAATTCTATGATTCTATACTGAAAAGCTGCAAACAAAAGTGCTGCTTAATGAAAATATATTTAGATATGGTTTGATCTTAAAGTTGAGCTATCCAGAAGGAATAAAATCCCCCCTGGCAGTGGTGCGTATAGCAAGACCTGCTTGCTAAGATTGAAACGGGCAAGTCTGGACTAGAAGCCAGGTGCTTATTTGGATCACAGACATTAAGTAGTAACTGTGACATTTTTATGGGGCCAGGCTGCTTTCAGTGCAGCAGACTTTAAGCCGGTGGTGGATACTTTTACGAGAAATCCATTCCATCCTGCCCAAGCACCGAGTTTGACTTCTGCACTACTTTTGTGCTTGCCGGCTGCCTCGTGCAGGCGTCAGGCTCTGACACCGGCCTTTTCCGGCCTTCTGCTCATGCCTCAAAAGTCAGGTCCGGGCCCCACCCTGTGTGCTCTGGTACAAGATTCCCCAAAGATCAGCCGGGAGAGTTCTGCCAAGCCGGGTCCCTCCAGCTGAGCCGTATCTGCCGAGCCCAGCCGCGTGCGGAGCAGAGGAGCAGGAAGAGTCGCGGCCAGTTCCTTCAAATATTTTACAGATTAAGACCAGGGTCTGGGATCTGTGGGAAGGCAGAGGAGTTCACAGACCTCAGCGGGTTCTGGTCCTTGCCGCAGCGCTGGCGGCCGCGCCAATAATTGCTGTCCTCCCCATCCATCCAGCTTGGTTGTTCGCTATTGCGTTCAGATGCAATGACACTTCGTAATGTGGACAAGCCCTCTGACATTATTTTAGTGCAGCTGGAGGCATCTACTTTAGCCTTGAAAATGCCTCTTTCTTGGCAGTGCTTTGTGTTTATTATAATGCTGTCTGTAATGTGCAAAAGTACATTTCTTTTTTAACTTCCTCCTTTATGTACCAAAGAGTGTGGTTTTAATTAAGGATTTCAGATTGAAACATTTCCGGTTTTATGCGTTGTTTTTTTGGTGGGGTGGTGTGTGGGGTTTTTTGGGGTTTTTTCTGTTTTTTTTTTTCTTTTTTTTTCTTCAGGATAGTTTTCTGTTAAAATGTTTCAGAGTTTTGAAAAATACCAGATGCCCAACTTACAAAATGCACACAGAGCCTTGGTCGCTCCCTCTTCCTCCCAGGGAGGAGGGATGGTGCTTCGGACCCACAGTCTGATGTTTTTCTGCATTCTGGGTTTCTCCTCAGCGTGCACAGGGATGCCATCCATGCATCCCATGGGGACATGAGCCCAATGCAAACAACCAATGAAACAAGGCAATTGCTTTGCTGCACATCAACTTCTAGCCCTTGTGGTAGTAGAAAAGCTTAAGGCTGCCCTACAATGCACCCAAAATTTTAGCAAAGAGAAGGCAATGAAAGTTCGGCTCAAACCAGGTCTTGTATTTTTGGGGGATCTGACTCATGGTTTATGAATGTGGGGCGGCAGGGAGCTTGCGCACGGCGCTGCGGGTGCTGCAGGGTGGGTCTGGCTCGCATCCCTGTGCAAGGCAACTCAGAAAGGAAGCTGTGCATCTGCCGCGTGACGGAGGATCAGGCAGCAAAGAAAGATAGTAATGTTGGGAACAGGAGCAGGTGGACTGGGTGCACAGCTTGCCCAGGTTAAGCTTTGCACTGGGATTAAATGAAGGTGTTAGAAACAAGCATTGTACCTGTATGCCTCCCCTTCCAGTTTAGCCATGCAGCTTGCGCTCCGGATGGTGCTCAGCCTATGCTGCAGCTTGCTTTTTTCCTTTTTGAAAAAAAAAAACCAAAAACACCCATCCTCTTGATGCAGCGTTAGCATTGTTGGGAAAAAAAGCATTTATAAAGAAAAACACAGCCTAGCAATAATGGCACCCTGGAATAACTGTGCATAGGATAGTGGGGACATGGGGGACAGGCACAGTGCACACCCCATGTCTTGTCCATGCCACAGCCTGGCAGTGCAGAATGTCTGGACCTTGGCATAGCTTTAAACCCTTTAAACCAACATGTTCTCCCCCGTGGGTAATTCTCTGCTGCTCCCCTATCCATCAGCAGTGCCATCTATAGCCCCATCCTCCCCCATCTGCCTTCTATCTGTCCCAGCCGCCTCCTGCCTGGGAGCTCGCAGATCGCTGAGTGCCTGAAGAGCTGACCACTTCTTGCCTATTTGGGAATGCTTTTAAATTGTTCCAGAAACTGCTGTTTGTTGATAAATTGGGGTGATCCGCGGAGAAGTGTTTTAGCTAAACTGTGTAAAAGAAGGAATTGCAGCGCAGCACTGCCAGCTGTCATTGGATTTAGAAACACACATCATAGATTTTGCTGCTTTTCAGACAGCTGCGATTATAGCTGCTCTTATAGCCATATAAAACAGTCATTCTGTCAGCAAACGTTCTGGCAGCAGAGCTGGGTTGTATCTGCAGTTGAATTTCCAGCACCAGCGTGTTCACTTGCTCCCTGTGTAGGTGAAGGTGGCTTTGCTGTGGACTGTGAGTGCTCGGTGACACAGAATGGCTCTGGTGGCACTTGTCTTCCTGGCCTGGGCTATTAGGAAGGTGCAGTTGCTGTCCTTGCAGGGTTTTGGGATGCTTCGCTTCCAGTCCATGGTTGCAGTTTCTTTGAGGCAGAGATGGAATCAAATTTGTCCGTGTTTGAAGCCCAGCAATATGCATGTGAGCAGGTGATGATCACAGCCTCATTTTCCCTTGCTCTATTCAGACCTCTTCCCGACCTCCTCTGTTTATCTCTGAGAATTCAAATGGTGCCTGATTTATCCTGATTGAAAAGGGAAAATGTCTTAAAAGTCCAAGTTATGCAGCAAAACAAAACATCTTTCCTAGATGTAAAGTGATCTCGGTTCCTGCCCAGGCACAAGGCTAGAACAATTTGGAAATTGCCCCTCTGGCCTTTATCTCAGCTTTACAGCACTTTGAGATTGAACCCAGATCCCACGTCTCTTCTGAAGCTCCATGTCAATTTACACTTGTTCCTCAAAACCATTACTGTCCTGTGAGTTCTTTACCACATGAGGATGGAAAACAGAGCTATTCTGCTCATTTGAGCTCCTTTTTGCTCAAAGGCAGAGCTCAGGGTTCACTTGTTTTTCTCACCATCTGAGGATTAATCCCAATCCTGACTGTTATCCGACCTCGGTACCATTTACACGCTGAACCCAATGCCTACAGCTTTCATCTGAGCCCTTACAGCATTTGGAAGCAGGCCATGCCCCTTGTCTGGTATCAAAAGCATTATATTAATTTGGGATTCATTCCACAAAATGAGGCTGTCAGCCAGACTCCTTAGCAATTGGATATTGAACCCAGACCTCGTGGTTGTCTTCCAAGTTATATGCCAGCTGGGAACTCAGCCCACAATCCATGGCTGCCAGCCAAGCTCCTTATTGGCGAGAGATTGACACCAAGCCCCCAGACTGCTATTTCTGTACGGCAGAGCTACAGGCTGAACCTAGCTCACGTGGTCAGCATAATCACCTCTGGATTGGCAATGAAATAAAATATCCAGTTAAAGACTTGAATGAATATCGAGGGTCAGTGTTGAGCTGCATAAAGACCGGGGATGATGACAATTCCCTTGGAACAAGGCCTCCTCGATACTCCGGGGGGAATCTCCCCAGATCCCCCATCTGTCATCCAGCTGGAGGCGAAATCCGGCTCCTCATTAACACACAGCACGCGGCATTTCTTCACTGACGGACAGTATTAAAGCCAGCTCCTCCAACTTTCAGGTATTCCTCAGATGGGATTAAAGCAGATCCCCTTCCTACAGCACTGTGGGGCTCTGCCAAAGCACTTCTTGTTGCTCAGAGCAGACCTCCAGCGTGCCATAGCAGGGCAATGGGATGGGACTGTGCATCTCCATTCTTTTGATGGAAGTCGGGAGCTTGATGAGGCAGAGGGAGCACTTCAGGTGAAGTGCCTGTCGGCCTGAAGCCAGCAAACTGGCGGTGATTTTGCCTGCAAATTCTTAAGCATCTTCACACAATGCGGTTTTACTGCCTTGCAGAATGCTTCAGAAGACTGAATTAAAACAAAACAGCTTCCCAGCTGGAATGGTCATCATTAGAATGCAATTTTCAGCAACTGTGTAGGCTTCGTGGTAGCCTCAAAAGCCTTACAATTCGCTTTTAGCAGCGGCTTTGAAGGAACAGCTTAACATCCAGAATGGAATTGGGGGTCTTTTCCAACCTTGGTGATTTTATAGAAGCATCTTCCTGTGGTCATGTGGATCCAGCTATAGTGCATATGAGCAGAGTGGGATGCTGCTTTGCCTCTGATCCACTGGTGGTGATGAAGGCTGCTCTCTGCACGTTGTGGATGAGGGTTCTGACTGTCCTGCCTGAGGACAGGAGCCGTGGGAAGACTGCAGGCTAGTTTTGCCAGCCTGTCCCTTGGGTCTGGTGTTATTCCGATCGCCTGTTGTGTATCTTCTGATTCATATTTATTCGCTAAGAAAACATCAAGTCCTTGCCACACACATGGTATTCTGAGGATGTTCAGCCTGAAAGAGACAGTGCAAATGGGATTCAGCTGACAGCGGTGGCAGCTTGTGAATTTTCCGTGTGCCCACTTGTTCCTTTGGCTGTGGGAATACCTTACTTTTTCCATTCATCGCCCTCCCCAGCCGCCTTACTCATCTCCTCCCTGAACACTCTGTTCTGCTCTTTCTGCACCCCCTCTGCAGAGCTGTCTTTGGCCTTCTGTTTGCTCTTTGCCAGCTCTTTCCCAACCCCTTCCCTCTGCTATCTCCTGTGGGATGCTCTAGGGGCAGGGAATCCTGGCATGAGGAGCTCCAGGGATGCTTCAGGCAGAATTTACGGGCAAAGCTGAATCAAGCAATCCCCACAATTAGCTGAAAACATTATTCCTAGAACTGCATTTATTTGCTTTACAAACAGAAGGCTTCATCTGCTGTGCATTTGCCCCCACATGCCGTGCTGTGCCCCACCACCCAGGCTCCAGCTCCCGCTCAGCATGCACGCGGGTTTCCAGGCTCGCCCTGCCAAAGCAGGATTCCTGAAGCTGAATAAAAAACGTGGAAGGCTTTCAAACCCAGAGATTGTTGAGCTGTCCCTCTAACCAAATGGCAGTCCAGGCTGTGTTCTCTAAAAAGCCTCTAGTATAACGTTTAACTCAATAATGACGACTGGAAACTCTTTGCAATTATTTTGAACTGCCAGAGATGTCTTAATGTGCCTCAGATTTTGTGTTGGCAGGCTGCTGAGTTAAGTGCCATCCGTCTTTCAGAGAATGTTAAAATTCAGCCCAGTATAAAAAGAAAACAATCCCACAGGACATACTTGCCCCATGAGCCCCACCACCATTTGTGGCCACACAGACACATCTCTGCATTCTGAAGTCATTTGTCTCCCTCTGTGCAGGGTGAGAGATCCGTGCAAGCAGCTGGAATGTGAGCAGATCGTCACCCACTGTACCTGGCCATGCCTTGTAGCATGGTTTTAGCCCTTTAGATGTGTCCAGGCCTTCAAAAGCAAGGATGTAAAGAATCAACAAGATCCAAACAGCCTTTAAATTCTGCTAGTGTTAGGGCCAGTGTGAGCTTTCAGAGGAAGGCTCCACTGACAGCTAACTGGGTTCTCTGCCTTGGTTTGTGCACCTATATGCCCTAAAGTTGGTGCTTTATTGCTTTTTTTTTTTTTTTAATGCTAACGTAGATGGGTTTCTTTTATTTGCTTTATTCCCTCTCTGAGTATGTGTGCCTGCAGTGGGTGGAGGGGGAAAAGGGGCAGCGAGAGCATCGTATAAATCCAGTTCTGCTCTATTAAGATTCATTCTGGTACGACAATGGCTTTGTCTATTGAAAAGCTTTGCGAAAGCCTTGCCTAATGATCTGTTAGCTGGGGAAAGGTTAAATTCCTGGAAGATTTTCTGTGTTCGATGAAGAAAAAATGGTGCAATTATCCAGAATTCAAAGTGAGTTTTAGCCAGCTGTTAATAATACTGCGATTCTTCATGTTCTCATTATTCAGAAGTAATGTGGCCATCCCTAGTCATGGCAGTAAAATATTTATAGCAATTTCTTTGGGCCGTTTGTACTTATGAAGGGCTGGACATTGCTCAGGGTCTTCACAATATGCTTTGCACTGTGGTTTAGTGACCTGTGGCTGAGCTCTTCCCACCTCAATGCTGATTACGATAGAGGCGTCAGATGAGCACAGTGGGTGGGCAGCTGGTGCCAGCTGAGCATCGAGTCTGTTAGGGTCTCCTGTTAGGGTTGCTAGTTCCCTTCCCTACCATCCCATGGTGGTTTCCAGCTTGGAAAGTCGTGGCAGAGCATGAAATGCATGAGGTACCTCTGTATGCAGGCTCACAGAAACAGAGTAAGTGTCGTGGGGAAAATAGAATTTCACAGTGGCAGGGCCTGAGCTGGGGTGAACAGGCGGCTTGTTTCCTCCGGTCGATGCATGGAAAATCAATTCCCAGCCCTCTAAGGAGACTTCTAAATAGAAACAAAATCCCTCCTGTAGCATTTAAGAACTATGGCTGTTTTGCACTGGTGAAAAGATTTCATTTCTATCAGGGGAGCTGCAGGTGACACCTTTCGGCTGTCTTCCTGTTGTCATGCGGTTGTCTATGTTATTCCCTTCATAGAAATGTCATTTCAAGCGCAGCTTTTTGCCCGGAGGTCTGAAGTAAATGGGTATTAAGTAACTGTATCTGTCTCTAATCCACTAAGCATCCAGAAAACCAGCTAATGTGCCTGAGCCAGTGGGATGAATGCATTAGGTTAATCTAACTCAGCTACTTTTCACTTAAACAACTAGAAGCATTACAAAAAAAAAAGAAAAAAAGAAAAAAAGCCTACACGAGGGTTAGCAATTTCTTTTCTACATTTTTCCTTTTGTCTTCCCATGCCTTTGCTGCAATCTAATAAGCAACAACTCAGCTGAGTTCTGTGAGCCTCCTAATGCAGTGCTTTAAAAATAAGTTTATTCTCCTCAGACCTCAGGGGCAGCTCCACATTTGCTGTGGCTCTCAGGGACCAGGACAGGTCACAGTGCTTTCTCGTGCCACGTGCATGTAGTGTGGCACAGCAGTGGCACAACACTGCCACATGCCATGTCTCCTTGCTATCCTCTTCAGCTCTGCTGGCCATGGAGGTGCACAGCAGCATCTTAATGCCCGAGCAGCTCTGAGGTGCTCTTCTTTACTGGCAAAGTGTAAGAAGATTCAGGGCAGGCTGCCTGCACCCTTCGGTTTCTTCCATTGAACATTACCGATAGCGGTTCTCAATGTACGCATCTCCTCTTGCAGCACGGTCACCTTGCTTGCCAGAGAGAACTTGATGTGCAGTCATGTCAAAAGCCTTAAAAATCATCAAGGTATAAGACCTGCAGTGGTGCTATTGTTCTGTCAGGTGAAGACTTCAGCATGGTTTGTTCTTGACACATTGCTGTGGCTTTTGATCACCTCCTTACGCTGTGTGAGTGCTGCCAAGCAGCATGGTTGCTTGCCTAAGATGTCTCCAGGACTCACTGCTCCATAGTCCCCAGCCTGCCCTCAGCCTCCCCATCCCTGGGGCTCCACAGCTCTCAGCTCTCTGGGAAGCCTGGGGACAAGGGTGGGACCGGAGCCAACGATGACCCCAGGGCCCAAGAGGAATACCCATGGTGCTGTCACAGTGTGCAGGAGGTGACCCTGGCCCTGTGGTTCCTTCTACAGCTCCTCTCCTCCCCAGCGCTGCCCCAGAAGCAGTGCCAGGTGGGATGAGCTCAGGAGAAGCTGATATTTCCTTGCCAGGAGCAGATGAAAAGAGACATTATAAAGCCTCTCGTCTCTGGTAACGCTGCCCTTAGCTTCGACACAGCAGTGGAGAGCGTCCAAGTTCCATGCTGGAAGGAGTTTAGCCCATGCCTGGAATCCTATCCCAGTTTCAAAGGTCAGGTGCGCTTCTGCAGTTACAGATGTCACAGGGGTGGCACCTGACCCCAGTTCATCCACCCAGGAGCTGAGGTCTGATGGACAGCAGGATCATTTGAACCTCCCTGGAACTGGCTTTCATTTGAATTACAAGCTGTGTTTTGTTTCTTCCCAGCCAGGTCTCTAGACAAACTCTATAACTTTGCTGACTGCTCTGGCCTTCACCTGATCTTTGCACTGAATGCTCTGCGCCGAAATCCCAATAACTCTTGGAACAGCTCCAATGCACTCAGCCTGCTGAAGTACAGTGCCAGCAAGAAATACAACATCTCCTGGGAGCTGGGCAATGGTGAGTGTGGGAACAGGGAGAGCTGGGAATGCCGAGCAGTGTTCTCTTTGGGAAGAGAATGTCTGTGAGTACCGGGACACTTGGATGTATGTCCAGAGGGATTTGAAGTGCTGCTGTGGGGCATGGCTGGTCCTGGGGTGGGCAGAGCAGCAGCTGCATGGACCTGCACAGCAGCTGCAGTGCGGGAAGCAGGCATCCCCTGGGCACAGGAGGATGATAGAAATTATTGCAGGTCCTCACCCAGCTCAAGCCATAGGGGCTCACTCTGGAGGAGAAGGCCCACAGCCTCTGTTCATCAACTGGCAAAGGAGAGTGGTCACAGCCCACATCCACTGCTCAGCAGCTCTGTGCTGCTGACTGATCTGAGGAGCTGTGTGACAGTATGTGAGCTCTCTCCAGAAGAGGAGATAGAAGAGCAGAGCTAGCAAGCCTTGCCCATCTGTTCTTATTTGCCCAGAGCCCAATAACTACCGGACCTTGATTGGCCGCTCAGTGAACGGCAGCCAGCTGGGGAAGGACTACATTCAGCTGAGGAGCCTGCTGCAGCTCATCCGTACCTATTCCAGAGCAAACCTCTATGGGCCAAACATTGGGAGACCCAGGAAGAATGTCATGGCTCTCTTGGAAGGGTAAGTGATACTGTTTTGTTTGGGCTGGGCCAACTGCCATTCCCCAAGTGCTTCCAGTGTTTCCCAGTTACAGGAAGACTGAGGTGCTCATCCTCCTGGGATTCAGGGATGCAGTTAGAGGCTGCTGCACAGCTACAGGTTTTGAGGCCAGGAGGTGGGTCCTGGCACCACTTTGCTCCTTCTGTTTGTTAGCTGCTTCTCGCTGTGCTTTCTCTATCCATGCAGAAGGAAAGCTGGTAAGTGCCCTTCATCACTGCTGCATCCTGGCCAGGACAAGAATTACAGTGCAGAGGATAATGTATGGCACTCAGCCATTGTCAAAGCATTTTTGCTCATGATTGCTCACATTGATTCTGACCAAGTTACACAAACAGTTTTTCTGCTTGTGGTACTGAGATTCAGATCCCTTTCACCAGCAGAGTTCATGACCTGTCTGGGAAATGCCCTTTCCTCCCTTCCTGCTGTCCCTTGAAGAAGGTTTTGCCTGTCACACTGTAGCTGGCACCGTTCAGTGCTATGATGCTTTTCCACCAATACATTCCACAGTCATGCCACTGTGACTTCCATTGATTATATTGACACTCTGGCTTCAGCTTCTTGGTTTCTTTTTCATCTCTTTAGGTAAAAATGGCACTCAGGAAAGGACAGCGATGCTGGGGTGGATCTGCTGGCATATTCTTAAACCGATGGATAGGAGAACAGGCAGGTCTGGCTGGAGTTTGAGGAGGCTGAAGAGAGGAGTGTGGGGAAGGAATGGCGACAGTGAGGGACTTGAACAGCTGGAGGTGACATTGGCCAGCTACAGGAACCAGGGAGGTGTGGGAGCCTGCTGGCAGCAAGAATTGGGACCATGGGGGCTCGAAGACCATCCAGCAGCGGGGAAATTCCCTGCAGGACTGTAAACAGAAACTCCAGCGCAGAGGGCTGGACAGGGGGAGGTGTGGAAGGGACTCTGCTGGGAGCAAAGCTGGGTCTCACATTCATTAACATCTGCATGAATGATCTGGCAGAAACAATAAACAGCACACTGATGTGGTCCCCGGTGAAGCAGGCAGGGAGTGAGGGCCAGATTCTCAGCTCTGCTGCAGCAGCACACAGAGCCTATGGGTAAAGCTGGTTGACCCAGCTGCAAGGCCAGCATCCTAAACGTTGCTGGCAGCCAGGGAGCAGCCCCTTCTGGGCACCATGGCTGCATCCGTGCTGATGCCAGGTGGGCACTGCAGCCCCAGGGCTTGCTCAGCACAGTGAGAGTGGCTCAGGGAGCTGCAATGTGCTGTAGTAGCCTTGAGCAGCAGGAACTCTATTACTGCCAGGCAGAGCAGGCTGAGAAAGGAAAACAAGAGGGATGGGAGCCAAGGAGCTCTCAGACAAGGGGAAGTCTTGCTGCTGTGTTTGCCCTCTGCATGTCGCTGCAGGGTCCTGGGGAAGGAGATGGCAGCAGCATGGTCGGGGGTCTCTTGGCTCCAGAGCCACATGTTAGCTGATGTGTGACCCAGGAGTGGGGCTGTAGTGTACAGCGTGGTGGGAAAGGTGGTGGAAATCCATCTTTGAATGAAAGGGAATGAGGTATGAAGAGTGGTGGGGGCTCTCCAGTCCACCAGGCTGACCAGAAAGAGCTGCAAGGGGCATGTCTGTTCTCCAAGATATGTACTGTTACTTCATTGCCATCCCTGCCCCTGTGGCTGAGCCTTGTGTCCTGCACTCCATACCCAGTGCCTGAAGTTCATGGTGAGCAGTCCATGTGTCCAGCCTTGCAGCCAGAGGTTCTGTGGGAAAGAACCAGCAGTTTCTCTCCATAAAGACCATAGTATTACCAAGCAAGGCTTAAAGACAAGAAATAAGTTGGATTAAATGAAGACAAAGAGTTAAACGCTTATTTGCAGTATTTGGAAGCAGAATTGCAAAAGGACAAACAAATAAAACCCAGTGCCTAAGCTGACAGTATGAGCTTTATTCCCAGCAGCTCCCTGAGGTCTCTTCAGTGCTCTCGGTTTGTGCTACTGAGAACTGTCTGCCTTCTGCAGGAGCATCACAGCACTGGTCCATGGGCTGTACCTGCAGCCATCACAGCCAAGGCTTGCCTCTGGAGATCCCAGATGAACCCCACAAAAGCCAGCAAGCAGAAGAAATTTCGGGAGGTGCTTTCAATGGCAAGCCCTCTGCCCACCTTGTTGGAGCACCACGAGTGGTCTGTGCAGTGCTTGGATGAAGGCTGCAGAGCAGATCACGTACATGCAGTCCATAGTTCTGATATATGAGAGGTACAAAGTTTTGCTCTCATTTAAAAAAATGTGATGAACAGCAGAAGTCAAGCTGGTTGGAAGAGATACTAAATTGGAGGTTGTGGTGTGGCCATTAAGGTTGGAGAGGAGATGAGACAGCCCAGCACAGAAGGCAGAACGGCTGGCTTAGTCTGAGAGGAAAGAAGTTCATATTACACAGAGCATACAAGTGAATTTTGGTGAGATAAATGATGGAAATGAGCTGAAGGAGGAAAGGAGAGCTCAGAGAGAGCAGGGAATGATTTTCAACAGTAGAAGAAAACAGAAGCTGACATTACGCGCTCTCCAGGGAAAGCCCCGAGTTATCTGAGCGGGGAGATGCTCAGAGAAAATCTTCTCAGTGTGAAGCATTACGTAAAATCACAATTCCCAGTTGCATGTCCTGTATTCCAAACATTGCAGTCTATTCTTGAACTTTAAATTCTAGCAACCGCGCCAAACTTATTCTTTATGTCTAAACCTTGTCCTGCAGTGATGGCAGTGTTAGCATGAACAGTGCCTTGCTCTCTGCACCAAGCTTTGCCCTACTCAGTGATGACAGCACACCCTTCACTGCTGGGATGCAAAGACCTTGCACGGGGAAATGGCACAGGGCACGTGAGTGCCACCTGGGACTGCCCCACAGAGCAGACCACTGCCACAGGGATTTGCTCTGCAATCCCTGCTGCACAGGAGGCAACAAATGGGGAATGGGGACATGTGAGTGCACAGGTGCAAGAGGGAATTTCTCCAGACAGGACTCACAGTTGAGTTTGATGAGGTGTTAATTAGACTATTCATGCAGCCTGAGCTGTCAGAGAGCAGGCCACCTTAGCTACCTACTGCGTCTGTGGGTACGGGAATCCCAGGACTGCTCAGAATTTGCCTGGGGGAAAAAACAAAAACAAGTAGGATTCTAAGGAGTTAACAAAGATTTAACAAAGACTTTAACAGTAGATCAGGAATCAGACACGAGGTTAATGTATCACTGAATCATATATTCAGTGCTGGAAGAGAAGAAACATGAGGGAAAGCTATTAGGGTGCTAACATATGTTAAGGCTCATGCCGTCAGAACAAAACGTAATAATCTTTTGCCCAGGTTGTCCCCAGGACTGCTGGCAACAAGGATGGCAGAAGGTGGCTCAGTGTCCTGATCCCGTGGAGTCTGCTGGTCCCAAGAGCCATCTCTCATGTGCTGCATCTCTTGGGCGGGGTGGCACAGGCTGAACCAGGATACTGCATGGGTCCAGAGCAAGAATTCTGTGGAAAAAATGAAGCCACAAGACAAATAACTAATGATGCAAAGGGAAGGATACTGCAGTGTAAACTCACGTTCATGTGCCATTAAGCTTGTGGACGTGCATTCATAAATACATTGAAATGCATTCATAAATACATTGAAACAGGATGTGAAGAATGTGATCAGGCATTTTGCAGCTGGTTTTATAGCAGGAGCGAAGATCTAAGGTACAAGCAAAGGTCCATCTATTACTCTTTCAGGAGGAAAGAGTTAAGACAGTCTTTGTAACTGAAACCGGATCTGGATGGCTGAAAAGCTGAAATCACCATCACCTGTACAGGGAGAACAAAGCGAGTAAGAAAAGACATAGATGAGATGATAGTGTTGTATGGGTACATGGTGTGCCTTCATCCTGATTGCTATCTACAATCTCAGTCGTTTCATCTCAGAAAAGATGTAATAGAACCAAGAATGTTACAGAGATGTGCAGAGGTATGCAATGCCTTCCACGTGAGCAGAGATGGAGTAGGCTGCTCTAGCTGGAGCCACGGAATGGGTGCTGACCCCGTTTGACTTCTAAGAAAGGTGGTGAGGCAGAAAAGTCCATGTAGATACGAGTGTGCTGTCCTTCAGAGCCTGGCCGTTGCCCCAGCTTTCAAGAGCCAGCTCTTCTGGTAGCAAAGCTATGGTGCAGTTGGCTTGCATAGTTCACCAGGGTGTACCAGATGGAGCAACACATGGTTGTGAAGTCCAGCTCTGGGAGTCAAACAGTGCTAAACCACTGGGAGGCTGTGAGGTGGTCATTTGTCTCCCTTCTGCAGCTGCATTCTTTGCTACAGGATCACTTTTTAATTTGTTTTTTTTTTTTTTTTTTAATATATTTTATTTCAAGGTTGACAATCAGCAATTACCTTCATGGGAAGGAGATTTCCAAATGCAAATGGCTCTTTAATGTATCAGGAATAAACCTAGGAAGTTCCAGTGGCTGGAGGCTGAAGACAGACACATTTAGATGAGAAATAACATACTTGGAAGCTAATTAGCCATGGGAGCAATTTGCGTAAGGTCGCAGTGGGTGTTCCATGACTGGGGGGGATTGAATCAGGACAGGAGATGTATTCTCTCCCACCTGGAGTTTCTGCCTCATCTGATTCTGAGGATATGCAGAGGTTTCTGCCACGTGGAAGCCCAGCCAGGGATGCTGCAGTGGCTGGGGCTGCCGCCCGAATTATGGGATGTTGCCCTAAGCAGGCTGAGCTTGTCCCGCGGCTCCTAGAGGTGACTCAGTGCATGTGCATCTCAGAGTTCAGTGCTGTTCGCAGAGCCCAGTGTAAGGAAATGGCAGATTTACTGCACCAGCACGGAGCATCTGCACGGCACATGTGCAGGGATCTGATCCATGCCGGAAGCCTCTGGTTTGCTCTGCCTGCGTGGTGCTGCACATGTGCACATCGCATAGCCCAGGAAATCCCAGACAGACATGTGCCAGCTCTGGTCGGACTGCAGGTCTGCATGGTTCTTCACCGGCCTTGGAATCCAGGGTTTGAGCAGCACAGGTGCTTCAGGAATAAAGGATTAATAACATCTGCATTCCTAAGCTGTGAATATTCGGATACCTGTGCACCGCTGGGTCTCCACCTGCACTAGGCTTTCATCTCTGGCTCTTGCAGTACCACTTGCTGGCTATTGAGCTGATCCAGGTTCCCAGAGTTTGAGTTATCCAATGCGCTCCATGCGCAACTTCACCATCAAGACTCAAAGATTTAACAGGGGAAATTCTGATCTGTGACTTGCAACAAATCTCCATTTAAAGGTGGAAAGAAAAATAGATGCAGAAAGCAAAATTGGGTGGTTATGTATCTTTAATAGAAAAGTTTGAAAATGAGTAGAACTAGTCAATGTATTTCACTCTCCCGGGGACAGAAAAGGAAAACAAAGAGGTCTGTTAGTTTCCTAAGGAGACAGAGCAGTCAGAGGCACTGCTTCTGCCACTCTAGGGATGCTGGAGATTGTGGGGTTTTGCTTTCGGTCCCCGCACAAGGACTGGGGTGTGCTGGCAGTGATACTGCAGGCATGGTGCGAGCAGTGAGTTCTGCAGAGGAGCATCCTCAGCAGGTGCCCTTTGTGACTGAGTGACAGCACCGTTGAGCCAGGTGCCCTGCATGAGTGGTGCAGGATTTGTACTTCTTGCTCTGTCCTGCTGCCCTGGATGGCCAAGGAGGAGCCGGCCCCAAAGCCACTGCTCTGCTGCCCCTCATGGGGACACAGAGCGCTGCTGGAGCGCGAGCCTGGGAACTGACAGCCTCTGCACTGCTGGGCAGGAGAAGCGGGGACGCATCAGTGCTATTACAGCACGTTATTGTTTTTCCATTTCTAATTGTGTCTCTTCCCTCCTGTCCGCAGGGATTTATTACCTCTGCCTTTGCCAGTGTCCTCTTATGCTTCACAGGGTCCAGATGCCCTTTCGTCCCAGTCTATAATTGACTATCGTCATTAATTTAAAGTTAGAATGATTGTTTCCGAGCTATATTTAGGCTGAAGTTTGCTGCTCTTTTTTTCAGACCTGATTAGAGGCTTGTGTGCTGCAAAGCTTGCTGGCTGTTTCTCCCCCCCTTGCCAACTGGCCTGATCAAATGTCCCTTCTCTCCCCACAAACCTTCTCCTTTCTCTCCCACCCTTGGTTGCAGGCCAGACGGGGGCAGTTGGGGCTGCAGGGCATGCAGCTCCTTGGGTAGCGAGGATATTCGTGCACCCCTGGGCTCTTGGATATCCATGCACCACAGAGCACTGTTGTGTTCTCTTGACCAAACCAGTGGTTCCTGTTGCCTGTATGCATTCTAACCTTCAAAAGTGACCATCCTTGGTATCCTGTGATGTAGGTTGTTTTAGGATTTCCCCTTCCTTATGGACATCTGTGACAAGTTTGGACTGACATGATTTCTTCCTCTGTTTCCTTTAGGTTCATGAAAGTGGCTGGCAGCACAGTGGATGCTGTTACCTGGCAACAGTAGGTATTCACCATTCCTTCTGCTTTCCTACACTAATTGGAGTGATCTGATGGTGTCCAGAGCAAAATGAATGGGCTGGCTGGATGTGGAAGGGGACAAATAGTAGGAGCCACATCTGCTGTTCTTGTCCTTTAAATAGGAAAACGAGGCATTGCCCCTTCTTCTGCAGCAGAAGTGGGCATGTTTCATCCCGGAAGCTGAGACAGAGGCTAAAAACATGCCTGCCCACTGGAAACCAAGCCCCATTGCAACTGGCCCAAAGCTAGGCTGATGGCATACACCTTTGGAAGCAGCAGGGTGAAACCTCCCTGCGTCCTGAAAAACTGCATTTGCTCTGGTGTCTTGAGCAGTGAAGCTGGGGTCTCAGGTCCTGGCTGGGCTTCTGTCCTAATTTGAGCTTAGCACTGGGTCTTCAAGGGAGCTCAGGCTACTTTGCTGGAGTGGAGCATGCCATCTCATCCCCTCCCATTCAGAGTATCCCATCACCTGTCAGTGCTGCTGATCCCCTCCTGGCACTTCATAGAATCATCATAGAATGGCCTGGGTTGAAAAAGATCACACTGATCATCAAGTTTCAACCCCCCTGCTACGTGCAGGGTTGCCAACCACTAGACCAGGCTGCCCACAGCCACATCCAGCCTGGCCTTGAATGCCTCCAGGGATGGGGCATCCACAATCTCTTTGAGGTATACTGGCCAGGTTATGGGGACATTTGTTCCTCTCCTGCAGATCCCAGCTCCTTTTGTAAAGCCCACCTGGAGACCTACACTTAAAAAGAGCTCAGTGGCTTTTAAGACGTGAGGTTTTCCTGCAAGTAAGCCCAGGGGCTCTGTGTTGGTGTGTTAACCTCAGAGCCTCCTGCAGAAGCAACTGTCTGCATCTGAGAGTGGTTTATGGCAGCAGCCCTGGCTGGCACCCAGCAAGTCCCATTTCTGGGGAGCCACGTGCCTTGCCGTGCTGCTCTGCTACCTGACTCCTGAGGCTTCCCTGAGGCAGCAGCTCTGTGCAAGCAGGGCAGTGGGGTAGCAGAGTGTTGGGAGTGGGATTTGTGTTACTTACAGACTCATGCTGTGCAATGATGATCTATGCCTCAGCTGGGAGTTTGCTTTTCATGATTACACGATGTGCTGATCGCATTTACTTAGCCCAGGAATTCGCTTGCTGAAACAGGGCTTGATGGCTGGGCCAAGCCCTTGGATGCACTGCAGGAAGAAGCAGCCAGCCTTTATGCAGGGAGCTGTGGCTCAGGGATCCTTCCTTTTGGGACCAGGTGCTGCAGGCAGGTGGGGTTACAGCTCCCTACAGGTAGGCAGTGTGGCTGGGATGTCACTTGCTGAGCACTTCCCACCCAGGTAGGTACGGGAGCCACTGCTCCCCCTGCCTGGGCTTCCAGCTTGGGAGGGTTGCACCCGTCTGCTTTTGTGAGGACTGACAATAGCCACAGCTCCAATCTGGGCTTCTGTACTGTTTATGAGTAAATGTCAAAACAGTGTCTCATCCCTCTGCTCCAAACAGCAAAACAAAACAAAACAAGCTCCTTTGTATCCAAGAAGAAAATTATTAGCAGGAAACCGAACTGCTCTCTAACGGCAACTATGAGCCTTTCTGTTCCAAACCCTAATGTTCTCCTGGGATATTGGTTATAAATTTGTCAAATCTGTTACTCCTTTGAAAAGGTTGCACTCTATCCAGAAGGGGAATTGAGAAGGGAATACATTGCAGAGATCTCTATCCTCTGTGAAAACACATGACCATTTCTTCTCTGAAATACATCTGAGAAGTGACACAGGGTGTAAATAAGAAGGCTTGCCAGTCTTTCTTAGTATGGTTTCACTTACATATGTAACTCAGCGTGTGTGCCTCCCTCTTCAGAAGTAATGTGTTGCTGGAGAGGGATGTGTGAATGGCTCAGAAATGTTTAGGGAATTTCCACTAGCAGAGGGTGTGGCAATTAGGACTGACAGAGGCTCGCAGAGTTTTGGCATTTCTTGTGTAATTTAGTTTATGGTTTGGTTAGGAGCGAATGCTCAGTTTATTGTGGATCCAGTCAGTCTTTGAATGTGGATTTCCACAGTTCAGAACCCTTCCCACAACCACATCTCCTTTTGGCTCTGCTCCAAAGCTTGGTGTCTTGCATACATTGAAGATTCATTGTCTCCCTAACCTGTGCCCATGCCCTGGTCCCCTTTCTGTGTGTCACTGTATGGCTGGTTTTCCACCTGAAGTGCTGTGCAGACCTCAAAGTTTGGCAAATCTAATGGGCACATCCTTGTGCAAGGCTGTCTTTGCAGCCCACAAACTCATTTATTTGCAAGGCAAGTAAATGCTTGCATCTTCAAAGTCATGGACATCTATCCCTTCAAGTCTTTGGAGAATATGATGCTACCTTCCAATATGGAAAGTCACTCATACCATGTGGCAAACCGGGGATGTCATGCACACAGACACATATGGGATGCTGCTTAAAGTGCTTTGCAGTGCTGAGTTTGGATGACATCTCTCTGGCCTTGGCATATGGGACAGTGGCAGAGCACAGGGCTGCCTGTGTCAGCAGAGGATGTCTCCGTTTGGTAGCAGTTGGAGTGATGCTGGCAGTGAGGCTGGACCCATTCACGTCCCCAGCAGGCTGGTGCCCTAATTCCTAGCAGACTCTCCCTGTAGCAGCAGGCAACAAAGTAGATCCGGAAATTCCTGAGCTTTGGGAAGTGGGCTTTAATGTAATTAACTGCAACAGAAGAAGAGGTCAGATAATAGGGGCAAAGGTTCCTCTTTAAAATGAAAGGAGGTAAATGAAACCAGCTGCCCAGGAGCCAGTGCACTGCCTTCATTAAACCCAGTGTGATGCTCATGGTCCCACGCAGCAAGTTGTGGATCTTTCCAGAGAAAAGTGAGGCAGGCAGTGTGATCCCAGAGGTGACAGGACTGAGGTGTGCTGGGCTGACAGCAGTCACCTGGGGCAGCAGTCAGGTCGGTGGCCTCCTATGCTATGGGAACCCACGTGCCCTGCATCCTCGTGGTCTTTGGGGCCAACCCTGGTGCCACACCATTGCCAGCACCCACCCACCAGGCTGTGTTGGTGCTGCTCAGTTTGTTCCAGGGCTTCAGAGACCTCAGCCTAGCTGGTGAAGCTCCAGCCCATCCTTTTGGCCTTGGTTCACAGCTCCTGTGCAGCTGATGCCGTTTTCCCTCTTGACCACTTTTGGGTGTTGAATGTACCTCTTGGTGCCTGAGAATAGATCTCTGCCAGCCTTAGAGAAATAATGGAATTGTCTTCAGGCTCTGCTTGAATACCCAAAGCCGTGGGGTATGAGCTATCAGCAAGATGTCCTGAGACCAAAGCAGCAGGTTTATTCATTCCTGTGCCATCCCCTATTTCTCTGGGTTGTTAGTGCAGGTGTGAAGTGTCCCTGGTGGTGGCTGTGCCCCAGAGCTGCTCCTGGTTAGAGCAGATATCTTGTCCTCTGCTGTAGGCTGAGGTCTTTAACTTCATCTTCTTCCACCTCATACAACCTTCCTTTTATGGCCTTGCAGCCAGTTTTCAGCCCAGGTGATGGTGGGTTTTTTTTTTTGCCACAGCAGGCCAAAAATCATTTCTGTTCAGTTCTTAAGTGCTGTACTAAAATCCAAACATCTGCCATCCCCAGAGTCTGCTGCTTTGTAATTTTGTCTTAAAAAGTAATCTCTGTAAACCCCCTCACTGCCTGCTGCTCACAGGCCTGCTGTCCTCACAGCAGTCAGCGGTTCTGTGTTGTATAAGGGTTGATTTGAACAACGTCAAACACTTCCCAAGTCCCCCTCCCTGAGCAACTTTCTGCCCTTAGCACCGTACTGTCAGCACAGATGTGCCAAAATGCCTCTTTCCTACTTCCCCCTATTACAGAGGGTTGGAGTGAATCCAGAGTCTGGCTGGCACGATGCTGAGTTTTTTGGGGGACAAAGCTAGAAATTCACACCTGGGAGAGGATTTGCAGAGGAGACCCTTCATGTTCAGGGCATCTGCAAGTTGAGTCTGTAATTCATCTCCGTTCTGGGCCAGGCAGTGCTGGCTGCTCGCCTTCCCCTGCAGCCCTGCACAGCTCCAAGCACGCTTACCCCGTTACCTGATCAGTGAGTTGGAGCATTGAGAAGCTAAAATCCTCTCTGAGCGTTCATGCATGTTGCACGTGTTCTGCGTGTCCTGGCCAAGCCTGATTCAAGCTGCAGCATCCTATGGGGAGGCTCCTGCCCTCGTGTGCACCTCTGTACCCATGTGGGGAGGCTCCCCCACAGCTGCTGGCTGCTCACTTTGCTAACAACATCCCTGCAAGGAGACGTCACTGCTGCCTTTCTCGTTTGCTAGACTCAATCTCAGAAAGACACTCAGCAATGGGCTGCCCAGTGCGCATGGGGCCTTACTCTGGATGAGATGCTTCTCATAGAGAAACCACACCTGTAAAGGAGCTGATACTTCTGGGAAGGTGAAGCTGCCTTTTTTTCACACCCCAGGACAACAAGTGGAGTATGCAATCCCTGGTACATATGTATGTGTCTGTAACAGCATCCTCCAATCCCGTGCATTACCAAAATGCCCTGCTGTGCTCTTCTTATCCACATCTCCACATTTCAAGTACTGAGGGAGCCTCTTTCCCTGCCATTTTTCCAGCACCAATGACAAAGGTTGGAGGGCAGCTCCCAGAATACCCAGTGCAGCAGCCCAGCATGCCTGGGAGGGACCCAAAGGGACAGATGTAGGTGCTATAGGATTTGTGCTCCCATCCTGAGACCTCCTGCCCCTCTGCATTGCCTCACCTATGGCTGCTGTGTGAAGGGTGCCAGCACTGATCACTCCTTCCGGACAAGATGTTTGGGACCAACTCCAATTCAGGATGTTTGCACCCCAAAGATGGATTGCTTCACCTTATGTCCTGGAACCAGGAGCCAGCACTCAGGCATTTCAAAGCCTTCCTCCCACACCTGGATGCAGATGATTCGGATTCTGATTGGCAGCACTATAACCATGTTTCATTGAAGCGAGCACGTGGAGAGCAGGAATCCCCTGGATGGGAAATGCTCAGTGCCATGTCCAGGGCAGCAGGCACTCCTGTGTTAGCAGGACGAGGGATGTAGGAGAGGACACAGCAGCTCTGCAGAGGTCCTCTCCTGGAGGTAAAAAGGCTTCTTGGTGTGAGACAGCAGTGGGACAGAAGGACACGGACAGGGGCAGAACTAATGCCACTAGTTTCATTCTTGTCATCTTGTTTTCCTTGCAGTTACTACATCGATGGCCGAGTGGCCAAAGTGACCGACTTCCTGAAAACACGCCTGCTAGACACACTGTCCGACCAGATCAGGAAAATCCAGAAAGTGAGTGCACAGTCTGCAAGGGTTAGTGGGCACTGTGCCCACAGTACTGCAGCTCAGTGCCTGGGCTGGGCACTGCTCAAGGTGTGGGGCTGGTGCAGCAATCCCTAGCTTGCAGGGTGGGGTGGAGGGATGGTATCTCCACCCTGGGGATGGAGGAGGAGATGGGGTAGCAACCTGGCCAGCCCTAGGTGTCTATTACAATTCCAGGGTGATTTCTGATTTGCTCTGGACAGTGCGGCATGCAGTGAGCCACTCCATCCCTGCTGCCCACAGGACAGCTCCAGGCTACAGCCACTGTGTAAGAAATGGGAACTTTGGGGGTCCCCTGGTTCAGCTGCCACAGGGACTGGGGCTATGGGCAGCTCAGCTGCCAATCCTGCAACAAAGGATGAACATCTGATAAGAGCAAAGTGTTTTGGAGTGAGAGGACTGTCCATTTGCCTGTCTTGTCAAAGTTTTCTTACTGTATCAGTCACCACGATGTCTCGCTGCTGTAATTCCTGCAAGAAGAAACTGTAGGATGAGCAAACAACTCAAAGAGGCCCCAGGAAAGGGGACACGTGGGTCGGCACAGCAAAACCAGAGGATGGGAGCTGCTTGCTGTGTTGTCCTGCACAACCCAGGGACCATCCCCATGCATGAGTAACCCACTTTTGGCAGGGAGCATGAGTTGGGCACAGGGACAAGCATGGGGCACAATCCTACCCTGCTTGCACAAAACTGGTGACACGTCTCACTGCTGGGGATGGTCATGGGATGGCCAGGAAAGCCATGGGCAGCAAGGTGGAGACATGGTGCAGCCCTGGGGGGTCCTGGTTCCCATCCAGCCCCAGACCCGCAGCAGTGAGGAGCTGCCCTCTATTGGGTCTGGGGAGTGGGAAGAGCTCTCCTGGGAATGCCAGTGTGGCTGAGCAAAAGCACAATGCTGGGTGCTAATAGCCTCCAGCTTGGCTTTGAGTCCGTGCATCCTGCCGGGGCTGATTAGAGCAGCTGGGCTTGTCCACTTCCCTGTTTTATTGCTTCCTCTCTGACTGGGGAAGGTGGCGGGCTTAGATAATTACAGGCAGGATGCCAACACCTCTGGGGCTTCAGTCAGGGATGTCGACTCTCACAGGCTGTGAGTGGGAGGCAGCCCAGAGCTGGCGTATTTAACAGCTTTGAGGGATCCCAGTCCATCCAGCACATTCCAGTGTTCCTCACTAATGGGGCAGGATCCGTCAGGCTGTGCAGCGTGCTCCTGGGCTGTGGAGCTTGCAGACATCTGGCTGCAGGAGCTCATAGCCCGGCCTGGAGAAGCAAGATTGCTGAAGAGGAGAGGATTCATTGTGTGGTGCCCATGTATCTGGAGCCCCTGATGCTTCGGTGCCCAGCTGTGGCTGCCCCGTCCCATGTTGCTCCCACAGTGGCAGCTATTTCTCCTCCCACTGCAAGCCGCCAGGTTGCCCCTGCCACAGTCTCTATACTGAACACAGCCATTACATGTCAGAGACATGCAAATTGCACCTGCCCTGTGGGAACAGGAGAGTGGTGCTGCATTTGATGTGTGTTGTTCCCTGTGCAGGTTGTGAACACGTACACACCGGGCAAGAAGATCTGGCTGGAAGGCGTCGGTGCTACCTCTGCTGGAGGCATGAACAACCTCTCCGATTCCTATGCGGCCGGGTTCCTGTGAGTGACACAGCTCCTGGCACGAGGGCACTGCCACCACTGCCACAGGCTCTGTGCACAGCGCTCCTCTATGCACCCCAGCTCTGGGGTTGGGGCTTGCACCCCACAGCCTCGCCGCCCTTTCCCCATTCTGCAGCCACGCACCCTTGCATGCATTTCACTCCTCGCATCCCTTTCTGGGCAACTGAAGCCTGAAGCTCTTCAGAGCACAAGGTCCAAGTCTGGAAACCATATTTTGCCCTTCTTAGAAACCACAGCTATTGCTGGATCCTCGGGCTTGTCCAATGGCACAGCTCAGTAGCACATAGATCCTGTTGCAATCTTCAGAGCTAACTGTGATCACAAAGGATCAAGGAAGGTTTTCCTTGCTCTAAGGGCAGGCATAGCAACATGCCCAGGACACGTGGGCTGGGGCTGGCTTAGTTTGCTGATGACAGCACAATGGGTGGGAGCACAGACAAGCTCGGGTCCCTACAGTGGCCTAACCCTGTCTCCTCAACACAGGTGGCTGAATACATTGGGCTTGCTGGCCAGCCAAGGCATTGATGTAGTGGTGCGGCACTCCTTCCTTGACCATGGCCACAACCACCTGGTGGACCAGAACTTCAACCCCCTGCCGGTAGGTCTGCCCGGGGCCAATCGCAGAGATGCACCCTTCTCACAGCCAGGTTTTAGGGGGGATCTGGTTTTTCTCTTCCCTGCACCCAGAATGATGTGCTGCCTTTATCCCTGACCCCTCTTGCAGATGCTTGGCTTCGCCACAGAAATATCCAGGACACAGCTGAGAATCCACCTCTCCTTGTGGCCTGTTTGAACTCTGCTTGCAAATGAATTTTTCCAGATCTGTTTCATTCAGTGTTAATAGGAGACATTAGTTAATGTCAAATACAGCATGTTGGAAGCAGATGGGAGAGCTTTGTTGCTGTGGCTGGAACTTCTTCCAGTGCCCAGAGGTTGAGAGCATGGCAGGGAGGCCAGTGCCACAGCAGCAATGCCAGTGACTATAGGGGGGCATTCCAGGGCAAGGTTGTGCTGCAGTCCCATCTCCAGCTGAGACCAGGTGGTTCTCAGTGATGCCCTGCATCATTCCTTGCTCTCCAAAACCCCCCCCGGATGGCTGGGTCTTCCCACACAGGGTGAGAATAAAGAAAGAGTATGCAAAATCTCTTTAAAAGTAGCAGGTTTCCTTTCCATCTGATCTGTTCTGTTTTCCCTTTGGTCTAGGAAATCCCTCACCTTGTAAGTGGAGAAGCAGACAGGATGGCTGGGTGCTCTGCTCACCCCAAGAAGGAGTTTACAGGGTTTCTTCAGGGCAACACCAGGGGAGAGTTTGGGGAATATGCCCTGAGCTGATAAAGACAATTAAGTTATTCAAATTACTGCTGTTATAATTTTCCAACTAAATCAGACACCATGCCTCTTGTGGCCTCTTCCTTGCTCTCCCATGTGCTCCAGAGCTGATCTGCTGCTCACGTCCCAGTAACACAGTCCTGCACAAGCACCAGCGTTGCTCGTGCGCTTTAAAAGAGCCACGAGCAGGTGCAGATTAGTACGGGACTTCAAAGATGTGAGCATAAAAAAGCTTGTGGAGATCAGACTGTGACCCACATGGCAGTACAGTGACTGCTATTTTCCCGTGGGAGCTATCAGGGGGATGAAAGTGTCTGGATGGACCTGTGCGGGGTCACCGCGCCGTGAAACCCAACACACTTGCTGGCTGCTGTCACAAAGACTTTTCTGCAGGTGGGATGGGCACAAGGCAGAGGCTGTTGAGAGAAGGCTGTGCTGTTGCCTGAGTGAGTGTGGCAGTTTGCTGCTGGTCCTGCTCACTTTGGTGCTGCCCTTGTGGCACGGTGCAGCGAGTGGCACAAGGGACCTGGTAAGACCTGGCATACGCTGTCTGCATGGGGCCAGGGAATGTGCACAGCCAGGGCCATGCACTGGAGACATTGCTGTGTACAGGAATAGAAAGGTCAGTGCACAGCTCTCTGCAGTGGGGTGGTGCTGCTGTGGGCCGTGCTGTGAGCCTTCAGACCACACCTGAGCCTTCATCCAATGGCAGACCTGCAGAAATAGGCTTCTCTTGCAACTAATGGGAAGAAAACAGGAGAAATTGGGTGCCTTGAATTGGGCATGGATGTGCTCAGGCTGCGGAATATAAATGCTTCTGCCAAGCTTAATGCAGCTGCTCTCAAGTGTTTTAATGCCTTGTTATTTCTGAGAGAACTTGGTTGAGTATCATTGAAGTGCTTTTTCTTCTTGAGCGATCGGGGCAGCCAGCTGTAAAGCAATCAGGGCTTGACTGCGTGGCATGTGCTTGAGAAGTCCTTCAGGCAGAGCTTCTCCTGTCCGTAAGTCTGTCTGCATGCATCTGAGCCCATCCATACGTGTGTGGGAGCAGGGAGTAGATGAAGTGAGGGGAGAAGCGGCACTGATATTCACCCTTCATGGGGCAATGCCTTTGAAAAGCCTATCTGGCATTTAGGAGCTATCTGCTCCTTTTAGGCATGCAGTAGACATAATACATCACCCTGGTTAATATCACTCTGAAGCAGTCCAGAATGGTGCAAAACGTTCATTTCATTGCAGAGGCCCCAAGGTAAGTGTGAGCTATCTCTTCAGACTGCTAGAGCATGCAAAACTTTGAAATGCTCATCCATACAGAAGTCCCCTCTGTTTTATCCATTTTTGGAACTGATGTCTGCCCCCTTAATGCACAAGAAGTGCTGTGAGGTTACACCTATGTGTGCAGAAATTTGGGTATGCTTCTAGGGAGGGCCAGAGAAACACAAACCCAACAAAAAGGCCAAAGCTGAAAACCAAACTCAGGTTTCCTGATAACTGTGGCATCTCTTGAACCTTCTTCTAAAGGCTGTGAGGGACAAGGTTCTCCTGCATTAGGTGCTAAAACTTCCTCCATCTAAGTTTAATAAACAGCATACGGGGGCGTGAGAAAAGGCTTCGAGGGATCACAGGGCAAAGCAATGGCAGAGGCTGCCTGCTCAGCCGTGGTAGGAAAAGACAGTGTAATATTGTGTGTGAATTGATGGCGTCCTTGGGAAAGCACCACGGCGGTGCGGCGGGCTGCGCCTGGTGGGGCTGCACTCGGACGCTTGGATGCCGCCAGCAATTTTTCACCTCCTTTGCTTAGCCCACAGGCACTGAGGAACTCAATGGGAAAGTTACTGCGTGTCCTGGCCAAGGTGCCAGGGTTGGGAGCAGGGCTCCCCGCCTGCTGCACGTCTGCATTCCCCTGAGCGCTCGTTAGCCGAGCTGCCTTGGCGGCCACGCTGCTCCTTACCGCTGAAGGTCCCAGCTTCTCCCCAGCCAAGCCTCTCCTGCCTCGCGCTGTGCTGCAATAATCACCCCCATCCAGGGTTGGGGGCTGCATCCATCCACCTGCACCCATCCCTGCCCTGCTGATGGGGCCATGTGGCAGTGGGAAACAGTGTCCCCATGCGGGGAGCAACAAAGGGTGGGGAGAAGGAGCCGGTCCATTAGAGCTCACACACATGGAAGCTGTTCTTTGTGACCGTAAATCTGCAGCACGGGTGTCTGGCACCCCCATCTGCCCTGCACACTGGAGTATGGGCTCTGGCGCAAGTGATGTCTGCAGATGGGGAGAGGAAGGGAGTGGAGAGAATGAAGCAGAAGTGGCTTGTGTGGTACATGGGCTCTGGCTGCTGGAAAGAGGGATGAAATTCTGGGCCATGTGAAGACCCAAAGCTGCATGGGAACTGCCTGGTGCAGTTCCGAGGGGCTCTGCTTCTCTTCCAGCCGTGGCTATGCTGAGGGCTGCAGCATCCCTTGCTCCCCACACCCTGGCTGCATTCTATCTGTGAGCCTGCTCTGAGGCTCCTTTTATCTGCAAACCAGGAGACAGATTTAAAGCGCTTGCACTCTGCTCACTGTCACATTGGGTTAAGGGGCCTTTCCCTCTTTGTGCTCCATAAAAAAAAAAAGTATCTGAAGTGCGTATGCTTGGACTTTGAAAGGCATCAAAGCTGTGAGCTGCCTGCAGCTCAGGCTCCCACCCACTGGGGCTGTGGGACACATGCACAGAAGAGCCATGCCATGCATGTGCTGTGCACCCAGCCACCCACTGCCACCAGCTGCAGGGGTGGTGGGGATAGCAAGGTGCTCTTCAGCATGGCACACAGCTACTGGCAGAATGGAGGGAAGTAGTGTGATGGTGAAAAGTAGCAGATGAAGGGAAAACAGCAAACAAATTGTATTTGGTTTCTAACCTGCCTGATCCTGTGGCTCTGCTCCCTTCCTGTCGCCTCCATTGCCTGGACCCTGTTAGGGAGAGGTGATGACAAAAGGACTCTGACTGCTGCTCCATCTGCTCTGCTTGTGTGGCGGGAGCTCGCCTGCTCAGGGCCAGTGCACAATGGCTCAGCAGACTTCTGAGGGTTGTGCTGCTGGGGAGACCCAGAGCTATGGGACAAGCAGCTGATGCCGAGCCCGAATGCACTGCTGCTGGCACTGGTGGGTGAGGCTGTGGCTCTCCCAGCTGCCGTGTGCATCCATGTTAGCAGGTAATTGGGGTTGGAGCAACTCTCCTGGCAGTGCCACGTGCCGTGCTTTGGGACTCACTGGACAGCCATTGAAAAACGTGACCTCGTTTCCTTTTCCTAACCACAAGAAGATATTCCGCCCGCAGGACCAGCCAGCAACCAAGCTGAAGCAAGCCCCCATAAGCGCACAGCGCAGGCATCGTGGCCACAGCTGTGAAAGAGTGGGGTGAGATGATGCACTCACAGCCGTTGGGGCAGGAAGGAAGAGGAGAAGCACAGCAAAAGCAATGCAATCCCAGGCAGAGATGTCAACAGCTGCAGAGGACTGCTGGGTGCAAGAGCCACCTCTAGGCAGGGCTCGGTGCTGGTGCTGCGCCATGCAAAGTCTGTGCTGCCCAGGGGGCTGCCGCTGCCAGATCTTTGTGTGGGATTTGGGTAGGAAAGCCTTGAGCTGTCCAAGAAGCACAACAAGGTCACGGGTGATGTTAAGAACTGCATCAGCCCAGTCCTGCTGGAGGAACGACCAGCCGCGTCTTGAACAGGATGCACAGACCTCCACAGGGAGTGAGCCTTGGATGCTGAAGATCCTTTAATCTAGTGGAAAAAGAAAGAGCAAGAACCACTGGTTGGAAGCTGACGCCAGACAAATTCAAGCTGAAAATAAAGACTGTTAACAGTGCGGATGTTTAACCACTGGAACAGGTTCCATGGGAAGTGGCAGTTCTCCATCCCGCCGGGCCTGCAGAACCAAGTCACTGGAAGAAGCTTTTGCCAAAAACAAGCCACAGGGCTCAGCAGACGGATAAAAACTCCTCTGTCCTGTGGGACATGAGAAACTGGGTCCCTTATCTCAGTAAGGGTTGCTCAGGCAGTCAAAATGCAGGTTGTGGTGCAGGAATGCAGCAGGCTGCTGAAACTTGCGTGTGCCTTAGGGATGGTGTGGGAGAGTTCCAGGGTCTGCCAGGCTGGGCACTGTGGATGCACCTTGAGTGCCCACCTACCTGCTGTTTATAGAGAGACTGAAGGTCTGGGGCTTAGGTTTCCTGGCTACAGCAACCTTTTCTCATGTGTGCAGTTGGACAGGCTTGGGCAGGCTGTAAAGTAGCTTTGCTGCCTGTAGGAGGGAGCAAGGGAGATCCTCCTGAGCGCTTTGTAGCAGCTCTGGAGGCAGGAGATGTGGTTAGCGGGGCTGTCTGAAGGGCTGACTAATCAGCTGCCTTTCCAAAAGCTTAAGCTTCTAAAAGCTCCTGTGATGAATTAAAACATGTAAGGAGATAAAGCAGGACCCTCTGGGCTTTCCCCGTCTGGTGGAGAGCTCTCCCCTCTAGCACACAGAAGACGTGGTTGGACTGAGCTCCACAGATCAGCTCGCGTGAGACCATGGCCCTTCCTGCCTGCAAATCCACCGTCCCAGCCAGGGACCTCCTGCTCTGCTCTGCTCAGGTGCCTGCAGCCCCGCCGAGGACTGTAGCAGCAGCCTTAATAGGTCTGCAAAGTAATTAAAGCAAGAAAGCTCCCTCGGTTCCCCAGGGACTAATAGCGGACCAGATTCCTTTCTGCTATTCCTCCTCTAGCCTTATGGTTGTATAATGGCTCACCACAGGAGCTCTCAGCAGCTCCAAGGCCCTGGTCCTGCTGTGACTGGGCTGGATCGAGCTGTGCTCTGCTCCGGGCTGTGGCTTTTTGCTGCAAGGTGGTCACGAGGACACATGGAGGAGACACAGCCAGGGAAACAGACACAGCCAGGGAAAAAGCCACCCTGTTGCTTTCAGATATGGGTGTCAAGACCCAACTTCCCACTTCAGTGACCATCTGAACAGGAGACAAAGCAAATTGTAGTTGCAGGTGCCCAGCAGCCCTGATGGGATTTTGGTTGGGGCTCACAGCCTTGCAGCAGCCAGGGAAGTGCCCACACCCAGAGGTTTTGTTCTGATCATGCTGAATGCGTGTGCAATTCATCATCCAAATACTCGATGTCACTGGCTCCTGGTAATTTATTGCAAGGAACATGATTTTGGCCCCTGCTGCAAGCAGGCTTGCGATGACGCGAAAAGCTGCAGCTGTCTTCAGTGCTTCCCTGCAGCAAGCTGAATGGCTTGAGTTCCTCCAGGCTGCAGCAAAAGGCTCCTTTTCCAGCCCCTGGGTCATTTTTCTGGCCCAGCTTTGAACTCTCTTTGGTGCTTCCACATCCTTCTTGAAAGAAAGGCTTCAGAGCTCACCCTGCCTGCCAAGAAGGGTAAAATCACTGAGCTTCTTCTCCTCCTGCAGATGCTGAAGGGACACATTGGTCCCCACACTGCTCTGAGCATCTCTGCTAAGGTAGTTGGTAGCACTGACGGATCTGCTAAGCCACAGCTTTTAGGGGAGCACCAAGAGCACATGGAACACGAAGGGTGGCCACCAAGTCCCCAAGGACTCCCTTTGAGTCCTCTAGCATCTATCACTCCCATAATTTGCCAGCAAAACCAGCATCTTGCTGATGGAAAAGTGCACAGAAAGCAAGAAACTCCACAGTGCTGCAAGGAAGAGCTATCTAACAGGGAGCTAACAGGCCATCTTCAGGCTGGGCCAAAAGCAGCTAGAGGAGGGCAGGAGGTTTTCCCCCAGCCCTCTGGCCAAAGATGACCCAGCCAGTGGGAAGCAGGTTTGGATGTCCCTGTGGCAGGCTGAGTGGCACTGCTGGCACCAACCAGATGGGTGTTCCTCTTGGCTGGTAGCTGCTGCGGCAACAAGGACAGAGCCCCGTCCTGCAAAGCGGCCCTCTGAGCATGCCCCCTCCCTTCCTACAACCCTGCTTCATTTACTGCACACCTCCCAGCTTCTGCAGCGGATGAGGGGGGGCCCTGCAGACGGTGGCTGCCAGCAGTGCACAGCCTTGCTTCCCTCCCCGGGGCCTGGGGCCCATCCTGTGTGCTAAGCGAGGCCGTGCCCTGTGGGAAAATATAGTATGTGGTGACGTAATTAAAAGGCTGCATCATTAATGCATGTGCACAGGGGCTGAGCATTTCCTATTTCTTGAATACTTGGCTTCCCTGCGCTATGGTCATGGGTGCTTAGCTCCAAAGGCGGCTTTTGGAGGAGAAATACCTCTGGGGAGTGAAGCACCCCAGGCTCTCTCCAGAGCCAATTTGCCATCAGCAGAGTGGGGAGCATGGGATAGATCGAGGGGTTCCAGCCTTGCACAGCAATGGGGTGGAAGGTGTCATTGTTCCATGTGGGCTGTGCGTGGCTTTGCAGCGTGGCTGTGTGTAGGTCCATGAGATGTGAGATAGCATCCGTGCTGCTTTCCACCAAGCTGCATGGCCTGAGCTCCTTTAGAGGATATCGGTGTCTCTTAGCGTGCAAAGCAATGTACTCCTTCCTTAATCTCTTTCCTGGAAACAGCTACACCATTTTGGCTTGATCTGTGCCAAAAAATAAAAGCTCACCCCAAGGCAGACACCTGGCATGGAATATTCTCACACAGGCAGCCCAGACTCTCCTGGACTGGTGCTGCTGACTGTCCTCTCTGCCCTGCAGGACTATTGGCTGTCCCTACTGTACAAGCGGCTCATCGGACCCAAGGTGCTGGCCATCCACGTGGCCGGTCTGCAAAGGAAGCCCCGGCCGGGCAGGGTGATCCGTGACAAGCTCCGCATTTACGCCCACTGCACCAGCTCCCACAAGTGAGCCATGCACAGCGAGGGAAGCTGGGGGCTGTGGGGCAGCACCCGCCTGGGAACGGGGACTGCGGCAGGACAGCCCTGCAGCAAAGATCAAGGGGGTGGATTTCACGAGGGGCCCCCGGTCGGTCAGGTTACCTGCCCAGGAGCCCAGCCTGCTCATTGTTTTACTGATAAGGTCTTTCAAAGCGCCCCAGCAAGCAGTGGGGGGTGGGGGGGAGGCAGCCACCTCCTCTGCAGACACAAGTTGCTATTGTGGAGGAGGAGAGGCTGTTTCTTTACACAGTCCAGATGCTTTCAACATGCCTCCAGCTCGGTAGGAAACCTTGTCCAGTAACTGACAGGTGCAAAGTGCTTTATAGCCTTTGTTTGGGGTTGTCTGATTAAGCAGGGACAGAGGATCAGTGTCTGGAGCTGTCAGTTGGGTGCCCCGAGTGGCGGGGGCAGACGCCACTCGCATAGCGAGCTCCCTCAGTTCTCAGCCTCCTCCTTGCAAGGTCCTGGGGGGGCTGCCCCCAGCTGCAGTGACCCCCTCGAGCAGTGACACTCCTGGTCGAGGAGAGCAGGGGAAATTGGGAAGCTGTCACGATGGGGAAGTGACATCTCCCTGCGGAGGATGATGTCCAACCCAGATGGCTGCACACTCACCCCAGACCCTTTTCCAGGGGTGATGCTCTCAGATGCCAACACACCCCTCAGCCCCCGCTCTCCCCTTTGCAGCCACAATTACGTGCGGGGTTCCATCACTTTGTACATCATCAACCTGCATCGCTCCCGGAAGAAAATCAAGCTGGCGGGGACGCTGCGGGATAAGATCGTCCACCAGTACCTGCTGCAGCCCTACGGCAAAGATGGGCTGCACTCCAAGTAAGCGCGGGGCTCTCGCTGGGGACCACCCCGTCTTTGGCGCCGCGCCCTGACCCTGTTCCGCTCTCGCAGGTCGGTGCAGCTCAACGGACAGCCTCTGGCCATGGTGGACGACGGGACCCTCCCCGAGCTAAAGCCCCGGCCGCTGCGGGCCGGCCGCACGCTGGTCATCCCCCCGCTGACCATGAGCTTCTACGTGGTGAAGAACGTGAACGCGTTGGCCTGCCGCTACCGATAGCCCGCGGCCCGCAACGGACCCACCGCTCGCTCCCCGGGACGCGCCGCTCCTCGGCAGCACGGCGCGGGCACCGCATCGCACCTCCTCCCCAAAGCCCGGACGCCCTCCAGCTCGGCACCCTCTGCCCCCACCCGTGCCCGCTCCGCCCCGCGCACTGACGGCAGGGCTGCGGGGCTCCACCGGGAGGGTCGGGGCCGGGCCCGCCCCGCGTGCGGGGAGCTCGCAGCGAGCATGGAAGCAGCTCCCTCTGCTGCCGCTGCGAGCGCTGCCCGGACGCCGTGGGACGGGGGGAGCCGCGCGGGCGGGGCCTCGGCTGTAAATGTTGGTAATTAAGTTAATGAGGCCCGCGGTGACGGGGAGCTCCTCGCCGTGCGAGGCGGAGGCGGCTCAGGCTGCGGGAGCGGAGGGTGCGGGCTGGAGCAGCCGGGACGCACCGCGACGGAACGCGAGGCATAATAAAGCTGCGCTGCCCACCGCGCCCGCCTCTTCTGTTCGCCGCGGGGCGGCACCGGAGCGGGGCGAGAGAGGAACCGGAGCGGAGCACCCCGCGGCCGGGTGCGCGCTGCAAAGCCGCGCCGGGCCACCGGAGGCGCTGCGCGCGTGGGCGCGGCAGTCACGCGCGGCGGAGCAGGAAGCGGCGCGGGGCGGGCGGAGTCGCGTGGTCCCGGGGCTGGGCAGGGCTATGCGGTGCGTGCTGATCGCCAGCACCGCGGCCGAGCTGCTCTTCTACTGGGCCGATGCCGCCTTCCTCCGCCGGCTGCGGCCGCCCGCCGCCACCGCCGCGCAGGTGGGGTGAGACGAGACGGGGCGGCCCCGGGCGGGCGGGCGGTCGGCTCACGGGGTTCGGAGACGCTGACTCGGGTGCGTGCCGCAGGGCCCGGCGCTGGAGGACAGCCTCAACACGCTGTTCGCGCCCCTCATCATCTCCTGCACCGCGCTGCTGGAGAAGCTGTCGGACACCTACACCTGCTTCAGGGCTGAAGGCGGGCGGCACCTCCACGTCCTGCACATGGTAGGGCCGGGCCGGGAGAGCCAGGGGGGGGCGATCGAGGCTTATGCCCTGATCCCGCTGCCGCTTGCAGTTCGGGGATTGCTTGTACATCGCGGTGAACGGCGACGGGACGGAGAGCGAGGACGACTTGCGCAGGACGCTCTTCGTGCTGCGGCGCCTGGTGGAGGCTCACTGCGGCCTCGTCGCCCTCGATGCCCACCTCATCCGCAAGGAGTGAGCAGGGGAGCACCAACCGGCAAGGGCTGGGGGAGCTGCCGAGATGGGAGGATGGGAGCATATCCTGTAGTTGGTGCCCCCGGCAGTGAGACTCCCTTCTCCTTTCCCTTTGCTGGGGTGCCGTGGTGATTTGGAATGCCCATCCATCTGGGGCATCTCACGCCTGGCTCACGCTCTGTGGCCATTGCAGACTGCGGCCAGCTGATTCAGAGCGGCGGGAGCGCAGCTGGAGCCTGTTGAGGGGGCTGCTGGAGACATACATCCGCCTGCGGGAGGAGGACCAGAGCTTTGCCGTGGAGGTAATGTTTCTTGGGACCTGCTGAGCACATCCCAGGGCTTCCTACAGGCTGGCAGTGGGTGATGCTGCATCCTGGAGAAGGGCTCTTGGTGGGGATCTTTGGGCAGCCCCCAGGTTGTGATGCAAGGAGCAGCCCAGCCCTGCCCTGGCGCTGTGCGGTTGCATCTGCCTGGCTCGGCGGCCTCATCCCAACCCACCCCGCAGGCGGTGGAGCGGCTGATCCATCCTCAGCTGTGTGAGCAGTGCATCGAGTTCCTGGAGAGGCAGGTGGTGCAGCACATCAATGCCAGCCCTGAGCGTGGCGGGGATGAGGTGGGACATGCCTTCCTCCTGGTACACACCAAGCTGCTGGCCTTCTACTCCAGGTGCGCCTGGTCCTGGCTCCAGCACTCTCCCGGAACAGCTGCTGGCCCTCCTGCTTGACCCCTTTGCTCTCCATCCCACAGCCGCAATGCCAGCTCCATCCGCCCTGCTGACCTGCTCACCCTCATCCTCCTGGTGCAAGACCTGTATCCCAGCCAGAGTGCCGAGGAGGAGCTTGGCCCACAGGTGTGGGGGAAGTGGGCTGGGGTGTCCCTGGAGGGTGTAATATCTTGCGGGTCAGGCTTTGATTTTCCATCTTTCCTCTTGGAAGCCCGCAGCAGGGAAGGTGTTACCACAAGGACCCAAGAGAAGTGAGAGTATCCCTGTGAGCAACCCCAGCTCCCACGGGGCTACAGAGAAGGAGTCAGATGATCAGGTGAGAGTGGGTGGCAGCCCCAGGGGCTGCAAAGCTGGGAGCTGCAGCTTGGGATGCTGGTGGTGCTGCCCTGCAGTCACAGCACAGCTGAGCCAGCCCTTCCTGCTGGCAGGACACTGATGATCTTTCTGCACCTGAAGTCTACTACACACCTGAGCCCTCGCCAGGCAGACAGAGCACAGGTGAGTGCCAGGTTGGTCAGTGCCTTGGGCTCCCCTGCCCCAAGGAGGTTTGGAGCTGCATGGGGGACTGGCAGGGAGAGTGGAGCTGCTGCCTTCTTGCAGGCAGTGAGAGCTGGTCGGAGAGCCTTGAGCTGGTGGGTGATGGAGATGCAGATGCTGCAGATGTCCAGGTAAGCATGGACGACATGATTCCACCTGTATCCATGCCTTCCCAGCCTGTCCTGGTGCTCTTTGTTATCTCTGGTCCTCACTATATCTCCCTTGCTGTGCTATGGCTACGAGTGTCCCAGCCTGTGGAGGCATGTGGCACATCCCCTGTGTTGTGCGTGACAGTGTGTCAGCTCTGGGTTACTGCTTGCAGCATCCCCATCAATGTCAGTGGCACGGGGTTGAGGCTCTCTCAAAGCAGTCTGGTGTCTCCCTCTGCTGCCTCAGGGTTTCTGGGCTGCTTTCTTCCCTGCACTACTCTGCAAGCATTTGCTGGCCTCTGCAAAAGGTGTTTGCTGGCTGCAGGCAGCCTCCCTTCTGTCTGCTGCTCTTGCGGGGTACTTGCAGCTTTCAGGATGTTGGTTCCATCACCACGTCCCTCAGATGATGCAGGGGCTGAACATTTCTCCTCTCTGCCCAGATGGCAGAGGACCTGCTCCAGACATTGGGCCCTCTGCTCCCAGAAGCTTCGAACCCCAGAAGGATCTTCCTGGAGGCCAACCTGCGGGACGGCAGCTGCCTGTTACTGCCACACACCATGCACTGCCTCCCTCTGTGGCCTGGCATCTCCCTCGTTCTGCTGACCAAGGTGAGCTGTAAAGTGAGGGGAGCAGGGTTGGGCTAGCTCTTACCTGACCTGCATCTCCACTCCATGGCAGGGCCCCACGAGCCACGTGGCCGTCACCTTGCACCAACTGCTGGATGGGTTCCTGGTACTGGAGAAGAAGCTGGAAGAGGGGCAGGAGGTGGGAGCCCCCCGTGCCCACCCCTTCCTGGCTGAGCTGCGGCAGCGCATGGATAAGTTTGTGAAGAAGCTGAGTGGACAGGACATGCAGGTGAGTGTGGGAATGTGTGGACCTCATCCTGCTGTCTTTGTAGTTGAACTGAGCCCAATCTCTAGTTGCAGAATGCCTGGGTGGAATTCAAGAACAAGATATTCTCCCGGAACGAGGCTGGGAGCAACCTGGAGTAAGTATGAGGGCAGCTGGGGAATATGGGATCCTTGGTCTGCCTGAATGCAGACCCCAAAGCTGGACCCCTCCCACTTAGGCTGCTGCATGTGCTGGGCACTGTGAAGCGACAGCTCTGCTCTGTATATCGCCAGCTCTTCCTCATCCCCACCAGCCACAGCCTGTCCCAGGGCCTGCGGGACCGAGCCCAGAAACTGATGAGGTGAGGCTGAGGGGTGCAGAGACTGCCTGCAGCGAGGGGTCCTCATAGCTGCTCACTGCACCTCTGCTCGCAGGGAGAAGCTGCTGGACTGGCGAGACTTCCTGCTGGTGAAGAGCAGGCGCAATATCACCATGGTGTCATATCCGTCCCTGTGGCCAGGATGGGGTGAGAGGGAGAGAGGGAGGTTTCCACGGGCTACCAAAGTGGTTGGACACCCTTAACCAGCCCCACATACCTGGAGGACTTTCCTGGCCTGGTGCACTTCATCTATGTCGACCGCACGGCTGGACAGATGATGGCACCGTCGCTCAGTGTGACAGAGAAGTCCAGCTCAGAGCTGGGCAAGGGGCCCCTCGCCGAATTTGTCAGGAGCAAGGTAGTGGTCCTGCAGTGCCTGGGCCTGACACCAGGCTGCTATGGTTCCAGGTGCTGAGGGCTGTGCTCAGATCACGGGAGGGGCAGTGGATGGAGGTTTGTGTCCAGGCGTGGATTGCCTTCCTTCCCCTAGGTGTGGTCCCTGATTGCACTGGCCCGGCGGTACCTGCAGAAGGGCTACACGACCCTCATGCTGCAGGATGGTGACTACTGCTGCTCCTATTTCCTCTGGTTTGAGAATGAGCTGGTAAGTGGGCTGAGCCCCTCTGCCCACACCACGGGGCTCCTTGTCCCTCTCTTCCCTGGTACAACCCTGCCCTCTGCTGTCATCCATCCCCAGGGCTATAAGCTGGAGGTGATGGAGGTGCCGGTTCTCTCTGATGACTCTGTGCCCATCGGGATGCTGGCAGGGGACTACTACAGGTGAGCAGTCCTCAGGCCTGTCATTGGGCAGCAATAACAGGGAACGTGCTGAATCCATGTGCATGCATCCCATGTGCATTGGTGTGCTTGGGGAAACCAAGGGCAGCAGAGTGGCACCAGTGCTACAGTGCCATCTGGGCAGCACAGCCTGTGTCCTCAGCCTGGTGCTGTGATCATGGGCCAGCAGGGATGGATGTCCTTGCCAGAAGCCTACTAGGGGAATTTGGTTCCAAAGGGGCACAGCCAGCGCCATACCCTGCAGAGTATCCCTGCCTTTCCTTCCTAGGAAGCTGCTGCGTTACTACAGCAAGAACCAGCAGACAGAAGTGGTGAAGTGCTACGAGCTGCTCACTGTGCATCTGGGCATAATCCCATCCGAGCTGGTGGTCCAGCAGGCCTGCAACTTGGCCCAGCGCCTCTGGGAACCCTCCCGCATCCCCCTGCTCTGAGCTGGGACTGGGATTAAAGCGGGTGTGGGTGTTCCTCGTGCTGCTTCTTCAGGGGGGTGCGCGTGAGCTGGGCTGTGCCGGGAGGCAGCCACGTGCAGCCTCGCCGTCATGCAACCGGGTCAGGGCTTGCACTGCCCGGCTCTCCCCCTCTCCCTCTTGGCGAGCACCCAGCAGCCTCCTGGGACAGGCTGGGAGTGGGGCTGAGAGCTTTTTGGCAAATCACAGGGTTGTTGAAAAGTGCATTTCCAAAGCTGGATTTATAGTGTTGGCTTGGCCTCGCCGCCTGGCTTTGGCCAGAGAACAAAACATCATAGCCAATCTGCACTGCAAACTACACCTCGTGTCCCCTATCTGCACCCCTAAACACAGGGCTGCAGCTTTGAGGTCCTCAAGCCTGGGAAGGTGGGGTGCATCCTGTGCACCCCCTGCCCATGTGCAGCTGCTGGGCATGTTGGTGCTGAGCTGAGTGCCAGCACGTGGTGCAGCTGAGGAAGTTCATGCGTCCTCCAGGCACATCTGCTGTTGGTGCATGTGCAAGCACTCTGAGCTCTCTCTGCTCCAGGGGTTCCGCCTGTCTCTCACAGCTAGGGCTTGGGGAGCACTGGACCATGGCAGGGCCTTTGCCCTGTGCTGCTGGGCAGGAATTTGTCCCACTGAGCTAAGCTCTGGGGCCAGAGCCAAGCCCAATCCTAGGCTGTCTGTTTCCCAGCTGCTATGGAGGGGCTGCAGTCCCCTTCACTGCAGTACTCAGTGGCCACCCACCCAGCCAGTTGCTGTGGATCCGTGCACACTCCCTGGGCTGCAGGCATCAGGCAGAATCTGACGTGGGACTGTGCCCACCCTCCCCATTCATTACACATCTACCAAGCAAAGCTTGGCTGAGTTTCAGCTGCAGGCACCGTCTCCTGCCCAGACTTCCCACAAGCCCTGAGATGCATTGTCCAGCCCCTGTGCCAAGGTGTCCCCTGCCCTGGGCCCCTGTCCCTACCCCGTGCTTGGAAATCCAGTGAGAGGCACGGCTGTGAAAGCAAAGTCCAGGAGCTACCAGCACAGCACAGAAATGTTGGCCAGGCTCCGTGCAGGCCTGGGTGCAGGCTGTGCTGTCCATGGACAATGGGGACAACGCCTGGCTCATAGCAGGACCAGAGAAAAGCTGCAGAGAGAATATGATGCGGTGGTGATCGGGGCAGGTAACACAAGGCCAGGAACTAGTGCGTGTGGGGCAGCCCCTAGCTGTATGTGGGTCTGGCATGGATGGGCATGTGTTGCAGCTCCCTGGTGTGCTGCTGGCACGGGGGTCTGAGCAGAGCTGAGATGTGTGTGGGGCCTGGGAATGTAGGGATGGAGAAGAAGCTTGCTGATGCCTGCATTTTCATGCCCAGAGTCTCGCTATTTGGGTGCTCTGCATCTGTGTGGGGCAGAATGCCATGGGGCCACCCTGGCTCACCCCCCTCTCTCCTTGCAGGGCACAACGGGCTGGTGGCAGTGAGTACCAATAACAGAGCCCTCACCTTCATCCCCGGGGGCGGCATTGGGAGGAGGGTCTACAGGAAGCACTGGGACTGGGGGTCCTACAGAGGTTTGGGAAGCAGGGACTTCCCTGGTGAGGGGATGGGGTCACCATGTGCAGGAAAGGGATGCGTGCCACCCGCAGTGTGACGCATGCTCCCCACAGGCTGCCTACCTGCAGCGGGCAGGGCTGCGCACAGCCGTGTTGGAGAAACGCCACGTGCTGGGCGGCGCGGCTGTCACCGAGGAGATCGTGCCAGGTACCCCACGTGCACCACATCCTCCTGCCACTACCTACCCTGTGCATGCCTCACCACCCCATGTTCTCCAGGCTTTAAGTTTTCCCGGGCTTCCTACCTACTCAGCCTGCTGCGCCCGCAGATCTATGCAGAGCTGGAGCTGCAGGTACTGCTGCCCTCCTGGCATGCTGGCAGGGCAAGCCTGCTGCATTGCCATCCCTGCAGTTTCCATCCTGACCCCATGTCTTGCAGCGGCATGGCCTGAGGGTGCTGCCGCGGGACCCGTACTCCTTCACCCCGCTGCTGGAGGACAGGAACCCACCCCGTTCCCTGCTGATGGGGCATGACATGGCCCAGACCCAGCAGCAGATCGCCCAGTTTTCCCAGAAGGATGCTCAGGTACGGGGACAGTGCCTGGCCTAGGAGCCCCCCTGCCCAGCAGAGCAGTAGGGATGCGCATGGTGGAATATCTCCTCCTGACCACTCTCTGTCCCTGCTTAGGCTTACCCTAAGTATGAGGTGTTTATGGGGTGCTTGGTGTCTGCCATCAGCCCGCTGCTGGATGTCCCCCCTGCAGATACAACTGCCCTAGGGCAGGGCTCCCTGCTGCAGAGGCTCCATGCCCTGTGGCCCCTGCTGCAGACAGGTATGTGGAGACATGGGGACCCCCATATTGATGGTGGCTGGCCCAGCCCCAGGCACTGGTGGCCACCTTCTGGTGCAGCTGTGCAGGTCCTGGAGCTGCCTTTTCTGACAGGGCTGGCACTGGGGCGGCACCTGCCCCACTTTTACGAGGTACTGACAGCCCCGATCTCCAAGGTATGTGCTAGCAGCAGTGGCACTTCCCTGCATGCTCAGGGGGATCGAGGCACAGTCCACCCCTGAGCTTCTCCTTGTCTTCTGAACCAGATCCTGGATCATTGGTTTGAGTCAGAACCTTTGAAGGCCACTCTGGCAACAGATGCAGTGATTGGGGCCATGAGCAGCCCCCACACCCCTGGCAGCGGGTGAGGGTCCCATCCCTTCCCTGGGTCTTGTGACTCTGTGTGCTGGCCACTGGAGCTCTCATAAAGGCATCCTTGCCATGGGGGCACACACAGGGGACAGACCTCATCCCCTTGGCTAACCACAGGTATGTGCTGCTGCACCACGTCATGGGTGAGTTGGAGGGGCAGCGTGGTGCCTGGGGCTACGTGGCTGGGGGCATGGGGGCCCTGTCCCAAGCCATCGCCTCCGCAGCAGCCACCCATGGTGCTCACATCTTTACAGAGCAGGTATGGGGTTTCTGGTCTTGGTGAGTGCTGTGGGATGTCTGCTGCTGGCTGTGGGGATTAACTGAGTGATGTGACCTCACTTCCGCCCAGGCGGTGTGCCGTGTGCTGCTGGGAACTGATGGGCAGGCACGGGGCGTCGTGATGCAGGACGGGACGGAGGTGAGGAGTAAAGTGGTGTTGTCCAACGCCTCCCCCCAGCTCACCTTCCTGGAGCTCACCCCGCAGGTATGGGGCTACCATAGTACTTGGCATAGGGTCACATCCCAGCTGGGTCACCCCATCACCGCAGTGCCCTCTCCATCCCAGGAGCAGCTGCCAGAGGACTTTGTGCAGCGGATCCAGCAGCTTGACACACGTTCCCCTGTCACCAAAATCAATGGTAAGGACAAGGAGCCACCCTCACCATCCTTTGTCAGGCATGCTTGAAGCACTTATGCACCCCATGGTCTCCATCCAAGTGGCGGTAGACCGGCTCCCTAGCTTCCTGGCTGCCCCCAACACCCATGACAACCAACCTCTGCCCCACCACTGCTGCTCCATCCACCTCAACTGCGAGGGCACACACCTCCTGCACCAGGCTTACACCGAGGCTGCCCAAGGGCACCCCTCCAGCAGGTAGGAGGTGCCCACCTTGCTCCCTGCCCACTGCCCTGGTGGTGCTAGGGGATATTTTGTGGCTGTTTCTCACTCCCCCAGGCCCATGATTGAGCTGTGCATTCCTTCAGTGCTGGACCCAGGGCTGGCCCCTCCAGGCTGCCACGTTGTGTCCCTCTTCACCCAGTACACCCCATATGAGCTGGCAGATGGGCAGCCCTGGGATGAGAAGGCTCGGAATGCTTATGCAGACACAGGTGTGTAAAGCACACATGGAGCAGGATAACGCCTGGAGCACCAGTCCCTGCCTATGGGAAGAGCCACCAATGCCTCCATTCCTCCATAGTGTTCGACTGCATTGAAGCCTATGCCCCAGGCTTCAAGGCATCTGTCATCGGCAGGGACATCCTGACACCACCTGACCTGGAGAGGATCTTCGGGCTGCCTGGAGGGGTGGGTGCCAGTGGGTTGGGCTCTGAGCATCGTTCCTGTGGGGAAGAGACACTGCGCATACATGGGCTCTCTTTGCAGAACATCTTTCACGGAGGGATGTCTCTGGACCAGCTCTACTTCACCCGGCCAGCACCATCCTACTCAGCCTACCAGTCCCCAGTCCCAGGCTTATACCTGTGTGGGAGTGGAGCCCACCCTGGTAAGCAAGGCTGAGAATGGGGCTGCAGGGGGAAGATAGGGCTACATAGGGCTACGTGTCAGGCACAGACATGTGGTGCAGCCCCATTCCTGCTGCCTTTCAGGAGGAGGTGTGATGGGCGCAGCAGGACGCAATGCAGCCCAGGTGGTCCTCAGGCACTTCAGGCGCCTGCGGTGGCAGCGGTGGAACTGACTTCACCTGCACAGGCATGTGGCTGCAGTTGTTTCCAGTGGCCCCTCCTTCCCATCCATGCTGCAAGCCAAGCATACAAGGTAGCATCCCCTGTGAACAGGGCAGTACAAGCTGGTGCGGAGTCCCAAGAGGTGTCATCCTGTGACATCCACAGAAATAAACCCAGCCGTGGACTTTGCATTTATAGCTCTCTCTGCGGTTTTTTGGTTCTTTGTGCAGCTCCCTGTGCACTTTGGGCTGTGATATCCTGGGGCCTGAGTGCAGAGCACATCCTATGCCCCCCAGCATGGGCTGCACAGGGCCGCCCACACTGCTTCTGCTTGTGTCAGGCACAGACGTGTCACAGAGTGGTGAATGGGGACAGCCAGCCCCTTGCTGGGGTGCGCCGCGCTCCCAGCATCCCGCCCTGTGCTGCTGCTGAGAGCCACGCGCAGCAATGACAGAGCTCACATCCTCTCCCTGCCCTCTTCCTCCTGGGGACAATGCTCCCGATTCAGCTCCAGGCCTCTCCTCCTGCCGGGCCCTAAATATGGTGTTTCCGGGCTGTGCTGCTGCACCTGAACCGCCTGAATCAATATTGACCGGCCAGGAATAGTCCCGCACTCCTCTGAGAATAGCCCCGCACGCCCGCCCCGCTGCCCACAGCTTCCCGCGCACGGGGCTGCCCTGCTGCACAGCCCTATTTTTATCCGCTGCAGTCACCGGCTGCAGGTGTTGGTGCCTGCTGTAACCCGGGGGTGACAAAAGGGGGGACGCCCCGGTGTGCCGCGTTCACACCAAGCGTCAGGGCATGGCCGCAGCCGGGGGAGAGCTGATGGGACGGTGCCGTGTGTGGGGGTGTGGGTGCCGGGGTGCTGCTGGCTCTGTCGGGACGTGGCGATGAGCTCACGGGCTATTCCCGGCCGTGTTGTTCCTGGCTCCTCCCGGCAGGAACCGGCTGCTTTCACTCCAAACAAACAGCCCGGTGGCCACTGGCACATTCCTGGCCGGCCGGTGGCCACCACCAGGGCACGGGCGCTTCCTGTTTATCCCCATCCCACGCCGGGTTGCTCCGGGGACCGCTGTTGGCCTCATCCCATAGTTGCTCCCAGCGCACGTTTGCGGGGGGTGAGGGGCATCCCCTGTCTGCACGTCTAATGGGGGCGGCAGCACCTGGGGACCCCCACACCCCCTCCCCTGCTCTCTGTGCACCCCAAGTCCTGGCACCATTGCAGCACCCCACGTGAGAGGGGGTCCTTTTGGGACGATGTATGCAGCAGCCTCATGTTCCGCCTGGCTGGGGGCCAGCCCCATGGTGCCGTGAATGCTGGGTGGGGGGACAGTCCCATCCTAGGGTCCTGGTTTCATTCCCTGGGCAGGGGGCAGCAGGCTCAGCATCCCATGCTCTGACCCCCCAAAAGCTGCTTTGCCTCAGAACAAGGCTCTGGCTGGGCAGGGTGCAGGGCTGGGCTCTGAGCCTCGTGTGCGCGGAGGGGGGGGGGAGCCGGGGCTGGGCTGGGCTGCGCGGGCCCCCACCCGGGGCAGCCGCACCATAAAAGCAGCAGCAGGCGGTGCTCGGCTGCAGGAGAGCTGCTGGAGGGCGGCTGGAGCCAACACCGTGTCCCCTCACCGGCAGCCAGAGTGAGTGCTGGGGGCTGAGGGATCTCGGGGGTGGAGGGAGAAGGAAACAGAAGCAGCTCCCAGTGCTGCCAATACGGATGCAGGGGGAGAAGGCTGGAGATGGGGGCTGCATGCAGAAGGGAGAGGCGATGGGTTTCAAGTGGGGAACAAGGGGGTTCTGTGGGATCCCCACCCGCAACCAAGAGCATAGGGATGAAGCAATAAGGGCACTGAGTGTGGGGTAGGAGCTGTGCACAGCATGTGGATGTGGGGCTGAGCCTCAGGGAGGGGTCACTGCAAGCTGTGTACAGGGGAGGGACAGGGATGTTACTGCTGTACAAGGAGGCATGACGCTGCTCCATCATTACCATGCTGTGAGGCACAGGAGGGCTGCACCTCCACACTGTGTTCCATAGGGGCTCAGTGTTGGACTGTCCCCAGGTATCCCACCTCAGAGCTGCGATGGTGATGCTGGCCGTTCTGAAACCTATCCTACTCCCACTGGTGCTGGTGCTGTGCCAGGTGGCTCCCAGCACACAGGAGCCACTCAAGGTGCAGCTGCGGCTGGCAGGGCCTCGGGGACCAGCTGGGGAGGGCCGCCTGGAGGTGCTGTATCAAGGCCGCTGGGGCACCGTGTGTGATGATGGCTTCGACTTCCACGTGGCCACCGTCGCCTGCCGGCAGCTGGGCTACACCGCAGCCATCACCTGGACCCACAGTGCTACTTACGGCCAGGGGGAAGGTAGGGGGCAGCTGGGATGGGTGGGGGGCTGGATGGACAGCGGCTGTTGGGGGAAACCTGCATGGGGTACTGTGGGAGGGGCCAGCATGGGGGCACTGGGTCTAGGGTGATGCCTTCATAGTGACCCCTAGTTCTCCATACCCCCAGGTCCCATCTGGTTAGACAATGTGCAGTGTGGGGGCAATGAGGTCTCCCTGGCCGACTGTGCCCACAACGGTTGGGGCACGAGTGACTGCCACCATGGTGAGGATGCTGGTGTGGTATGCTCAGGGCAGCGCCTGCATGGCGACCTCCCTTTGACATCAGCCCCTGCTGCCCTGGGAGAGGTGAGTAGGAGCTGTGCATCCATAGAGATGACTGGGGGTCTAGGGTGGGTCTCATTACCCACTGTGGCCACCTCACAGGGGCCAGGGCTGAGCCTGGAAGAGGTGCGGATCAAACCCATCCTGGCGCGGGCTAAGCTGAGCCTGCCAGTGACAGAGGGAGCGGTGGAGGTGAAGCACAACGGGCGCTGGAGACAGGTGTGCGATGCCGGCTGGACCCAGAATAACAGCCGCGTAGTGTGTGGGACGCTGGGCTTCCCCCATGAGAAGCACGTCAACACCAGCTTCTACCGGTAGGGATGGATGGATGGATGTGCTATGGGGACTTGAGGTATGGTGGAGAGAGGCTGCCAGTGAAGGGGTGGAGTTGTAGCAGGGGGCATAGGGCACGTGGCCATGCCTGTGTCCCCTTCCTCGGGGCTTCAGCTTGGGCTCAGCAGCAGTCAGGGGCTGTGGGATGCTCCCCTGCTTTGCCTTGTGCAGCATGGGTGCAGACATAGGAGAGCCGAGCCTTATGCTGAGCTATAAATACAGCCCATAATGAGCCCCTGCCGGTGCCAGGCGTCCTGTAATCCTGCCTGGGCACACAGTATAGCAGAATTTGGCACAAGATTGTCACTCAGGAGAGAACCCCACCATGCAGTGGAGTGCCAGGGAAGGCAGGGATAGGGGCGCAGCTGTGCTGAGCCCCCAAACCTCCTGGCTCTGCTCCTTGCAGGAAGCTCTGGAACATGAAGCTGAAGGACCCCAACTCCAGGTAGGGCTCAGCCCTGGGCAGGGAGCACCAGCACAGGAGCCCTCTCCCAGAAAAATCTTATACTTCTTCCCGCTGCTCTCCTCTGGCAGCCTGAGGAACCTGAGCCAGAAGAGCAGTTTCTGGGTGCACCGTGTGCAGTGCCGGGGCACAGAATCTCACCTGTCACGCTGCCCCACACAGCTGGCTCCCCCAGCCCTCAGCCAGCATGCCTGTCCCCGTGGCATGCATGCCATCGTCAGCTGCGTGCCCGGCCCTGCCTTCCAGCAGGACAAGAACAGGGGCAAGAAACCTCCCCGCAAAGCCTCCCTGGGAAAGGTGAGCCCTGGCACGGTCCTGTGCCCCAACCCCAAGGCAAGCACCCAGGGCCAGGCAGCACCCACTGAATGCTTGCTCCTCCTTCCAGGGTCTTCCTGTGCGCCTGCGAGCTGGTACCCACGCTGGTGAGGGCCGGGTAGAGGTGCTGCGCCACGGGCAGTGGGGCACTGTGTGCGGCCGACGCTGGGACCTGGCAGCAGCCAGCGTGGTGTGTCGGCAGCTGGGCTATGGCACAGCCAGGCAGGCGCTGCTGGGAGCACAGATGGGTCAAGGTGAGGTGGATGAAGGGCAAGGATCCCCTCCCCCAGCTGCTTCTGTCCCCCAGTCTGGGGGGTGTGCAGGGGGATCCAGATTGGGCACAGAGGCAGGAGTGCTCCCTCTGCTCCAGGCCTGGGGCCCATCCACATGAGTGAGGTGCGCTGCATCGGCCACGAGCGCTCCTTGGCTGAGTGCCGCTTCCAGGACGGTGAGCAGAGTGGGTGCCGGCATGATGACGACGCGGCCGTCCGTTGCCATGTGCCCCACATGGACTTCCAGAGCCAGGTGAGCCCCCACCCCACTGTACAGCCCTCCACACAGAGACCCATTGCACAGTCTCTCCATGTAGAGCCGTTAGCCCCCTTCCTGTTATGGATGCTTGGAGCAGCCTAAGGAGATGGGGACAAGTAGAGCAACTCAAGCCACACTGATGCGGGTCTGTAGGACACGCTGAAAGTGGTCGTGTGGCACGAAGGATGCACAGGGCTTCCTGACCCACAGCAGCCCTGTCCTAGCAGCCCCTCTCTGCACACAGGTGCGCCTGGCCGGGGGCCGCAGCCCTGAGGAGGGTGTTGTGGAGGTGCTGGTGCCAGTGCAGGGCAGGCTGCAGTGGGGCGCAGTGTGTGGAGCTCAGTGGGGGCTCAACGAAGCCATGGTGGTCTGCAGGCAGCTGGGGCTGGGCTTTGCCAGCCATGCCCTACAGGTGAGCATCGTGAGTGTGCCGGGATGTGTTGGCATACAAGACAGCCTAGTGGCACATGGGTTCAAGCCCTGGTAGTGGTGCTGGGAGCTCGCGGGGCAGATGAGGGCTGATCTGAGCATTGTGTCTCCCTCTGCCAGGAGACCTGGTACTGGGCAGGCAGCCCCGATGCCTCACAGGTGCTGATGAGTGGAGTGCGCTGCACGGGCACAGAGCTGGCCCTGCAGCAGTGCCAGCGCCATGGCCCCGTGCACTGCCCCAGTGGTGGGGGACGCTTTTCAGCAGGGGTCACTTGCACCACCCGTGAGTACCCAGAGATGCCCATCCTCCTGGTGGGACCCAGATCTGCACAGAGTAGGGGGTGGCAGTGTAGAGGCCACCCGCTCTGTTTCCTCTGTGCCAGATGCCCCGGATCTGGTGATGAACGCCCAGCTGGTGCAGGAGACAGCTTACCTAGAAGATCGCCCGTTGGGGCTGCTGTACTGCGCGCATGAGGAGCGCTGCCTGTCCCGCTCTGCTGACACCATGCAGTGGCCCTACGGCCACCGCCGCCTGCTCCGCTTCTCCTCCCAGATCCACAACCTGGGCAGGGCTGATTTCCGACCCCGGATGGGACGGCACGCCTGGACCTGGCATCAGTGCCACCGGTGAGATTCCCATATCCTGGAGCCAGGCTGGGCACCAGAGGATCCATGCAGCTCCGTCCCCCTTGACTGTGTTCCTCCTACACAGCCCCCATCTTGGCAGAAACTGTCCCGCCCAGAGTAATTAGCAGCATCCGGGCCGGCACTGTCATTAGGGCTTTATTTGGATGCAAGGCTGTAATTTGTGCAGAGCTGCTCTCCTCTAGGTGCTGCCCGTCCTGCCCTGGCCCCACTCACCCCCTGTCCCTACAGGCACTTCCACAGCATCGAGGTCTTCACCCACTATGACCTGCTGACGCTCAATGGCTCCAAGGTGGCCGAGGGGCACAAGGCCAGCTTCTGCTTGGAGGACACTAACTGTCCCGAGGGTAGGTGACACCAGCAGTGGTGCAGAGCAGCATACCCGGCCCCGCCATCCCTTATGTTCCTCCTCTGTCCCCAGGACTGCAGCGTCGCTTTGCCTGTGCCAACTTCGGGGAGCAGGGGGTGAGTGTGGGCTGCTGGGACACCTACCGGCACGACATTGACTGCCAGTGGATCGACATCACTGATGTGCCACCAGGCAGCTACACCTTCCAGGTACGGGCTTGGAGGGACCCCACGCTGGGAGAGGAGGGCTGGGCACCTTTGGCAATGCTGGCACAGAGGTGCGGTGCAGCAGGCAAGGTGCCCCCACCCCCGTTGCTCTTTGCCCTCCCCAGGTGGTGGTGAACCCCAAGCATGAGGTGGCTGAGTCAGACTTCTCCAACAATGTGCTGCGGTGCCAGTGCAAATATGATGGGCAGCGTGTCTGGATGCATGGCTGTCACACAAGTAAGGAGGGTAGGAGTACTGGGGGGTGACCACACGGAGGGTGCCATGTGTCCTGACCCTACCAACACCTCCGCTCTCCCCAGGTGATGCCTACGGTGCTGATGTGGTGAATGAGATGGAGCGGCGCGAGCGCCTGGCCAACAACCTGGTGTAAGACCCCGTCTCTCCCCCCACCCCACACCCAAAGGCACTCCAGCCCCTGCCCTGGCTGCAGCAGCACCTGCCTGAGCTCAGGGATTCGACACCTGCCCTATTTATTTCTGCTGCCATGGAGGATGGAGATGAGCATCACGGCTGGTGCAGGGGCCAAGCCCCATGCTGCCGGGGGGGACCCCAGCTCCAGTGCTCAGCTGCCCCCCCCGGACAACTACCTCAGCCTGCCTGGCCCCAGGCACTGCCACCCATGCACTAGTTATGTCCTCAATAAAGGTGCTGTGCAATGGGACAAGGGTGCTGCGTGGTGATATGGAGTACCCTGCTAACCCCCAGCCCAGTTCCCATGCTGCTCTGTGGGGCTGGTGCCAGACAGCCCCAGCTCCTGGCCAGCAGTACCCACAGGCTGGGGCACCTTGTTCCTGACCCAGCTGACCCTATACACAGCAGGGCAGCCAGCTCTGCGGCAAAGCGGGCCGGCAGCCAGCCCTCAGCCGCCGCTGTGCAGCCCACGCTGGGCTTTCCCAGGCTGTTCCTGGAAGCTCCCTGCGTCCCTAGAGCATGGATGGAACAACTTTGCCCCTGGAAGCCCTTGCTCATGGGGACAGGGTGGGGACACGGAGAACATGCCCTTGCTCTGTTTCTTTCCCCTTTTAAAGGAAATAAATGAGAATCCCATCCGACAAGCCACCAGGCGCTGTCACCCCCTCCTGCCTGCATACCATCCCCACCCCCACGCACCAATGCAGGACACAGATAAGGCTTCTATCCCCTGCCTTGCCCCGTGCAACCAAGACTGGTCCCCACGTGCGAGCTCCGGCACGTGGAGGGGCCACGGGACAGTAGCCCCAAGCACAGCCCGTGGCAAGGCATGTGCTGATGGCGGCTCATTGCGCCAAACCGCTCTGCTCACTGCCGGACAGCGGAAAGATGCTTTCCATGTGAGAGTATCCTCTCACCCTGAAACTTTCCGCTGTCTGGGCCACCTGGCTGAGACAGAGCCCAGCTGGCAGCAGGGCCTGCAGCCGCAGCGCAGGGTCGTGACCAGTTCCTCTAGCACTGCGTTGGGGACATCCAGGGGACATGGAGTGGCCAGGGCAAGGCAGAGGTGACACGTGGCACTGCTCCACACTTGCTGCTGAGGGCATGAGAGCCCCACAAACGATGGCCCTAAGAGTTCTGGGGTTGGCAGGACAGGCTCTGTGCTCTGCAGGTGATGTAGGGGGGAGTTTGGGGTGGTGAGGTGATACAGAGAACGCCACAGCCCTGGGGGGAAGGCAGTTCCCAGCTGCCCACACCACTCCCGGGGGCAGGGCAGGAAGCCCCCGGGTGGGGAGCGCAGCCCACATCACAGCCTAGAGCCCGCTCAGGGCTGGCCCTTCCCACAGTCAGACAAGGATTGCGCTGTTCAGGGTGGCGGATGTAAACAGGGTCCCTCTGCCAGCACATTCCAGCCCTTCCCCAGGCCATCCTGCCCAGCCCACCCTGGAGGGGAAACCCCTGCCTTGAAGTTGAGCACAGTATGCACATCACCCGGGCACCCCCAAGTACGTGGACATGCACTGCAGCTGGAGACGATGCTCTCAGCTAGCAGGACAAGCCCTGCATCCCACAGTGCTGCATCCCCCCTTCGGAGGCAAGGCAAAGCAAAATAAATGGTATTTATTAACAAAATAAAGGACATTCTCACTCACAACGCTCAGGGTGGCCATGGTGACCACATAGCATGTGTCACCACAGCCCTGGGGACAGCCCTGGGACACCATGGCATGCCCCTAACCGGCCCTCAAGCACCCTGCAGCTGTGCCCCGGCCCCTCTCCTGTGTGCCTGTTCCACCTAGCACAGAGCCCACAGGGCAGCAGCAGCACCAGCTCCATCCCCAAGCGCAGGTGCCCCTGGCAGCATCGCCAGCACCATCCCACTGCAGGACGTTCATTCCCGGCCTTCCCAGGCATCCTCCCGCTGCTTGTTCTCCAGGCGCTTCCTCTCTGTGGGGAAAAAGAGTAAATGCCAAGCCACCATTTCCCCCGGCCGTATGGTCTGAGATGAATGGCGTGGCACAGAGAGGTTCCCTGAGCTCACCCCGTGCTTCTTGCAGCTTTCTGCGCTCAGCGTCCCGCTGGGCAGGGGTCTGGCTGCTACGCACCCCCAGGGCACCGATGACCAGGCGCCGTGCCAGTGCTGCTGATGTTTCGGGGCGCTCCTTGGCTGGCTGCAGAAAGTCTGGGGGGTGTGTGAAGGGGGTGTCATCATGGGGACCCCAGTGGGAAGCCGGCATGGCACCAGTCGGGGTCCCAGGGTATTGGGATGCCCATGGTGCGGAATCTTCCCGTTGTGCCCCCACTCACCAGCATACGCCCTCGCCTTGGCTTTGGCTGCCCGTGTGCCCTGGGACAGTGGTCGAGTCTTCACCATCAGGTGCTTGGTGCTGAGGGCATCGAGCGCTGTAGGGAGAGCAGCACAGTGCCATGCAGCCAAGGAATGCACACACACGGTGCCCTTTACCCACCCACTGCATACCCCATGGGATGCTCGCAGTACCTGTGATGGGACTGGAGAAGATGCCCAGAGCGTGAGTATCGTCCACCCACTTGATGTCAAAGCCCTTCTTCCTGATGGAAAGACGGAGGGTGAGCACAGCACCATGGCATTGCATGGCATGGTATTGCCACAGCACCATGGCATTGCACATTGCCGTGCACTCACTGGTAGCTGCAGAAGATGCGCAGGAGGTCCTCGGTGCGGAAATCCGGGGGGAAGTCATAGATCTCGATGACGTGGGGCAGCTCAGCGTCACTGAGGTCCGGCACGGCCGGCTCAGCCCTGTAGTAGTTGAAGCGGGGCTCCTGCAGGCTCTGCCGGTGCTCCGGGCCCCCAGAGAGCTGCGGGGACAGAGACGGTGCTGAGCGACCCCCACCCGGTGCTGGGAGCCCATAAATCCCAGATGCTCCCTTGGGGATGTCCTGCCCCAGTGCCGCACACTGGTGCTCCACTAGATTAATGGCAATGAGTATTGGGAGATATCAAGCAGGGCTCACACATTTTCCCATTGCTCTTTTCCTATTACAAGCATCCCAGTGAGACACGGATACGTGCTGGCCAGGTGTAGGGTACCCAAAATCCACCTGAGAGCTGCAAAACCAGGGAGAAGCCACACGTCTGCTTGCAGGAGCCCAGCAAGCCCCACATCACCACAACGCAAAATCAGCACTCCCCAACAAGCCAGTTCCACTAGTTCAGCACCTGCGCTGCCAAAAATTGATGCCTTATTTCTAATTTGAATTTGTCTGGGTTTGGTTTCCAGCTGTTGGTTCTTGCTCTGCCTCTCTGCTGGATGGAAGAGCCGTTGGTTGGGGTGACAGCACTGCTTGCAGTAATCGCGTCACTTCCCAACCTGCCCCTCAACAAACCAAGCAGGCTGTGCTCATTGAGCATCTCACAGTCAGGCATTTCCTACAGCTCTAAAACACGATGGCTGTAACTCTTTCCTACCTCTCCAATTTTTCACCCTTCAGTTTGAAATATGGGCGTCCGTTTCCCCCTGCCAACATCACAACTCTGGGGGGGGGAGGAGGGCACACAGCTGCCAGCAGCACCGGTGCCAATGGGATTCCCAAACATGCCGTGCTGCAAGGCGTGGGGCTGCGGGCACATAACTCAGCCAGATCCCCAGCCCGATCCCCCAAGTGATCGTAGCTGAGCGCACCACGGCTGGAAGGTTAGAGCCCATAAATCTTAGCCAGCTCAGTCAATAAAAAGTGCTCGTTCCAACAATTTTATGGAGCAGATGGATTCATGAGCAGGTGAGGACAGAGGGGACAGCTGAGTTACAGAGCTGGCGGGGCAGCCCAGCACCACCCGGGACCATTTCCCACTCCAGGCAGCTGCACACACTCACTGGGGTCCAGCACCCCGCAAAACCCCAAGCAGGATGGAGCCTGTGCAATGCCCCAGGGGGCACAGGGCTGGTGAGTGGAGCCCATGACCTTCACAAATCACTGAGTGTGGCGAGGATTGGGGCACATGCATCACCACCACCAGTGTGAGGACCGATGGCAGAGCCGTCCCTCGCAAGCAACACCCACCATGGCTGCAAGGAAATCATTCCCGTGGTTAATTACCCTCCACTGATTTCCAGTCTGAATCCGTCTGGCTTCAGCTTGCAGCCAGTGGATCTGGGGATGCTTTTTCTTGCTAGATTAAAGAGCCGTCTGCTATCAGAAATCTCTTCTCCTTGCAGAACGTCATAAATCTTGCTCTCTGCCAGCTCTCCGCAGCGCATAAGGATTCGGTTATGACAAAGAACACTACTAATTTCCTTGTCCTTTTTGTTAATTAACAACAGCTTCATCTCCCCAGCGGACGCGTCTGCCTCCCAGCAGCACAGAGGCGTGGGGAAGCCACCAGGAACAGGGGTGGAAGGGTGAAAATGGCCACTTCCCATTGAGAAATCCCTTTTTCAGGTCCTTATTCACCTACCTGGGGAAGCTCCCTGGAAACCCAACTTTTTTTTGAGCACCTGAACGGGGCATCCAACAAGGAAGCTCCAGAGCTCCCCACTGAACAAATTACCTGCAGCACCTCTCAGCCACACGGCTGGCAGGAACAGAGGATCACCAAGGCAGCATGCGCAGCCCCAAGCAGCTCAGAAGACATGGGATGAACTCAAGAGGGGCACTGAAACCCCAAATCCTCCCATACGCTACCACCAGGCACCATCTGCCACTTCACACCCTGCACTGTGTCAATGCTGGACGTCCGTTTTTGACAATATTAGTGCTGTTTGTTACTCCAGCTACATTAATGTCGCTCCAAAAATTACTCGTTTTTATGCCATTGATTTAAAATGCAATAATGGATTTCCAGCCTGGCTGCAAAAAGATACACTTTCCTCACGAGCAGTGGGGAAGCGGCACAGCTCCCAGCGCTGTGCTGCTCACTGTAGTAAATCCAACCCCACGCCTACAGGAGGGGATGGTAATGAGCCACAGCTGATTAAGAAGCTGTAGTTTTCAGGAAACTTCACGTTGCTATTTCAATGGGAGCCCATCCGTCTCGGCCCGTTTCTTTATTACTGGCCCTGCTTTCACGAGGGTGCTGTTGCAGTTTATGGCTCTTGAGCATGTTCTACTCATTGCACTTTACATACTGGTAAGGGGAAGAACTCCCCCAGCCTTGCTGGCACCAAGCGGGCCCCAGAAGCATCCTCATGGCACTGCTCACACCATGCACAACTGGAGGTGATGGCTCACGCATGGGCTATGCACCGTGGGGCTTATCCCACTGGTCATGGGGACAGCTACACCCCACACACCCCATCCCTAACATCCCAGCAGGACACACCCCAAGGACAGAGCCATCCCCACACACGTACCTCCTCCAGCAGGTGTGGGTCCAGGCAATCCCCATCATCATTGAACAGCGCATCCCAGCTCTCTGTGCCGCCTGGGCTGCTTGGGGTCCCAGCACCAGGCTGATTCGGCTTTAGGGAGCTGCCATGGGGACATCCCTCCTCACCCTCCTCCTCCTCCTCCTGGTGCTGTTGCTGCCAGCCTTTGTCCTCATCTGCTTGTGTTGGTTCCTCAGCCCAGGATCCAGACGAGAGCTGCTTCATGCCGTGGCACAGCAGCTCAAGGGGTTTCAGGGCCAGGGGTCTGTCCAGGGGATCCCCTTCCCCGGGGCCACTTTCTGTCCCCTCAGCACAGCTCATCTCATCACCAGTTCCCAGATCATTGCTCCTATGGGGTGCAAGAACACTCTCCCCTCCATCGTGTCCAGCACCAGAACTGGCCTGCTCCTTGTTGGGCGGCAGCTGCTCCTCATGCTCTGGCAGGAGCTGGGATGTGCTGTCCATGTCCCAGCCCTCACCCTGCCCTGCAAGGACAGATTCATCACACTCCCTCTTCTCCTCATGGCTTTTCACACTCTCCCAGCTGAGCGTGGGTATGCTGCCCACATTTCCCTCTCCTGCCTGCTGCAAGGCACCCTGTTTTGTGCATCCCAAGCACTCCATAGATGCACCCAGAGAGCTGTGACCCAGAAGCTCCGTCACATTGCCCAGCTCTGTCCGATGCACCACGCTCTGCTCAGCTGCCATTACATCATCAGGATCTCCACCATGCTCAGGGACAGACGCAGGATGGGCGCCCAGAGTGTCTGGCACCGTCCTCAACCCATGGCTGTGCTCCCCAGGCCCTGCATCCCAGGATGGTTTGCCTGAGGGCTCAGCAGCTGGCTCCACGCTTGGCTCCTGCACATCAGGTGATACTCCCACTGCCTGTCTGTCCCCAGCAGAGGCTGCCCGTGGCTCCTTGGCCCTGGCCTTGCTCTCCCTGCCAGCCTCTTTGCCCACGTGTGTCCTGGTTCCAGGGCTTCGCCTCTGCCCCTCAGAGCCACCCCTGGGGATGTCTTGCGCCAGGTGCTGCTTCTCAGGCTCCCGGTGGCTGGTGGCTGCCGCTTGTGCCGCTCTCTCCCGCCGTGCTTTGGGCACATAGAGGGCCATGTCGGGCTTCCTGCGGCGCGCCCGGCTGCCCTCTGCCTCCATTGTGCCACCACCGCCTGCAAGGGAGAGAAGTGTCACCACCACTGTGCCCAAACCGCAATGGTGCCAGTGTGATGCGCATCGGGATGTCCTGGCAAAGGGCTGCGGCTGTGCCAGGCTGCCCCGTCCCAGTGGAGATTTATTTTTCATCATCTTTGGCACAACCAGGCACGCCGCTGCCTGCCAGGCCCTGCGCCCCTATAAATATGCATCAAGCAGCGTTTATGGAGACGGATGGTGTGGGGGTCTGTGCTGTGGCTGAGGGGAAGGCAGAGTGGGGCCGGGCCGGGGCCCCGTGATTAATCACTGCCCACTCTGTTTAGGGGTATTCATCACGGGCCGCTGTCAGGTAAATCACTGGAAAAACACCTCTTCAGTAATTAATGTGAAGTGACGGATGGACGGCCCCTGGGCCCATTAATCTGGAACATCAGAGCCTACTGAGATTATGAATGTCAGGATGCATAAACTGCCGGCGGATCAATAGGGCCAGGAATTCATCCAAGGCTCTCATTTCCGCGGCACCTCCGGTACATTAGGCTGCAATCCCCTCCCTGCCAACCACACCGAGCCCAGCCTCGGGGACAAGCAGCAGAGCCTTGTGGGCTGCAGTGCCCGACACTGAGCTGGACCCACCGATCTGGGACTGCCCGTGCAACCCACCTCACCCGGACAGACAGATGGATGGAGGTATCAGAGTGCAGCCTGTCACCAAGGGGTCATGGAGCTCCTCCACAAGACTGGGATCTCCAGCGCTGGGATGCCGCCAGCTGAGATGCTCTGTGCGCATCTCGAGTCACCTCCAAGGCACGCGGGTTTTATGGGCTCCTCGAAAGTTTGCCATTCACCTTGCCTCACCCTCCAAAGCAGATGGTGCTGCATCAGCCAGACGGTGCTGGGAGCACCCTCTGCATGCATAGCCGTGCCAGCACACAGCTTCTTCCCTGGGCACAGCATGCAGGCTGTGGGTCTCACTCACCCTGCAAAGGGCAGGGCATCCCTGCTGCTCCCAGACCTTGAGAGCTCACCCCACAGCATGGCTCTGGCACGAGGCTGTGAGGTCTCAGTGCAAGCACGCAGCACAGCGCAGTGTGCCAGTTCCTGGAAAAGTTGAAGTGCCACCCAGCGCCCTCCCAGCAGGCTGCCTCATTTCCTGGCAGGGCGCTGTATTTTTAGCCTTCGAGGTTTCTAATTCCACTCAATCCATCCTGCCATCAATAGAGCACGTAACCCTACAGCCCTGACTGCAAGCAGGGGACGGCAACACCTTGGCCACTGCGGAGTGGGATCGCCCGTATGGGACCACGCATCAGCAATGTCACTCTTTATAGTCTGCTGCAGGCTGGGTGAAAAAAAAAATACTGCTACCCTAATAAACGCAGCCACGAGGAGATTCTAAACAGCCCAGATTAGGATGCTGCCGCACAGTGCTGACATCCAGAGAGGGGACAGCGGGCAGCTGTCCCCACAGCACCTCCCTGCTCTGCTCTGGGGAGCAACACGCTCAATAGTGGGGACAGCACGCGTGGGGACAGACGAGCAGTGACATCGGTGTGCAGGCAGACATGCAGAGAAAAGGGAGATTTCAATCGCGCCTCGTGCTTCTGATGCTCCAAGGAGATACCTGGAGCACCGCAGACAGGAGGTGATTTATGGGGCGATAGTGTCCCTCGACAGCTGCAGGGAGAAAAGGGATGGCACGGCAGCAAATGGAGCTACAGGCGGAGGGGAATGCAAAGGGCTTCACAAATACAGCAGGGCAGGTTCAGCACAAAAGGGAAGAGGGCTATTAATAAACAGGGAGGGAGAGAAAATTAATGACGGAACAAAAATGAAGGGCAACATTACTGTTTTTAACCAGAAAAATGCAAAGGAGGCAGAGGCCTCACCGAAACAGCTGCAGGGAAGCAAAAACAGCCCTGGCACAGAGCAGACACCTGGGCACACTGCTGACCCCAGCTCGTGGTGCTGGGTCGGAGCAGAAGCAGAGCAGCGGGCACTGATTTCTGGGCAGAAAGGAATAAGAATGCTGCAGTCGAGCACCCTGAGGCTGCTTCAGTGCCCAGTGCCCAAACAGCGGGTGCAGGGGGACGTGGGATTTCCAGCAGGGTTATTTCAGCAGAATTACCGGGCAGAGCTTTAGGATAAGGCGGGCAAGATACAATTTACGCGAACATCGGGGTATCTTTTTACAGCAGCTCGCTAACTTTCATTGGAGCGGTGAATCGTAATTAAATTTGCGGACGATAGCGAGCAGAGCAGGGAAATCACTCAAAGGATCCGAGAAACACGGGCAGGGAACGCGGTGAGAAGCAGCCTGGGAAAAAGGAGCGAACGTGGCTGGGGGAAACCGGGACGACAAGTGGGGAAATGGAGGTGCGGAGCCGCGCAGCGCGCGGTACCCGGCGCCGTACCCCAGGCGGGGAACATGGCACAGCGGGGGCGGGGCAGGGCGCACAGCTCGGACCGCTCTGCCCCTTCCCGGCCGCTCAGCGAAGCACCGCCGTCCCCCCCCTGGTTCCCGCACTCCGGCTCCGTCCCGCCTGCCGGGGTCGGGGCGACGTGCGGGGGTCGCGGGAGGGGCGTTACCGGTCACGGCGCCGGGTCCCCCGCCGCTCCGCGCTGCCGCCGCCGCTTCCGCCGCGCCGAGCCCGCCCCGTCCCGCCGCGGGGAGCGCCGGGATCTGTAGTGCGGCGGCACCGCACCGCCCCGCAACGCGGCCTCGGCGCCGCCCCGCGCCCCGAGCGGCCGTTGGGGCTGAAGGGAGTCGGGGCTGCCGGCGGAAGGCAGCCGTGGGCGCGGGGAAGGCGGCGGCGGCGGCTGCGGCGGGGTGAGCAGAGCAGCCCTCATCTCCGGAAGCGCGGCACCGCCGCGTGTGCCGTCACCCGCGCTGGGCTCCTGCGCGTCCGCGGAGTGGAGAAAGCCCACGTGCTGGGGACGCGGTGCCACGAACCGTGCCAGAAGCGTGGTGACAAAGGCACCGTGCCCAGGAGCCAGCGGGGATGATGGGCGCAGGGCTCCCGCTTCCTGCAGCGCTGACCCCGCAGAGGCTGCCATTGATTTCCCATTACATCTTAATGTCACGTACAAAGCGGGAGCGGCGCTGCTGGCTGCTCGACGCTGGGGGATCGCCCAGGCACCGTCACCCCCTGGGCCACATCCTGCAGACAGAGGGCTGCGGGGTGGTCAGCGCGCTCGATGCCCAGACAAACGGACGGGGGAAGGTGTCTGTGCTGGGCAGCTTCGCTCCGCATCCTTCCTGGGGTTTGGCGAGGAGCTGGCTGCCTGCGCGAGCCGATAATGAACGTGGCCCCGGTGCTTGCACGCGCTCATCGGCAGCGCGGGCGGAGGGGAGCACACCTGAGACCCGCACGTCTTCTGGCTCCTAATGAAGCGCTGCTGTTGCTGAGCACTCCCGAGCTGGGACCTGCGGGAGAGACGAGTTCCTCCACAGGCACAACAAGGAGCGATAGACACGGCCCAGGGGACATGGACATTCCAGGCTGCCTACTGTGTGTGTCAGCATCAAACCCTAGTTCTGCTGTGCTGGGATGTGGACCCAAGTTATGATGCATTCTTCCTTTGATTCCCTTTTATTTGGACTGGAGCCCAGGAAAAGTGGCTGTACTCCATTGCCACAGTCCTGCGGGGCATGGCACGGACGTGTAGATTCTGCCCTACCATCAGCGTGGCCCCATACAGAACAAGGATGGCTCTCTCTATGTGGAGCTACCCAGCACCCTCCAAGGTGCAGCCTCAGCCCCACTGTGCCCCAGAGGGGAGCATGGCTTCTCCTGTGTGTAATCGATGGCAGCAGATCCTGATCGCTTTCATTATTATTATTTTCTTATGCATGTGCGCACAGGAGATTTATCGCCAGCTACGGAGGCAAAATCAATTATTCATGTTATAAATTAGAAAATGATTTATGTTTGTGGGAGTCCAAGCAGTGCGGAGCCCCTGGCCGCGTGGGAGCTGTGTTTGTCTGGGAATGGCACCAGGTACCCCCTGCTAGCACTTCCCCAGCCTCTCCATCACCACCTCACCCTGGGGTGTCCCCATACATCACAGTACCCAGTCCTGGACACTATGCCAAACCCCAAAACCTCACAGGGGTCCATCTCCCTGCATGGGGCTCACTGCACTGTTGACTTTGGGGTCTGGGATTGCAGGGCTCTTCAGGGAAGCTCAGTTGGGCTCTATGCCCATGGTTTCCCATGGCAAATTAGCAGCAGGGCTGGGAGCTGGAGGGAACACCTAGCCTCCGACATCCTGCTAGCCTATGTGCCCATGTCTGCAGCCCAGGGGAGTTTGGGGACAGCAGTGGCTCTATTACCCCAGCTATTGCAGTAGGATGATGCTCCACAGGCAGTTTCCATGGCAGCAGGAGTGCAGTCTGAGTACTGGGAGGTGTGGGCTGCAGGAAGAACCCCTTATTTCCCCCACTGGAGACATTCTTACATCTCTCCTTCTGGCAGCTGAATCTGTGTTTCCTGCAAGGGACACTGTGGTGTCCTCTCTAGAGTGCCACGTGCAGGGACAGCGACCCCCTGCACCACCAACATGGTCCCAGGAAAGGAGAAGGATAAGAGCAATGGGGGCTGCTCAAAGACTTGAGCCCAGCTGTCCCAGAAGAGCCTTGGCCTCCTCTTCCTGGGTTAGCGTGGCCTCAGGGCTTCTGCGAAATTTGTAGGTACAGAGAGCACTGGTGGGAGCTGCACTGTGGTCGCAGAACCCCACCTCACACTGGGCATCCTCAGCTCCCCTGCACAGCACATGTTCCGTGCTGATAGCAGGGCTGCTCTTGTTTCCAGAGAGCGTCGATTCAAAGCTGCTGTGCCTGCACCTCCCTGGGGATGGCACAGCAGGCCGGGATGCTGCCTGCTTCCCCTTGTCTCTCCATCTGCAGCTGCGTCAGCGGGGGACGCAGGGAGCCACGGGCTGAAAGGAGCAGTGCAGAGAAAAAAGAGTGGCTGGCGGCTCCAGGTCTGGCTCTGATCAGAGGCGAGCTGTGTGTCCAGCTCTGGCCAGGCTGAGCCCTGGGCAGGAGAGGCAGCATGGGGCTCTGCACTTTCTCTCACTGGAGCCAAACACCCTACAATGCTCTGAGATCCAGCAGTGCACCCTGTGACCCCCTTTGTGTTACTGGGGATCCCAGCCCCTATGAGCACGAATCTGCTTTCTCTCTGCAGAGTAAGCGTTTGCAGAGGGCTTTGCTGGAGAAAAGCCCCAGGAGTTGCCCTGAGGACACAGGGTGAGGAGAACATCACACCCAGCATTTCCCATGCCCAGCCTGGCAGCTCAGCCATGGGGAGGGCACTGCGGAGAGCTCAGGGCTGGGGTAGGTTGGATTTGCTTTGTGCTGCTGCACCAAACACCTGGGGACTCAGCAGCTCGTGACAGCGCTGTATAATGTGAGGAAGCAGCCCGCGGTGCAGGCAGGCGCCGGTGCTGCCGGCGGCTGTGGGCAGGGAGATGATGGGGCCCAGCAGTGCCCCTGGGAGCGGAGCTGGCTGTGGGCAGCAGGATTCTCCTGCTGCCTCTGTTTTCCTGCACATGGGAAATAAGCAGGCAGTAAAAGCAGCACTGTGCTGCAGGAATCAATACAGCCTGGGTGCTCCTCCCCGCTCTCCCCTGGGAGCCTGCCCCCAAGCACCTCCCTGAGCAATTGCTGCTGTCTCCCTCTCCATGCTGTTTTGCTTTCCAGCATGTGCAGCAGGACCATGCCTGATGCTGCAGGCCATGCAACAGTGTGGGGCAGGGGGTGACAGCCCCAGGATTTGGGGAGCTCACTTCCTGGGCAGCCTGACTTCAGGGATCCTTTGGGATATGGAGAGAGATATCCTGGGGGATTCCTGTGTCCCTCTCCGGGGACCCCCACTGCCTGACCAAGAGGAGCTGATGTGCTCTGGCTCTATCACAGCAACCAGCAGGTTCAGAGGGACATGACACAGAGTGATCCTACATCTTGCCCATGGGGATTCTGATCCTACAGGAAATCCCAAGGAGAGACAAGCCCAGCTCACCCATAGGGCAGTGTCTCGCATGGAACGGGGCTTTCTGCTGTCACGGCTCTGCCCCACAGGTAGTGATGGACAGCAGGGATGGGCACCATGAGGCAGGAGACAACAGCGGGTGGATCCGGTTACAGGCAGCACGGGGCAGAGAGATCAGCAGAGAACAGCAATGCAGCAAAAAGGGCTTTTAGTGATAATTAATAATTAACATTTCTAATGATGTCCCGGCGACAGGAAGAGTCCAAGCAGGGACCTGGGGGCACTGTGCATGGTGACAGTAGCAGCTTGGGGCCATATAGGGACTGGGCTGTACAGAGCCCGGGGTCAGGTGCTGGGTACTTCCTTCATGCCCTGCTGCTGCCATGGGCACGCAGTGATCCTATGACAAGATGGACTGTAAAACAGTGTACAATGCACCTTCAGATTGACCTGGCCTCTTTGCTAACACCGCTGGGTCTACCAGGCTGGCGGCAGGAAGAAGGGATTGAGCACTCACCCATGGACCTTCTGAGGTCCCCAGGATTTGGCCATGCTGGCGACAGGAGCAGAGGTGGCTCAAGATACGCAGAGCCCAGGGGACCCAGTAGGATGGCGGCAGCTCAGCGCAGCGCAGCGCAGCGCAGGCTGCGAGGGAAAGGAGCGCTCACTATAAATACATCTGCAGGGTAAACGCCAGGGAGGAGAAGAGCTATTTCAGCTAAAAGACAACATTAGCACAGGAATGACTGGGGATAAATTAACCATGAATACATTTAGGGTGGAAATTAGACCCTCGGAGCAAGGAGGTCCCAGCACAGCCCCTCCAGAGAAGGAAACGGTGACAGGGGCCAGGGTCAGCTTTGCGGCCAACGTGTCCCACACATCATGTGCCCTCTTCTAGTGTCAAAAAGGAATAAGGTGTATTGCCCAGCTGCTTCCCAGGCCATGCTAGCTGTGATCAGGCAGAGCAGGTGACTGCAGAGAGGAGCAGTATGCAGAGCACTATGCATGGTATATGCATGCACACTGCACGCATGCCTGAGCGTGCAACGTGCAGGCTGTGTGTGAGCATAGGTGGGTGTGCACAGGCTGCATGAATGTTTGAGCAGCGTGCTGGGTGCTCACATATGGTGTGTGTCTGTGTGTGTGTGTGTGCAGGGTGTGCAGACAGGGATGCTGCACACAGGCTGTACTTCATGTATGCATGTGGATGTGCGTTTGCAGCATGTGTGTGCTGTGCACCCATTGTGCACCTACTGGGCTGTGTGCAGGTGTCTCAGCCTTCGTGGTGCTCCAGAAAGAACATCGACAGCGCCTGTAAAGAGTCTCAGAGGACAGTGCTGGGAGTCAGCACTGCTCTGTCACCTGCACACAGTCTGTGCAGCAGCAGCTGCGATGTGCTGGAAGGCACACGCTGGGTTTCCCTGATCCAGCTGCTCCTGGGCTCGTTCCCATCCGGATGATTGTGAGCTGCCAGGCAGAGGGATGCAGGGTGCCAGGGCTGCTGGCTGCAGGGGATTCCAGGAGGCAATCACCCCGGGCAAAGCTGGGACAGTGCTGCCCTGGAGATGTAGGCGCTGGTGCAGCGCTCAGACTGCATGTCCGCGCTGCCTGCAGCCCTCCGACTCCCTTCCCCCAGCAGCATGTCTCACTGCCGCCTCGCTCTAATTTCCTGTCCATTGTCCCCGTCGCTGCCACCATCGGTCCCCAGCGCAGGGCCGTGCAACGCACAGCCAGTCTCCACGCACCTCCGTCATCTCCACGTGCATACCCCAACAGGGCCGTGCCCACCCTCCGCAGCTCCCAGAAGAGCCTGGATGCTGCCTTGTCCCCCCTTCACTCCCAGCACCTGTGGGACCGGGCACCACTAGCCCAACATGGGGAGCAGGAGCCCATAGCAGATTCTGTGCTCAGTGCTCAGCCGCACTGCAAAAGGGGTCATCGGAAATGGAGTGTACAGGGGTACTTGATGGTCACGTGGCAGCAGCACTGTGGGAAACAATCACTGGGGCTGAGAGCTCTCCAATCCAGCAGGGAGAGGAGAACTGCTAGAAACAGGCAGGAGCTGAAGCCAGACACGTTCGAATGAGAAATAAAGGTTTCAGCAGGGCAGGAGATCAGCCACTCAGCACAGCCCATCACGGCGCGGGCTCCTGCTGCCGCCCGGTGCAACGAGGTGGTTGCAGCCCCAGGCTCCATGCTGGGTTCCTGTAGACGTGTTCTGCTGAGATGACCTAACTGTGCCCTGCCAGCACTGTCCGTGTGCCACCACGGCCTCACGGGGAGCTCTGTGTCCAGCCCTGCAGCAGACACTATGGGAAGGAAGGCAGGCTGCATGCAAGCCAAGCTCAGCATCCAATAGCTGCAAGGTTTTGGAATGGCAATGCCTTGTGCAACCAGTCCCCAGGTCCCCAACAGTGAAGCAGGTGCCCTGCACCTAGGGTCATGCTGGGGATGGCATGGGGACGATGCTGAGCCCTTGGGCACAGCTTTGGGGGCTGACATCTGTCCATACCCACAGTTACATTGCTCTATTGGGCAAAGCAGTTGGGATGGGGCAGCTCTGTGCATCGTTGCAGTCAGTGGGGAGCAAATCCTGCTGTGCTCTGGGTGGAAATCACTGGGGGGAGGGAGAGGAAACAGCGAGGAGGAAAGTGCCTCTGAGTGACTGCAGGGCTGCAGCCAGGATTTCGATCCCCATCGCCCAGCTCCCGGGTAGCATTGCTGGGACCCCATGGTCCCAAAGCTTTTGGGGGCAGCCTGACAGTGAGGGACGGTGCGGGACACGATGGGACAGAGCGACCCACCGCCCCGTGAAGGTTACGAGCCACTCTCCTGCCACATGCCTCAGCGGGTCCCCCCATCATATTTTGGCTCCGTATCACCCGGCGCTGCCCGGCCGTGCTTCCACTGCAATTTCGGGCAGTAAATCAGCTCCGCACAGCCCCACCTCCCCGCTCTCCATTGGCAGCGGCACCCCTCGCCCCGCTCATTGGCGCTGCCGCGGCCGCCCAGCGCTACATAAAGCCCGCACGGGCGGCCGGAGTCGTCGGGAGTCGGGCGGCGCGGAACCGGGAGGCGGGCGGCGAGGCGGGCGCTGCGGGATGCGCTCCCCCCGCCACCGCCGCCGCGGGGGCACCGGGCAGCCCCCCGCGCCCGTGAGTAGGGAGGGGGCCCCGCGCCTCCGCCCCGCCACCAACTTTGCCGGGGAGTCGGGGGTGGGTGCGGGAAGTTGGGAAGTGGGGAGGGGAGGGGAGGGCGCGGCGGAGTTGGGGATGGGATAGGGGGGTAGGGGTGCTGCCTGGGGTTTTAGGGTGGGGGCTGGCAGTAGGGGAGCACCCGCGGGGACGTTGGGGTGGTGATGGGCAACGGGAGGGAAAGGGCAGCTCTTCTCTTTGGGAATGTCCCCACTTGGTCACTGTGGGGCTGGAGGGGTCCCTCTGCCCCTCCACCTGTGCAGGAAGGGGCTGGCTGCGCGGTACCACGGCTGAGCCCCCCCCAAGGACCCGATGTCCCTTCGGGCTGAGCTGCGAGATAAGGTGACTGCTTGTCTCCATACTGCATGAGCTGCTGCTGGCTGAGCCCCAGCGTGCTGGGTCCGGTGCTGAGCATGGGAGAGAACAGGGACCATCTCTGCTTGGGAACTGCAGGCGTGAAGTCCATTGGGAGCATCCATGGCAGCATGCACACAGGGACCAGGTCCTGTGTGAGGGGTGTGAGGTGCACGGCGCTGAGGCCACAGCAGTGAGACCAGGGCTTGTGGCTTCGGCCAGAGCACAGGCACTGCAGAATCAGGGCTGCTTGGGGCTCTGGCATCCCTGGGATACCACAGCCCCTCTGGGACAGAGGAGACTGAGTGCAGGATGCCTCTCACCTGTCCTCTACCCTGGCAGGTTTGGCTGTGGTGGCCTGGGAATGATGGGAAGGGGGATATGGTGTCACTGGGACACATGAAGCATGATGTCATGCAGTGCTGTGATGTTACCATGCTGTCACTGCTGTGAGGTGGCTTTGGGGTGTGGTGGGGCTCCTGCGCAATGTCGCACGATGTTGTGGCAGTGCTGGGCCGGGATGGGATGTGGCCCGGGATGGGATGTTGCTGCAGTGGTGATGCATGACACTGGGGACACGCAGCATGGCGGCAGCAATGTCATGGGGACGGGGCGGCCATGCAAGTGGCCAACTCCCACGTCCCCATGATGTGTGCTGGGGACCACAGCCATGTACGTGAGGAGCCCTGGGGCAGCATCTCCCTACCTGCGCTAACAGGTCTGTGGGGTGTGACCTTCCTAGGTTTGTGTACCCAGGCGTTGCCCTCACCCCATCCCATTCTACCCTCAGGCTACTTTTGGCAGCAGCCTTGCATGGGGATGGCAGTGCCAGGGAGCAGCTGTTAGGCCAGCACTACATTCCTGCGCTACCCAGTTGTGCCCTGTGTGGGCATCCATGGCACTCCTGACTTGCTCCCATCTTCCCTCTGTCCCTTCTGACCACTTCAGCTCCCTGCCACCAGGTTTAGCCATGCTGAGCAGGAGTCCCAGTGTGACTGCAGCACCTGGAGTGACCTTGCCACTAGATGCCAAGACATGAGCTGGGACAGGAGAGAGCTGAGCTCTGCCATAGGCATAAAAGCAGGACCCTGTTGCCTCAAACATCCTTGTGCTGTGCTGGAAGCCACAGGGCCTCTTGCATTCAGTACACTGAGCCTGGGCCTCCGTCCCTTTTCCCAAAACAGCCTGGCTCTGGGCCGGGCAGCCCCCACCATGGCACCCAGAACCGGATCCGTGGGGAAGAGCCTTTTGTTTCCAATCAGGAACATTGTTTCCTCCTGGAAAAGCTTCCTCCAGCTTGGAGGGATTCCGGCTGCAGCTGGATGGAGTGGGGGTGTGCCTGGGGAGTGGGCCAAGCTGCAGGGAACGGGAGCTGGAGGGGATACAGAGCCCCATTGATGGCATGGGGACTGTTCCCTGGAGGGGCACCAGGCAAGGGAATGCTGCACCATGCTGGCTGGGGACAGAGATGGAGGTTGGGAAATCAGAGGACAACCCTATGCCCATGTCTATATGAATGGGCAGATGCTCTGTGCCTTGTCCCCACGCTTCCCAGATAAACCTTGGGGTAAGATCCTTGGAGCCTTCTCCCTTCCCCAGGAGGCAGCAGCAGGCTGGTGGTGACAATCTACCAAGGTCCAAGAATAGGGCATCTTCCCTTCTCCAAGCTGGCCACACAGGGCCAATGGCATGAGGACAGGCTGACAGTGAGACTGGTCACCTTTCCCCACTGCTTGTCTTTTGGGGGATGCTCCTAAAGAATTTGGAACAGCTCTGTCATGGCCACACGGGGTAGTGCCCCTTGCTGGACTTGATTGACACAGCTGGTGCCATGCAGCTGGACTTTTCTGGAGGGGACTGCCCAGCCCACAGTGAGTGCAGCAGTCCTGAGTGCCACCTCACTTGTCACCCAGTCTAAAGCCGGGTCAGAGCCAGCTCCAAAGCTCTGCAGCCTTGCCAGCAGAGCTGGCAGCCACAGTCCTCCGCAGTCCAGGTTAATTGAGCCTCTTCTCCCAGTCTCCTGTCACCTTTCCATGGCTGCAGCCCTGTGCAGACAACCCCCCCCCACAGTCCCCAAGAGAAACAGTGATGGCAGGATGGGGAAACTAAGGCATGTTGGAGCCGCACAGAAATGCCTGAGGTCTCGGGGCTGGAGAATCGAAGGGTTGTGCATTACTGAGTGGGGTGGATGGTGAGTGGTGGAGGAAGAATAACTCATACAGGGATGATGCTCGGGCTCCGTGGAATGGGATCTTGGTGGTGCAACCAGCAGAGCTGAGTGGCTGCAGGTCTGTCTCAGGTGCCTAGGATGCTGGCGCTGTGCCTGCTGTCCCTGGCCTGGCTCAGTGAGGGCTCCCAGCGCAGTGAGCCCATGTTCACCGCCGTCACCCACCAACTGCTCCCGCCTGACTACGACAGCAACCCCACACAGCTCAACTACGGCGTGGCTGTCACTGACCTGGATGCTGATGGCAGCTTTGAGATCGTGGTGGCTGGGTGAGTAGGGACAGTCTTGGGGGCAGTAAGACATGGTGGCCCTGCAGTGCCAGGAGCTCCTTGCAGCCATGTGTTCCACGGCTGGCAGCCTTTCCAAACTCACTGTTTTCTCCAAAAAGCACACGTGGTGCCCAGCTGAGCTCCCAGCTGCAGGCAGTTGGTCTCACTGCTCTGCTGGGGCACATCACTAATATTCCTATCCCTCCATCTAGGAGGAGGTGTGCGGTGGCACTGCCAGCATGCCATCTGCATGGGGACACTGCTCCAGGGTCGGGTCCCCTTGCTGTGGGATGATGGCAGCTGCCCAACAGCTGGGTCCCACCCCTCAGTACAGAGGCAGCTCAAGCCCGAGCCAGCTCGGCTCCGCTGACAGGACTCAGTGCTCTCCGGAGATTCATTTAATTGGCTGGAGGTTTTTTATAGCCCTGTATGGGTGTGATGGCTTGGAAGGGCTGGCAGGAGCCAGTGATGCAGGAGCCGTGTGCTGTGCTGTCCCAGCGCCCGAGCAGGGCTGGACACAGAGCAGCTGCTGCTGGCAGGTCCTGCCCTGGCTGGGGATAGTGGAGACAGTGGCACAGGCTCCTGGCATGGCTGTGAGACAGTGGCATAGCATGCTCATCCAGGAGGGAAGCTTGTACATGTGTCCTCACCTGGAAGGGAGTATCTCACCCTGTGAGCCCAGCATGGGCTGGCACCGTGCTTGATGAATGGGGCACGGACATGGGGTGTCTGCCCAACAGTGCAGCAAGCCTGGGCAGCCAGGGATACCCAGCAAAGCCCAGGTCACTACACTCAGCAGGGCTGAGCCAAGCAGCTGGGATGGTTTTGTAAGCAGCACGTTGCCCATTGTGTAACTTGTTTACGGTGCATGGGGCAGGAACAGGCGGGGAGCCTGTGGGGCACAGTGTGCTGAGCAGATTTTCCTTGCATGCTGCCTTCCCTGCCCTGGGAAAAGGCTGCAAGAAGGGAACCTGCCCCATCCTACCCTGAGACTACCCAGGGTGCCCAGGTCAGGCTGACGTGTGACACCAGGCTGAGCCCTCCCCATGGCAGCCAGCCCCACAGCTGGAAAAGGGAGGCAGAAGATCCTTAGCCACCACACACCATGCATGTCTCTGCTGTGCCCCTCAAGCTGCTGGTGCCCAGATCCTGCTTGGCACAGTGCATGGCCACCTGCTCGAGGGAATGGGGCAGGGGCTGTCATGCCATTCCCAACTCCAGGATCCATCTGTTCATGCCTACAGATACAATGGCCCCAACCTGGTGCTCAAGTATGACAAGACACGGGGCCGGCTGGTCAACGTGGCAGAGGACGAGTACAGCTCCCCTTACTATGCGCTGCGGGACCGGCCAGGCAATGCTATCGGTGTGACAGCGTGTGACATCGACGGGGATGGCCGTGAGGAAATCTACTTCCTCAACACCAACAATGCCTTCTCTGGTGAGCTCCAGGCACGGGGGGGGCCGGCACAGCTGCCCATGACCTTCGGCGCGTGAGGGATGTGTGCGGGCTGGAGTTAATTTCCCAGTTGAGTGGCTCCATTGATTGATGGCAGCGCGGGCGGGATGCTGAGCCCAGCCAGATGCTGAGTCAGCACTCCCAGCCACCCTCCCCAAGGCACCCTGAGGGGATGGCAGTGTCCCATCATCATTGGGACTGCCATGCCACTAAGATGTGAGCGTACCCCCGCGTGCTGACCCCTGTGATGGTGGCAGAACTGTGCCTCTGTACCAAGCCAGAGTCTCATCCTGCCTTACTGATGCTGTCGCATCTCCTGGGCATGCCAGCCCTGGGGAGGGGACACCTGTGCCCCGAGTGATCGCCAAAGCTCCCTGTGTCCCTGCTCCATCCCAGCTCTGCCCAGACCCACTGCTGCGGATGTGTTTTCATTCTCCAATTACCAGGACTGGCAGTGGCTATCTGCGTGCCCATCCCTAAATCAGGCAATGCCACTGGCACTGTCACAGCACCATGGCTAACCGCCTGTGCCTGGCACTGCATTGATTTTTGTCTCCACTGGCAGTGCCCCATTGGGACGCATTTTAACTTAATGAGTTGATTCTTCCATGTGCCTCCCAGCGGCACTTACGGGTTATGGGAACTCTGCCGGTGGCAACAGCTGGGGGGACAGGGACAGAGCAAGGGTCATGTCCCATTGGGGCGAGCTCAGGGGGAGGATGTTTGCAGCAGCCCCTGATCACATCCCGTAGGCATGGCCACCTACACGGATAAGCTCTTCAAACTCCGCAACGGGCGCTGGGAGGACCTGCTGAGCGACGAAGTGAACCGTGACGTGGCCAGCCGCTTCGCCGGGCGCTCTGTCGCCTGTGTGGACCGCACGGTGAGCGGGCAGAGTGTGGGGCAGCCCCTCACCGAGGCCCCGTCCCACTCCACTGGGGATGGGGGTGCCCCCAGCAGCCGCTTGGTGGCTGTCAGGGCTCGCAGCCCCCCCGGCCATCAGGGCTCCGGGCATCCGTCCACACGGTTGCCGCTGGCTGATAAACGCGCCTGTCGAGGTGATTTATGTCCCTGTCACCTGCTCTTTCTTCTTCCTCCTCCCCCAGCAGTTTGTTTCCCAATGATTATCGCTAAATCAGGACCCAGCTGCTGCACGGGACAAGGGGGGCGGTGGGGACGGGGGGGCACCTGTCACAGCAGGGAGTGTGGCATGAACTGAACACCAGCACTGAGCTTGGAGACGGTGGAGGTGATGGGGCACATCCCAGTGGGAAAGCACAACCATCCCCAGTGCAGGGTGCTCTTGACTATGTGCGTTAGGGAACTCGACAGCAGGGAGGATGGAGGCCAAACCCATCCCCACGGGCTGAGGTGGAGGGACAGGGAGCTGAGGCGGTGCTGCCGGCCGCAGGGGTCGGGCAGGTACTCTATCTACATCGCCAACTACGCCAGCGGCAAAGTGGGCCCACATGCGCTGCTGGAGATGGACGTGGCTGCTAGTGACCCTGCCCGTGGCATCGTGGTGCTGGTGGACGTGGCCGCCCAGGCTGGTGTCAGCAAGTACACAGGTATGGAGAGGACGTGAGCACTAGCGACCTGTGCCATGACCCACACCACATGTGCCACACATTGCCTGCCTGACTGCCCCACCTAGTGGCCACCCCACTGTGCGTGGCACCCACCCAGAAGGACCCCGCTGTCACCTGCTGGTTCCCTGGCAGTGTCCTTAGGGCCTGGGGATGCAGAGTGCATGCCAGCCGCCATCGGGGACTGCCGCGTGTCCCGTCTCTGTGGCGGTAAATTCTTGCTAATTAGGAGTGTTGTCACCATGGCGATGGCAGTGATTAGGTTGGATGTGACACAAGCAGCTGCCAGCCTCAATTAGCTCTTGATGAGAGGGAGTGAAGGAGGAGGGAGGGAGAGGAGGGGGTCTTGGGAACACTGGAACAGATACAGGGACATGCAGCCCCCAAAGCAGGGGACAACCTTACCACTGGCTGCTGTCCCCAGGGGGCCGTGGTGTGGCTGTAGGCCCCATCCTGAGTGACAGTGCTTCTGACATCTTCTGCGGGAATGAGAACAGCCCCAACTTCCTCTTCCACAACCGTGGGGATGGGACATACCAGGACGTGGCAGCTGTGGTAGGTGAGTAGAGGGCAGGGGGAGATGACACCAAATGAGCTGAGCACAGTGTTGGGGGACCGTGGGGATTGACGGGCCCCATTGACCACAAGAGGGGCAGCAGAGATGCAAAGATGCAACATGGGGAGGCCCATATGGAGACCAGGGGCCATGTTTCAGGATGTGTCCTGGGGAGTTGTCCCAGGATCGAGTGTCCTGTCTCCCTGTCCCCTTGCTGCTTGCAGGGCTGGATGACCCCTACCAGCATGGACGTGGTGTGGCACTGGCTGACTTCAACCGTGATGGCCGTGTGGACATTGTCTATGGCAACTGGAATGGGCCGCACCGCCTCTACCTCCAGGCAGGGGCCCCCGGGCGCATCAAATTTCGGGTGAGGGCTGGGGCTGGAACATCCCCAATCACCAGCTTTGGTGCTGAGCCCCAGTTTGGTTTTGTGAGCTCTGGTTGCCAGTGGGGATGGAAACTGAGGAGCAGTGTCCTCACATCACCATCCCATACCCATTTCTCATGCAGGACATTGCCACTCCCAAGTTCTCCATGCCATCCCCCGTCCGCACTGTCATCGCTGCTGACTTTGACAATGATCAGGAGCTGGAGGTCTTCTTCAACAACATTGCCTACCGCGGCTCCTCCGCTAATCGCCTGTTCCGGTAGGGCTGGGGGGCCATGCCCCACAGCGGGAGCCAAGCAGCCCTCACCGTGCTCTTCTCCGTTGGTGCCACATGCGGGGCCAGAGCTCTGACTCTGCTCATCAAGGAGCCATGCCTGAGCCCTTCGCTATGTCATTACCAGCCCTGCAGCTGTGCCTGCAGCAGCCCCTGGGGTCCCCATGCTGCTGATCACAGCTGTGTGGAAGCTTGTTCCCTGCTGCAGCTAATTGTAGGGATCAATTCCTCACCACTGCTCTGCGGCACCCCCTTGCCATGTTGGCACAGCAGGCAGGTGGAAGGCGGTGGTTTGGGAGGAGCTGGGAGCCCCCAGGGGTTGCAGCAACGTTTGGAGATGGCACTGCTGCACTCCATGCCCTTGTGATATCTCTGTCATTTCTCCATGAAGCAGGGATGAGATGTGCATGTCCAGTCACCAGGCACCCCACACGGCCCTGTCCTCTCTGGGTGTCATCTCTCTGCCAGGCTGCTCCAAGGTGGAGAGCTGCTGGGTGTCATGGGGACACAAGGGCTGGCACTAACACCCTGCCTGTGCTCAACAGGCTCATCCGCAGGGAGCACTCAGACCCCATTGTAGAAGAGCTGAACCCGGGGGATGCGCTGGAGCCCGAGGGACGGGGCACTGGTGGGTGCTGCAGGGCAGGGCTGGGGGTGACACAGCACCGCCAGGGTGCTGCCATCACCATGAGAGCCAAACCCATGACCTGTTGCTCTGTGCACAGGGGGTGCGGTGACAGACTTTGATGGCGATGGGATGCTGGATCTGATCCTATCCCACGGCGAGTCCATGGCACAGCCACTCTCCATCTTCAAGAGCACCCAGGTGAGCAAAAGGGCTCCTCTAGATGTCTCCGTCCCTGTGTCCCCCCAGCTCAGCCTTCCTCCCCTCTGCTGCAGGGTGCTGGCAACAACTGGCTGCGGGTTGTGCCACGCACCCGCTTTGGGGCCTTTGCACGAGGAGCCAAGGTGGTGCTGTTCACACGACGCAGCGGTGCCCACCTGCGCATCATTGATGGCGGCTCAGGGTACCTGTGTGAAATGGAGCCCGTGGCACACTTTGGACTGGGTGAGGCCCGGGGTGAGGGCAAGATGCTGCCAGCCCCCCCCTGCACCCAGTGACAGGCTGCCTGCCCACAGGACGTGACGAAGCCAGCAGCCTGGAGGTGACGTGGCCCGACGGCCGTGTTCTGGTGCGAGCGGTGGCCAGCAGTGAGACCAACTCTGTCCTGGAGGTCCCCTATCCACGAGACACAGAGAAACCACCGATGCCCACCCTGCTGGAGGTGAGGACCCACGGGGAGTGATTAAGGGACAGGAATGCGGGGCTGAGCTCTGCTGCCTTGGGGCTGCCCCATCCCAGTGTCTGCTTCTCCCCAAACGCAGTGCGGGCAGGGATTCTCCCAGCACGAGAACGGACGCTGCGTAGGTGAGTGCAGACACAGGCATGGCTGAAACCCAGAGTATGGCTGTTGGGCATGTGCTCTGGGAGCATGGGCTCTGAGGGGGCAGGGGGTGCATGGCTGATACAAGTGATGCAGCAGAAATGGGGACATGGTAGTGTTCAGCTGTGGCAGCACACCGCTTGCAAATGGCCACATCCACGCTTACGCACAGTGGGAGCCAGGGCACACCACTGGCAGTTCCCAGCCTGGCCACATCACCCCCTATCCCCTCTGTCCACAGACACCAACGAGTGTGCTGAGTTCCCCTTTGTCTGCCCCCGGGAGAAGCCCATCTGCATCAACACCTATGGCGGGTACCGCTGCCGCAGCAACAAGCGCTGTGCTCGTGGCTTCGAGCCCAATGAGGATGGCACAGCATGTGTGGGTGAGTGATGGTGGTGATACACTGGAGCAGCACCTTGGGATGGTGATGTACCCACCCAGGCACAGCCACCCCTGCACCCTCCAGTGGTTGCCTATGCCCCAGCCCCACAGCTACGTGCCTCCGTGTCTGCTGGTCCCGTGCCACCCACTTGCTGCTGATCACCCAACTCTCTTTCTTTCCTGCTCCTTTTCTCATTCTCCGTGCAGCTCAGGTGGCCTTTTTTGGGGGATACCCCTCCACCGGGAGCTGGCCCTGGGCCCCCCAACGCATTCTCCTCTCTCTGGGCTTCGGACTCTGCCTTTGCCTCTATGCACTTTAACCCTGCCTGTAACACCCAAGCAGCCTTGGCGAAGGAGCAGCCAGCCTCTGTCTGTCTCTTTTTCTCTCTCCCCATGTGGAACTGCCCTGGATGGGCAAGGGACCACAGCATCGTCCCCACACTGCAGCCCAGGACTGAAGCCCCAGCACTCCCCCCGCATCGCTGGCTCCGTCGCCTCGATCCCGTGCCATGTGCCTGCTGGTTTGGCCTGAGCCACGTGTGCTTTTCAAGTCCCCTCTGCTCGGGGGGAGGCAACCCCAGCAGAGGAGGCTCCCCCCAGCCTATCAGGGGAAAGTCCCCTCAGTTTGTTTTTTAACTTCTTGACCCTGCTGTTTGGAGTTGGACCCTGCTCAATCTTCCAGCCCATCTCCTGGAGAACCCTCCTAATAAACTATACACTGTCTATTTGCCGGCTGGGCTGAGCTCAGGCTTCCAGCAGGGTGGGAGCCAATATTTTGCCCTAGATTTCCCTCCCACCCCCGCTCCTCCGTTCCCCCCAGGTACAGCCTCTGTGCCAGCCGTGCCGTGTGAGTAAACCAATCCCTGTCCTGCTTTCTCTGCATGTCCCACAGGGCGTGCACTGCACTATGCCTCCCACTTATTGCCCCACGCCCAATCTCCATATGGGGCCAGTCCTATGGCACCATTGTGGTGCCCAGCCCCAGTGTAGCCCCGATGCAAGAGGAGGCAGGGTAGCTAGCAGGGCGAAGCATGAGGTTTATTGAAGGTCTCCATCAGTTTCCATGCAGGGTGCCCCACAGGGTGCACCAGAGCCTCACCACCCTCCTGTGGAGACGGGTCCTCCTCCCTCTATGGCCCTGGAGCTCGCTCCCAGGTACTGGATGTTACAGGCACCCACCTCTTGTCTCTTTCCCCCTCGGGGGTCCCCCACCACAGGTTGCAAGTGTGGGTGCTGCAGCCAGGGGTGCTGCATCAGGGTAGATCTGCAAGGCTGGCACCTTTGGGGTGATGGGCAGGATGCAAGCAGGAGACACACCCCCTGCAGGCCCCCAGCACCACAGGGGTACTGTATGCTGCAGGGAGGGTGAGGATGCATGCGGGATGTGTGGGCAGAAGGATTTGTGCCCCCTGCCCTGGCACAGGGAGCTGGCTGGGGATGGCAGGGAACAGGATGCAGCCAGAACCTTTGGGGCAGCACACAGGGTGAACGCACAGCACCATCATGCAGATGAAGTAATACAGGGGCACGAGGCCATGTCCCCCTGGCTTCAGCTCTGCTGGAGCACTGCAGGGCGAGCTCTTTCACTGGAGGTGAGGGGAGGCTGCGGAGCCCTTTGGCACTGGTTTGGTTCTGTGGTAAGCACCTGGGACACCCCAGCAGTGGCCCCTGCCTGCAGTGGGTCTGGGCAGGGGCAGAGCCACCGCAGGGGGCACATGGCACAGAGGACACCTGGCCCCCATGCCCCCTCCCACCCACTCTGGTCTCAGAAGCGGGTGCTCTGGTAGTGCAGCCTGCGGATCTCAGAGAGGCGGCTGTCCCGGCAGTACGCGTCCCTGCAGGGACCTCCCCCTGCCAGTCACCGCCCCCCCCCACCACTGCTGCTGCTGCTGGAGCTGCCACTGCTGGAGCTGCCACTGCTGCACCGGTCCTCGTAGATGGAGATCTCGATCTGAGCACTGCTAAGGAGCAGCCGTGGGATGCATCAGCCATAGCCTCGCTGCCGATGTCCCCCCACCCCTCACCCTCATCCCCCCTTATCCCAGAGGATACAACTCTCATGCCACGCTCCAGGGGGTCAGTGAGCAGCAGCCCCCGTGGTGCATAGACCTTCTCATTCTGCTCCTGGATATACTTGGAGATCTTCTTCAGGACCTGTGAGTGCAAGGGGGGCACTGAGCACCCTCTGGCCCTGGTTCCCCCCCCCCCCCCACCCCTCCCACTTCCTTTGCCCTCCCCAGGGCATCAGCACCTTCTCGTAGTGTGTCTCCATGCAGAGGAAGATGAAGTAGGCAGTGGCACAGGCCAGGCACCCCTCCAGGTATGAGCTGCCCCCAATCTTCTCCGCTTCAGCATAGAACCCATTGAGAGTTTTCACGGTCTCCTCAAATAGCTGACGCTCAATCTGGGGCAGAAGCTGCCATGAAGAGATGCTTGGCCAGCAGCTATCCCCATCCCTGAGATGCCCTGGGGACCACCTAATCCTCTCCTTCCTTCTCAGCTGCTCCCTGCCCATTGCCCATCTACACCAAGAGCTCTGTGCCTCCATCAGATCCCCCAGTCTCCAGGAGAGATGGTACATACTCTGCCCAGGGCAGCAATCCAGAGCTGGCTCAGGGCCACACAGCCCCCCATACCCTCTCCCTTTTGTTTAGACAAACCCCATAGGACTCTGAATATAGGGCACCCCCATGCACACTGCCAGGCATCCTACCCGGCTCTCCAGCTCTGGGGGGAACTTAGTCTGGAACTGGCACGTGGTCCCATCGCTGTAGTCCCGCTGCACAAAGACCTTGGTGGCCAGGGATGCGCTGCGCCGCAGCTCCTGCAGGCTGTGTACCTGGGGGATTGCAGTGGGGTGAGCTGGGGGGATACAGCCTGAGGGTGGGGGAGGGGAAGGTCGCCATGCATCCCACTGTGGGTGCCATTCCCACAGACCCTGGCGTGGCCTCGTGTCCACGGTGGGACGAGGCCTAACGGTGGCACAGGGATGGTCCTCAGTCCTCAGCAGGATGCTGTCAGGAGGAGGGGAACAAGGGACTGCTTCTGTAGGGCTGCAGCAGCTGTGCAGCTAGAAGGGCTGGGATGGCATAACCCTGGCACCCTACAAGGCGCCAGGACCCACTCCAGCCTCCAGGTGTTGGAACAGAGCCGGGATGGAGAGGAGGATGGAGGGGACAAAGGGAGGGAGTCAGACCCCTCATACTGCAGCCCCACATGGACCTCTCCATCAAGGACGCCCCACGCCAACCCCAACCCCACGCCCCTCCAGCCCCACCGCGGGCACCTTGAATGCAGAAGGGCCCTTCTGTGAGTGTGGAACCCGCAAGGCTCCAGCCCCACCCCGCACAGCCCCGGTCACCCGCGCACCCACCTCCGTGGCCATGGCGCTCCGTGCGCCCCGGGCCGGGCCGTGCTGCGCTGGGTCGGGCCGCGAGGGGGAACCGGAGCCGGCGGCGGGGCCGGGCCGAGCCGAACCGAGCCGGGCAGAACCGAGCGGGCGGCACCGGCGCTGTCCGCGGTGCTGCTGAGCCGCGCGGCGGAGGCGGAGGCGGGCCCGGCCGCAACGTGTGCGCAGCCTCCCGGCCCCGGGGATGGGCGCCCGCTGCTGCCTGCACCGAGCCCGGGGGGAGCCGGACCGATCGGGGGCGGCTGTGGGGGTGTAGCTGGGAAGTGGCTGCCCGGGGGTGCTGCGGCATGGAAGGCACGGGGGTGATGGGGGGCTGCACCCCATGGGAAAGACACGGGGGTACTGGCTGGGGCTGGTCGTGGGGCTGGCAGCCCGCCCTGCCCGGGTACGTGGCAGTGCTGCTCTTGCAGAATTTGCAGCTGCAGAGCGGGTGCCGCGAGCACAGCGCAGGCAGACATCAGAGAGGAGCGCTAACAGACTCTCTGTAATCTCTGCCCATTGACAGCTCAATTAGAGGCAGAGAAATGGCAAACGGGGAGAAAACAGACGTTCTCCCTAGAGGAGGAGGGCACAGCAGGGGAGGGGTTGACGTGTGGTGGCACAGGGCCCATGCAGGGTGGAAGGGCAGCGAGCCCTTCCTCTGCACCTGTAGGGACACCGGCAAAAAAAGCAACAAGCAGTGGGTGCAGAGCCTCAGCACTGTGCACACATGTCTGGGGATGCACAGATCTACATCTGGGGTTGCAGATATCCACACCTGGGGATATGTGCATCTCTGCAGGCATACATGCATACCCAGGTGCGTCCCAAGATGCCCCCACACCCATGTCCCTCTCTCACACTGAATGTCACACCACGTCACCGCTCACCTCCTGCCTGGCAGTGGCCGTGCCAGTTGCCATGGCAATGTCTCGCCTGTGGAGAGATGAGGTTCACTCTCCCAAGTGGTGGAGAGGGGCCGAGAGCGGCAGGGGAAGCACAGCTCTCCCTCACACCCCCATGTGCATCCCCTGGGCTGTGCCCACCTGTGTTCCCCCTGTGGGAGCTGGGTTGGGTGGGAAAGGGCCATGGTTGGTGGCTGTCCCCTGGAGCTGTGACACTGGATGTCCCCTTGGGGCTCCATGCTGGGCCTTTCTTGTGGGCTTCCCACCCCCACACAGCCCCTGGCCCCACTGCTCTGCCCCCAGCACCCCCAGGCCCTGCCAGATCCCCTGCCAGACTCCCCATCGTGGGCTTCTCAGCTGTAACCAGATGGCCCTTCTCCATCTGCTGAGCCTGGGGGACTATTTTTAGGTTCCCTGGCAGCAGAGGCACTGCTCACATGGTTGTGGCAGGAGCTGCCTTTATTCCCATTATTCCCTACACCTAGGTGAGTCGCCCCACAATCATGCCCCAGTTCCACTACCCTAATGCTGCTCTTGCTCCAATAGCAGCAAAAAACCCTTGCCCTGGGGTCAGCCCCACACAGCCCATGTTTGTCACCCCCTCAGCAACCCTGCCCCAGAGTGGGCCCAGTGCTCATACAGCAGGAGGAGACCTGTGCCCCCTCCTCATAGGGACTGTCAGTGTCTCTGCATCAAAGGGAGCACGGCAGTGCCAGCCTTGGCAGCTGCTTCTCACAGTGCTGGGGGGGGCTTTAATTAATGGCAGGGGGAGAATGAGCTCACTGCCCCACTGAGGACAATGGTGACATTTGGGACGTGGTGGGGAAGCGCCGATAACCTTTCCTGGGAGACAGCAGGTGTGCATGTGTCAGCATTGGGAGGATGTTTCCCACACTGAATCTAGGCACCCCAGCACTGCCTCTGCCCCATGGGCATCACAGGCCGTGGGACACTGCCCCAAATTGCCCACAGCATGAGGTGAGCACACTGCCATCCTCACAGAACTGCTCAATGAAGTGTGGGGAGCAGCACTGCCAAGAGGTCGCCATGTCCCCATGCATGATGCCATCCTCATGCAAAGGAGTCCCCATATGGGCCATGCCCCATCCCTGCACTGCATGGGGCTGGGGGCAGGCGGGCAGCACACAGTGGCTCTGTGTGCTCACAGGATTTATGAGCCAGGGCAGAGCTGCCGAGGGCTGGGAGGAAGCCAGGGTGGTTGTGGCCCCACAGCTGTGCACGGAGCACTGCCAGCTGCATTCCTGGGGCTGTGAGACAAGTGGGAGTGTGTGTGGGCGCAGGGCAAGTGCGTGGTCACCACTGCCTTCTGCCTGCCCTGGAAGTCTGCAATCCCAGTGTCTTGGCCCCACTGTGCCCCCCTCCTGCCCTCTCCTTCTTCCTGCACCTCACTGTGAGGCAAACTGAGTGCAAGGAACATACAGCACTGCCTCTGGAAGTGCCAAAGATAGGGTCTGAGAGACTGGACACCACAGCATTGTGCCTGTGCTCCACTTCCCACAGCAGCAGGGTTTCCCTTCCTGCAGCAGAGCCAGAGCCTTGCACCAGTGTTATTCCTTGTGCCTTGCAGCCCCTTGCACAGCCCCTGCCAGCACTTCCATGCGAAAGCAGAGCAGCCCCCAGCAGGGCATGTCCCCTTACCGTGCCCCCAGGGCTGGCCATCTCCGAGGTCTCCACTGAAGAGGAACCAGCCCCCATGGTCCAGTTAGGGTCTCACTGCCGTGAAGTGTGACACAGGCGGTGGCAAGGCTGGTGGCTGGGCTGCTCAGAGTGACAGGCACAAGTGTTTGTCCTCCAGCCCACAGCATGGGCGCTGGATGGGTCATGGGAACAAGTGCAAGAGGAGTGCAGAAGGGACCCCTGGGGCAGAGACACAGTCCCAGGACATCTGACAGGAAAAGGATGCATGTCCTGCTGCTCCCAGCCCTGCTTCCAGGAAGTGGCTCAGTGGCTCTAATGGAGATATCGTGACAGATAGTGGCCCAGCAGCTGGCAGGGAGCCCCTCACTCCCTGACTATACCAGCCAGGGTTCATGGTGAGGCATACTCAGCATCACACCTAGGCACCTTGTGAGTATCCCACAGGCTCTCTCTGCCCCCATAGCCCCTACCCCTGGAGCTCCCACTCCCTGGCGCCTTCTGAGCATAAGCCCATCGCAATTAGCTGAGCTACCCTGCCCCCAGATCATCCATCATGGGTTAGCTATTTTCTATCAGCATTTTTCTCCAGGCAATCTCTCTGCTCCTCTGACAGCCCAGTGCCTCCCTCCTGCTACCGGGCAGTCCTGATAACGGGTGGCTCTATCTTATCGTGCTCCCTGGCAGTTATACATTAGCAGTGCCATCTCCGGGTCTTGGCCCAGGGGAGGTGAGATCAGATCCCAGGATGGCACTGAGCATCCCTGAGCACTGAGCATCCCTGGGCATCAAGTATCCCTGAGCTCTGAGCATCCTTTGGCACCGTGCATCCACAGGCACAACAAATCCAGGGCACAGGCAGGACAAACAGGCTGCAGGCATGAGCTTGGTGTGTGAGATTTTTGTACAGCCCCATGGCAGACGGCTCCTGATGGGTCTGGGGGGGTGGTCCCTGCCCGGGGCAAAGGGCAGCTGCTATCGCAGCCCACACCAGGCTGTTTGCTCTATTGCCCATTAACTGAGTCACCTTATCCAGCAAGCAGGAGCTGGGGAAAGCATGGGAGTGCTGACCAGGTCGGGACATTGATTGCTGCAATGGGAGGGGATGCTCCAGATAACCCCTGCAGACAAATGGGTTTCTAATGGGGTCCTCATCCTGGCACCCCTGGCCTGTCTCCAAGGAGAAGAGGGAATGTGGACTGGGCAGGTCTCAAGAAGGCTCTGGTTCTTCCCATGCACCAGGCACCAGAGAAAGGGCCTGAGTGTCCCCTCCCAACTCTCTCATTCCATCTCAATGGTGAGCAACTAGTTGGGGTGCCCCAGGATGAAGCAGGGTGACACAAAACCCAGTTTTGAGGCAAAGGACAGAGCGGAGACTGCAGGTGGCACTGGGCACGAGTGCACCATGTAGCCTTGGGGTGATCCCCATAACCCTACTCCAAGGGAGGCACAGGGGTAGGAACCAGTGTCTCCTGTCCCCCAGGCAGGATGGGGTGTTGGTGAGCAGTGAGGTGCACCGTCCCTTCCTGAGTGCATGACATGAGAGGGATGCAGAGCATCACCGTGCACCCACCCTGCAGTGCAAGGGAGGGAGGGAGGGCGGGAGCACAGCGGGCGGCCTGGCGTGGGGCCGGGGGGCCATGCCGGGGGGGCCAACAGCCACAGCAGATTGGCTGCCGGTGATGCCTGCGGGCTCCTTTGAAAGGGCAGCGTGGGAGGTGCTGGAGGAGCAGGCAGCGGCCGTGCGTCCCACTCGGCAGGCACGGCGATGCTGCGGGTGAGCAGCCCCGTGGGCACGGTGACACTGGCACTGCTGGCACTGGCACTGGCACCAGGCGAAGGGCAGCACTACGACTACTATGGCTGGCAGCCGGAGAACGTGCCCCGCGGGCGCTTCTACGGGCGGGAGCCGCAGTGTGTTGACATCCCGGCAGACATGCAGCTGTGCCACGATGTGGGCTACAAACGCATGCGGCTGCCCAACCTGCTGGAGCACGAGTCCATGGCTGAGGCCAAGCAGCAGGCCAGCAGCTGGGTGCCGCTGCTCGCCAAGCAGTGCCACGCCGACACGCAGCTCTTCCTCTGCTCTCTTTTTGCCCCTGTCTGTCTCGATCGCCCCATCTACCCATGCCGCTCGCTCTGTGAGGTGGTGCGTGATGCCTGTGCGCCCGTCATGGAGTCCTACGGCTTCCCCTGGCCCGAGATGCTGCACTGCGGCAAGTTTCCTTCTGACCACGACCTCTGCATCACCGTGCAGTTTGGGAACAACCAGGCCACCCCTCCACCAGGTAAGTGGTACGAGCACTGCGATGGGTTGGGGTCGCGCACACATCCCTGTGCAGCCTGGGGAAAGTGTAGGAGCCCCCATCCCTGCTCCTCCAGCCCTAGGCACCCAGCTGCATGCACAGAGCTGCCCCAGGGCAAGGTGAGTGGGTCGGCAGTGGGATGCTGGGGGTGAATGTGGGACTGCGGGATTGTCACAGGGCTGTCCCCTTCCTCTCACTACGTGCCATCACAGCCAAGAGCATCCAGCTCTGAGTGCTGCACCTGTGCCGTTCCCACATCCCTGCAGGTCCCCTCGGGCTGGGAAAGGGATGTCATCTGAAGGCAGCCTTGGGTCAGGATCAGGTTGTATCACCTTCCACCCTGCTGCCACCCTCACCCCAAAGCATCAGCAGTCAGGCAGGGTCCCAATTTCCTATTCCTCTTGGGAAGTGGGTGCTGGAACACCTAAACATGTGGTGCTCAATGTCCCTGCAACACCTGGCACAGCTTCCCAGGGACTGAGGTGCTGCTCCCCTGCTGTGTCCCTACCGAGGTGACGCAGGTGACAGCCATCAGTGTCTGGTGACAGTGACTGCTCTTGCCCTGCAGTGCCTAAGATCTGCACCCAGTGTGAGATGGAGCACAAGGCGGATGGCATGATGCAGCAGATGTGCTCCAGTGATTTCGGTGAGTGCTCCCCTGATCCCCCAGCCTCCTAACAGTCCCAGCTGCCTCCAGACCAGCCCAGGGAGGTGGGATAAAGGGCTTTCCTACGCAGGGAAATCCCATAGGACACACCCCCTTGGATCCTACGCACAGGGGATGGGGTGCACCATGAGAGAAGACATCTTGGGGGGACAGGCAGAACATGTGGGGGGGTCACTGGGCCCGTACTAACTTCACAGTGGTGAAGATGCGCATCAAGGAGGTGATAGAGGAGAATGGAGAGAGGCGCCTGCTGGCTGCCCAGAAGAAGAAGGTGCTGAAGCTGGGTCCCCTAAAGCGCAAGGACACCAAGAAGATGGTGCTGCACATGAGGAACACGGGCTCCTGCCCCTGTCCCCAGCTCGACAACCTAAGCGGCAGCTTCCTGGTGCTGGGACGCAAGGTGGGCAGCCGCCTGCTGCTCCTTGCCATCTACCCCTGGCAGAAGCACAACAAGGAGATGAAGTTTGCTGTCAAGTTCATGTTTTCCTACCCTTGTCCCCTGTACCATCCCCTGCTCTACGGGGCCGGGCAGCACTAGGGCTCTGTCCCAGGACTCCTGCCCTGCTCTGCATCCCCAGTTCTGCACTCAGGCTACGTTCAAGGAAGCCCTGATCTGCACCCAGGACCCCTGCAGCCCCCTGAGCCCCCTACCTGCACGTAAGACCCCTGCTTGACCTCAGCTGCACCCCAGGCCCCAACCCCGTGCCTCCGTCCAGCTCCCATACTCCTGCCCTCTGTGCCCACAGACTGCCCGCCTCAGCTCCCAAAAGTCCCGAGCTGCATGGCCCCAGCTCTCCAGCACCCTGCACCCTGGCCTAACCCTACTAGAGTAAATTATTTTGTCTGAGATAAGCCTGTATCCAGCTCTCTGTGGTTCTTGGGCTCCAAAACCTTGGGGCATCCTGGGGGACACATGGAAGGAGGGCACAGTGCAGCTCAAAAGTTGCTACTCGATACCTGCTTCCAGCACCTGGGAAGTAACCATGGAGGGGCAGGGAAAAAGGGAGAAAGAAATCTGAGGGCTGGGGAATGCATGGAGTGAGGGTGGCACCAACTGCAGCAGGGTGCAGAGCTGGACATCATACCTCTCAGCCCTGGGTCCCAGGAGTTCCTGCCCTGCAGCATGGAAGTGAAGCAGCCCCAAGTTGGCTTCTAGGGGCACAGCAGGGTCCTCCTCAGCCTTGTTTACCCAGCATATTTTTGAGTCTGCTGCATTACAGAGCATCCTGGCAGGATATCCAGACACCAGGATATTTACTCAGCACCAGGTGGCCTCACACTACAGCTTCTCAGGGGAAGGTGAGGGGAATTGAAGATGTAGGACACCTCATGCCTGGCTTTTCCCATTGCACTGCCCCACCAGCAAGGCACCAGGCATGTCCCCCAAGCAGGAATGAGATCTGTTCCTGTTCTACTGCAGGGCAGGCCATAGCAAGCACCGATGCTGACAGTGGGATGTGCTCCCGTCCCACAGCCAGCACAGGAGGGGGGCAGCAAGCCCCTATGACTGCCTGGGGCAGGTGGTTCCTGCCCCCTCCCTTCTCCACAGCCAGCATGGAAAAAAACTGAAAATTCAAATAGCGGTAGAAGGCATTTTCCAACGAAGCTGCTAAGCAGACTGCCATTGGAATAAACACCATCAATTATACCATTTACTGCACAACTCGAAGTACACAAATAAAACCCCACCTCCCACAGCTTGTGTTTATCTGTAGCCCTCTGTATTCTGCGTCATTAGCATCTTTCTGAGGAGCACTTAGACGTACACGGACATTGCATCCATCTCACCAAGTGTTTTCTCAAGAAAGACGAGTAACTTCTCCCTGTCACCCACCACGAGCTGAAATAACCTCCTGCCCCTCTGCACACTGCCTCCCCCACTACAGCGCCTTTGGAGCACACCCAGCACAATGTGGGTATGCCCATCACTGCAGAGTTCAGCTTTCCCCAAAATCTCCCAAGGGCAGAGCTCACTCAAGAGGCGGGTCCAGGGGCCCACAGCCATGAGGTCTCAGATTTGTGGGGAGCACTGAGACCTGTGCCCCCATCCAGATCATGCCTAGAGCAGTGGGTGACCCAGCCTCAGGGCTCCAGCTTTGGCCCCCCCCCCCCGCCACCCACCCTCCCCCCAGAACTGCAGCTGGCTGGCAGGAGGCCCAGCCACAGGCACTCCCAGCTGCATGGCAGCCAGGGTCGCATTCCTGGGATAGCTGGGAGCTTTGCTGTTCAGCAGGGAAAGGTCACCCTTGTGTGCGTGGGCAGCTGCCAGGACCACCACCTCCGTAGGGCAGGGAGTGAGCCCAGCTGAACCTCATCCCTGGCCCAGCACGATCAGGCCCTGGCCCAGAGCAGCTCCACACAGCCCTGGGTACAGGGCAAACAAGACCACTGTGTATCACAATGAAAACCACAGTAGGCGAGGGAACCAGGTGGCAGACATGGCCACATATGAGACAGAGCAACCAAGGCCACAGAGGCAGCAGGTGATAGAACAGTATTTGCTAGGGGAAGACGAGAGCCAGCTGTGGGCAGGAGGTTTATTGGCCATTCTCTATATATTAATCTGTAGTAGAAAGCAGCAGTCACTAAGTACAGAGCAGCCCCAACTCATGCCTCTTCTCTTGCTGCAGCTGCAGACCAATCACACAGCCCAGCCCAAACCATCTGCCTCCCATGCTACAGCTGAATATGGGGGATAAGGGGGGAACTAAACATGAACACAGTGGAATCACGGAGTGATGAGCAGGATTTCAGCTGAGCCAAGACCAAGGATTACATCTCCTGGGAAGAGCTCTGACTTGATCCCAAAAACAGTCTCCCCACACAGCGCTCATCAGGGAGGTTGGGAGAAGGCCCTGAGGCTGCTCTGCATCTCCCAGGAGGTGGAGGTAGGAGCAGAGACAGGAAGGATGGCTCCTCCATCACAGAGCCAGGCCCTAGGTGAGCTCAGGGCAGAGTGCAGTCAGTGCCTCCCAAGCAGCTGCCAGGCTGGCAGGGCAACGGCAGCAGTGGGGCACAGCTGTGGGCAGTGCTCTGCTGTAGGAAACAGCTAGTGCTGCCTACTGCATGGTGAAGAGCCTGGGTCTGCCTTCAGGTCAGCACTGGCAGGGGGAGCAGCGAGTGCTTGTGTCCTCTGGCAAGGTGGTACCACGCTGGGAACCAAGCAGCCTAGGATCCCCTGAGAAAGGGTAGAGCTCCTATTGTCCTTGGGCATGAGGCAACACAGCCCCTGTATGCTGTTTCGGTCACTTGATGAGCATCTGGTTGCACTGAGCACACACGAACACAGTCTCTCTCTGAGCTTCCGGGGCTGGAAAGGAAAGTAGGTGTCAGATGTCTCCCTTTCCACTGCATCACCCACCAAGAACCAGGTATTTCAGCCACAACCTACTGAAAACCCATCAGGGCTCTGTTCTGAGCCAGACAGCACCCACCCCCAACCACCAGGGCTGGGGTAAAGCCCTGCAGCACACAGCACAGGTGGGAGGAGGAAGGTTCTGCTCTTCTCCTCCTTCCACTCACCGGTGGCTCCCATCACAGCTTTGGGAACTTTGAAGGAGCAACACCTGGAGCAGAAGCTGTTCCCACAGTTACTGCAGCTCCGCTATGGAAAGAAGTGAAGGTGAGACATTAAGAGAACTGGCAGCTGCTGGGTCTGCTCCAGCAAACTCCAGTACTGAGGCATTGCTGGCAGTACTCCCTGCTGAAAGAGAGAGAGGGTGCAAGCCCGAGTGACAAGAGATGCCATCCACCAGTGACACCAGGACTAAACACTGGATCTACAGTGCTCTAATATCACAGGAAAGCACTGAAGCCAAAGGCTGCAGGAGGTTGATAGACTGCCATTTCCTATGCTTTAATTCTGGAGGGATGCAAGCTCCAGAGAATCCAAGACATGCAGACTAACTCAAGAGGAAATGGGAGGGGGCCACATGTCTGGCAATCAGAGGGCAGCAGGAGGACTGCAATGCACATCTGGAAAAGGCAAGAGATGCACTCTTTCCAGAACTACATGATAAGTGTTATGCAAAGGGGCTCAGACTACAGGGATGGCTTTGCTCCTCTAGTCACACACCCTATGGTGGCTTTGAATCTTCTTCCCACTTCCTCAGGAGCCCAAAGACCAACCCAATCTCTGCTTCCTAGGAAAGTGCTCAGGTAACAAGAATGGGCCAAAACTAGGGCACAGAAGCAGCACATTGAGGTTTGGACAGAGGCAGCTTCCAAAGAAGCAAAAGGCACAAAGGCTCCTGCCACCACTTAGGTATGTGACAACACCCAGCACTTAGCTGGGTGACCCACTGTTGGGTCATGACTGAGAACAGCCATCCTAGCAACAAGAAGAGCCAGAACAAGCCAGACACAACGCAAAACTTCTGCCCTAGTGTGGCTAGTGAGGTGGAGAAACTGAAGACTCACCCTCTTCTTCAGCACAGAAAAGGTGGCTCCACAGCCTGTACAGCTCCCTGGAAGAGACAGAGCAAAGGTCAGGCAGGGCCCTGCTACCTGGTATCCTGAGACACAAGAGCACCCACATCTGTTGTAAAGACCCTCCCAACCCTGCTGCCCCCAGGAGGGCTACAAACACCCTCTCCATTGGGGAAGTCACTCAGGTGCCTGCCCTAGCAGGTAACATGTCACTCTGTCCTCTCCCAAGTTCAGTGGTCACCAACAGCAGCAGCACAGACCCCACACTGCTGAGGTTCCCCAGGCAGCTCCGGCTCTCAGCCTCACCGAAATTGTTGCTGGGGTAGCGCTTGCGCAGGCGCTCAGTCAGACGTGACACCTTGCTGCGGATCACATCGTTTTTGCTCATAAAACCGTTGTCTGGGAGGCTGAGGTCAAAGTCTGCTGAACACTGAGAACCCTCATCATCCTCCTGTAAGGAGCAAAGCCAGATAAACAGAGAGCAGTGGGGAGGGGAGGGGGGCGTAGGTCAGCCTGCCCCAGAGCAGGCATGAAAACAGAAGGCTTCACCTGTCAGCATCACAAGCTACTGCCAAAACAGACAAAAGCTACCAGCTCCAGCTGGGAAGAGATGCCCCCTTGCACACCTCAGCACAGCAGTACTCACCATGACGAGCAGCTGGTTCTCCTTCTCCCGCAGCATGGGACAGAGAGGAGAGGCAGTGGAGATGGAGTCAAACTGCAGAGGTGCCCAGCCCCACTCCTGCCCTCCCCAAGCATTCATTTTGCCCTGTCACAGCAGTCCTCTGCCCCAATTGCCTGGCCTGCAGGCACAACCCCAGTCCCACCAGGCTCAAACCTCAATAGCATCCTTGAACTCTTCATCAGGCTCTGCCTCCTCTGCCTCCTCCACACTGCCAGGGGTAAGATCCTGCAAGAGATTCAGAGCTAGTCCTGTCCTATTTCATCTCCCTTGAAAGTAGGGGTCACACTTTCAAGGCAGCTCTAGAATGAAACATCAGCTCACTGGCAGACCCGTAAAGTGAGCATCAAAAGGTAGGGTGAGCCCCTGCCTCCTCAGGGTAACTCCAAGCACATAGCAGGGTGGAGTGAATATCCCAGGAGAGCAAGGCAATTCAAGATGGGCTCCCAAGCCAGGCACACAAGCTTCCAGCAAAGCTACTTTGTGTGCAGGTGGACAGAAGCAAAACCAGATAAGAGCTGAAGCTGAAGCTCCCACTGCACATATCCGAGCCCTGCCACCACTCACCTCTGTGCTGGTGGGTGTGGGGGTCCGGTCTGGTGGGGCATCAGTTGGTAGGGGCTTGACAGGCTCTGGAGTGCTCTCGAGGGGTTTGGTGCCCAAACTCTGCTCAACCGAGGCCTTGAGCTCCTTTATCACTGGTAAGGGGGGAACACAGCTGGATCAGCGTTGCCAGTCCCCTTCCTCCAGGCCCTCCACAAACATGGCTGCAAGAACCAACCTCCAGCACTCAAAATGGTCAGCAGCTCCCTTGAACGTCCTCTGTCCAGTGCCTTGAGCCCTCTGGCTCACACACAGACATTAGGGAAGCTACTGAGCTGGGGACAGGAAGGAATTCCCCACCTGCCCCAGTTCAGACCAGGGAACAGCAGGAGTTCAGACACAGTTCAGTCAGACAAATGTTATGCAGCTCGCCTTCCATCCAATAGGGCACTGCAGGCTGGTGTTACATATTTGCCACATGCCCTGAGAGTATTTCAAGTCGTGCAGAGTCAGGCCAGGGAAGGGAGGTGATGCTCACATTCAGGCTGCATTGCCAGGTCCCAGTACATCACAGTACAAGGAAAAAGCACCCACAACAGGAGCTGTGCGAGATGAGAATCCCACCTCTCAGATCCAAGCCCCAGGACCCCACCACCCATCCTGCACTGCTGGGTACCGACCCCAGAACATTAAGTGCTCTCCGAAGTCCATGTCCCATGGCAGACACATGAAAGTGTGCTCACAGGAGGTCACTGACAAAAGATGGGCACAGAGTTCACAGCTTCAAGAGTCTTTGCACAACCCATCCCATACAGGCCCCCTTCAGATAGAGCCCTTACCTTGGTAGAACTGGCTGTTGCCCAGGAAGAGAGTGCTGTTGAGGATGGCCATGACCCAGCAGAGTGGCAGCAGGTAAAGGATGCAGACAGAGCCCAGCAGCACTCCGTAAAATCTGGGAAAGAGCAACAGGTCAAGAGAAATCAGTTTTTCCCACAGAATAAAATTCATTGTCCCTCTCCTTGTCCTTTGTCTGCTCTCTGCAAGCACCAAACACACCAAGAGTAGCTCTACTGGCCTGGTCCCTCTCCCTGCTAAGCCAAGCACAGGGCACCTAATGCAGTCCTACTCACTGGGAAGAGACAGTAGGGTTCTCCCAGTACAGCACTCGGTACGCCGCCTCACAGCTGTAACACAGCCCACTCAGGAACCCCTCCAGCTGGATCAGGCTGAAACAAGACCACACAGTCAAGAAATGGCCTCACGAACACACACGCTGGTTTGCTCCGCTCACACCGCATGACTCAGAGAAGGTGATTCTGCAGGACAGGAGGGTGCCGGACACTCACAAGCACTTGACCTGGGCGAGAGCCTCCTGGCGCGACAGCTGTACTTTGCGCAGGTCCTCACGGCGCACGCTGTGGTACTTCCTGCGCAGCAGCTCCCGCTCCGAGGGCCGGACGCGGCACGTCTCCTGCAGGTAGCCCAGCAGGGCCGGCAGCAGGACGAGCAGGGCCAGCACTGAGTACCAGGCGGCTGGGAGGAGTAGCACAGCATCAGCTGGCAGGGCAGCGGGCCGGAGCCCAGCATCGCCGCACACACACGCACACGCACGCACCTTGGTCGAGGGTGAGAAGGAGGAAGTTGAGGCCGAGGCAGACGAGCAGAGAGCACAAGGGCCGCTGCCACCTGTGGGGACAGAACACGGTGAGGTGCGGGAGCCGCGGCCCCAACCCCAGTCCCGGCCCGCACCTACCGGAGGAGGGAGCGCACACCGTCAGCCGCATCCCGCAGCGGCTCCAGGTACAGCTCCAGCCGCCGGTAGCTCCGCACCAGGTCCAGCAGATCGAAGGCGGCGGCGGCGGCCTTGGGAGGCGACGGCAGCTCCGACGAAGCCTCACCGGCCCCCGTTGCCGTCGCAGCCCCTACAGTTGCCGCCGCTGCCACCTCAGGGCAGCCGGCCGCCCCGTCCCGCTCTGCCGCCTGCATACCGGGCCCCCGAGGACCCGCACCGCACCCCACTTCCAGGAAGCGGCCAGGTGCGCCGTGACGTCACCCGGCGGCGCGGCACACAGCCAATAGGAAGAGCCGGGGTGGGAGGGGAGGACGGAAGCCCCACCCAAGTGCTGGCAAAAGGGCGGAAGTGGCGGCGGCCCGGTAGTGGCCGTAAAGGTCTGTGCTGGGCATGGCTGGTGGAGCACAGTGCGGGGCTGTGCGCTGAGCTGCGTCTGATTCGACTCTGGCCCCGCGCCGAGGCCGAGCTCAGCTCGGAGGGTGCTGGAAGAGGCCGGGTTCATCTCTCACTCCCAGCCTTGGCTGCGTGGAGCCATGCTGTGGAGCAGCACGTGTTCCTGCTTCCACCTCACTTGTGTCACCAGGCAGAGAGCCGTGTCTGATGCTGGGCCTCAAAGCACCCAGCCCTGGGAGGTGTCAGGTCCCCGGCCCTCCCAAGTCCTGGCAATGTCCAGCCTAGGAAGGGACCTTTTCAGCCCAGGAGAAACAAAGCCTATAGGAATGCAGCTCTGTGTGGTTCTCATTGTGTTCTCCTGCCTGCAGGAGGAGCCCACATCCATATCCTTACCTCTAAATTGTAGAGGTATGGATTTGAAGACTGGACTGTTCTGTGGACTGGGGATTGGTTGTATGATTGCAGCCGGGGAATTGTTGCTAGTGCTTCTACGTCCAGGGAGAGACTGGTGACGTGGGGTTCCCCAGGGGTCCATCTTGGGACTGGTATGCTTTAGCATCTTTATCAATGACACAGACAGTGGGATTTAATGTAACCTCAGCAAGTTTGCTGATGACACTAAGATGTATGGTGCAGCTGATACAACAGAAGAAGAAGGGATACCATCCAGAAAAATCTGGACAGGCTTGTGAAGTGAGACCCCAGGAACCTAATGAGGTTCAAATAGGCTGGGTGTGAAGGGTTGTGATTGGGTCACAGCAATCCCAGATATGTATACAGACTGGAAGAAGAACTCCTTGAGAGCAGTCCTGCTGAGAATGACTGGGGGGTCTGGACAAATGAAAAGCTGGACATGAGTCAGCAGTGTGCACTTGCAGCCTGGAAGGCCAACAGTATCCTGGGCAGCAACAACAGAGGGGTGACAGCAGGGGGAGGGAAGAGATTGTCCCTCTCTGATCTGCCCTCATGAGACCCCATCTGGGGTACTGTTTCCAGGCCTGGGAACCTCAACACAAGAAAGATGTGGAGCTGTTGAAATGGGTCCAAAGGAGGGCCATGAAGATTATCAGAAGGCTGGAGCACCTCTCCTATGGGAACAGGTGGAAGGAGCTGGGCTTGTTCAGCCTGGAGAAGGAAAGGTTTCTAGGAGACTGCATTGCAGCATTCTGGTACTTAAAAGAAATTTATAATCAAGAGGGAGACAGACATTTTTTACAGTCTGATAGTGACAGGACAAGGAGGAATGATTTTAAACTAAAAGGGGAAGTTTAGGTTAGACGTTAAGAGACACAGGCACAAGTTGCCCGAGGAGCTGTGGGTGCCACATCCCTGTGGTCTTTCACGGCCAGCCGTCTAGCTTGTGGCAGAGGAGTGGAATTGGGTGGGCTTTAAGGTCCCTTCCAACCCAATCATTCTGTGATTCTATGATGCACAAGCACCAAGTTCTGCCCCATCCCTGGAGCGAGTGGCAGGGCTGGGGCAGTCCATCCCCAGGGGCAGGGGCTTGAGCCCCTCTTCCAGAGACCAGTGGCTCAGCGCCAGGAGTCCACCCATAGCTGCAGAATACACTGAGCCTCTGCAACCACTGCTTCAGGAGGGGTAACCCCAAGGCTGCAGAGCTGAGGGTAAGCTTGGTTCATCTCCTGTTCCCTGCAGGTCCCAATCCTTCTACAAAACCCCAGACACCAAGCGAGCGTCAGTGTTGCTTTATTTGGAATGTGAATCCAAAGGCACCAGAGAAGGGGCTGCAGTGGGACGGCGGCAGGTACAACAGGCAGTGTGGGGTTGTGGGGCAAGGCACTTTTGGCAGCACTAGTCTCACTGCGTGCAGGCAGCCTGGGCCTCAGGGCTGCACCGGAGCAGGCAGGGGCCAGCAGTGTCTGGGACCAGCCCTGACACAGAGTAGGGACAGCACATCCTGCCAAGGGGTGGCCCAGGGGCTGGCAGAGTGCAGGAGCACACAGGTATCTGCTGAGACAACCCTTGGTGATGGAAGCTGTGATCTAGTGCCAAACCAGTCCCTTCATGCCATTGCTGCTGCTACCCCCACAGAAAGGCACCAGGTGACAGATGCGGGGGCCACAGTCCTCCAAACTGAGCCTACACAGGGGCTGGGGCAGTCCTTTTCTGTTCTGAAAGCAACGGGAGAATGTGTCCTCAAGCAGGATGAGGATAGCTGGTGGCCAAGGCAGCTCGGCATGGTGCTCCTCCAACATTTCCCAGTCTCTGGCTGCCCAATGCTTCCACTGACCCCTCACAGCCTCAGCCACCTGTGGGGTTGGTCCATGCCTCACTACCGGAGCCCCCCTCTTGCACACAGTCTATGTCCTACAAGGGCACTGCTGCAATCACCCTTCCATTATCAGTCTGCGGGCAGCACAGTGATGGAGATGGAGATATGTAGTTGCACAACAAAGAGAGTTTTCTAGGATGACAATCCAAGTGCTGCGGAGCCAGGCAGGGTGAGCTGTGCCTGTTCTAGCTGGAGTGGACAGGCCTCGGGTAGGCTTAGGGGTCTCTATGGTGGGATGGGAGCCCCACTCCTAGTGCAGAACCAGCCAGAGGATGCGGCAGCAGCACCGAGTTCCAGGCTGGGATGACAAAAACACCTTTCTCACCCCAGAGCACCACAAACCCCAAGGCTGGAGGAATTTGTTGCCCCGCCTTGACCACAGAGGCAGCTTGCAGCCCCCTCCCTGCCACAAGCTCCAATGGTAGAGGGGGCTTTGCTGGGTTCAACTCCAAAGTGGGTTGGGGCATTTGGCATTGGGGCAACAGCTGGCGAGGCTGTGCCCAGGGTGGGTAAGGGCTGTGCCCACAGGGTTCCGGGAAGACACCGGACATGGAGGAGGGGCCCCAGCTGGGGAAGCTGAGAGTACAGCAGAGCCTCCATTAGGCAATGCGGAGGCCGCAAGGCTGCCAGCAGGGTAAGGGCTGGGTCCAGCTTTACTCCACTCCTCCAGCACAGCATTCATCTCCCCAGGGACAGAGTTGGCACCCACCTGAGCACACCCAAGGCAGGAGTCAGGCAGGGCCCCTCGGGGCTCCCAGAAGTTGTGGTCCACTTGAGCGCTCTCTGCTTGGGTCCTTCGATTTGCTTATGTCCGTCTGTCATTCTGTGCAGGGTGCAAAGGAGCTGGTGCAGCAATCGGTGCCCACTGTCCTGGCAGAAGGTCTCCATCCATCTGTCCATCCATCCATGCAGGGGGCAGTGGAGGAAGCGCAGTGCAGCAGCCGGGAGGGGACAGAGCAGCGGGGTCACCACGTCCTAAAGCAGGGCCGCGGTCCGTCCATGTGCAGGAAGCAGGGCAGCCAAGGAGCTCAGACGATGTCACGTTGGTCCCGGCAGCGCCGTGCCAGGCAGTAGAGCCCGGAGAAGAGGTACAGGCAGGCAGCCACGGCTCCGCAGACAGCAGCTCCCAGATAGGCTCCGTAGAGACAGCGTTGGCTGTAGCCCGGCAGATTGCAGTAGCTCTTTTGCCCAGCTTTGTGGCCCATGATGCCAGCGGCGGCCGTGCACAGCCCGACACCCAGCACTAGGTCGTGCACCAGGTTGGCCAGCAGCCAGCGGGAGCCCAGCCAGGGCACGAGCTCCCAGCGCCCCAGCGCGCTCAGCCCGAAGAGGCCCAGCGTGAGCAGCCAGACGAGGACGGCGGCGAAGAGGGCGAAGTGGGCCGCTCCTTCGTACCAGTGGGCCGCCACGGTGAGCCAGAAGGCGGCGCCCACCGCCAGCTGCCCCAGGCGGAGCAGCCCCAGCGGGCTCCGCAGGAAGGCGCGGTGCAGCCCGAGCGAACCGCGGGGCGGTGGTCCCGGGGGCGGCGGCGGCACGGCCGGGGGAGCCGTGCGGGCCATGGCGGGGCGCTGCGTGCTGCGGGGCGGGAGGGACTCGGCGCCCCGGCAGCACTTACTGAGGGCGGCTGGCCGCTGCCCAACATCTGGCGTCGAGCGGTCCTCCCCGTGCGGGGCCTCTCTCCTCCCCCGCCCCGCCTCCCGCCGGCCCACTGCCGCGCGCGGGGCCCCGCGGCCGCCCCCCGCCGCCGCCTCCTCTCCCAGCCGCCGCCGCCGACTGCCGCGTCGCGGAGCCAGGGAGCTCGGCGGGACGTCACGGCGGAGAACGGAGGAGCGCGCCGTCGGGGAGCGCGCGCCGGGGTTCCCTCGTGACGTCACGCGGGGTTTCCCTTCGGGGTGACGCGCGCCGGCCACACCCGGGGGCGGAGCCGCGCCCAGCCGTCCCTCCCCGCCTTATTGACGTCACTGGCGCCACGTGGCCCACCATTTCGAAAGGCGGTGCGGCCACGCCCCCTCCCGACGGCGATTGGTCCGTACGGAGAAAAGTGGGCGCGGATTGGCGGCGCCGCGCGGGGCGGGGCGGATCCGAAGAGTGAATGGACGGGGCGCGGAGCGCGGGGCGGCGGCGGGACCTCGGGTCGGCGGCGCGGAGCGGCCCCGGGCGCGGCGGCGGGAGCGCGGCAGATACGCGGTGGCCGCCCCTAGGTCAGTGCGCGGGGCTGGCGGACGGGAGGCGGCGGCGGAAAGCGGGTCGCGGCGGGGACGGCGCACCGGACACCGGCGGGCGCCGACCTGAGCCGGGCCCTCCCGCATTCCTGGGCGCGCCGCTGGCGGCCCGCCCGCGCCGCTGCGGCCCTGTCCCGGGCGGACTGAACCGGACCCGACGCGGCCCCACGCCGTCCCTCCGCAGCGGCCGGGCCATGGGAACGCCGGCCTCGGTAGCGAGCGATCCCCCGGGACGAGCGGCGCCCGCCGCCCGCGGCCGCAAGCGGGCCTCGGCCAACATTTTCCAGGGCGTGGGGCTGCCGGAGCTGCGCAGCCTGTTCCAGAGCGGCGGGGCCGAGAGGCCCGAGGAGCGCGCTCGCCTCGTCTGGCGCTACGCAGGGCAGCGCCGCATGGCACGGGCGCTGCGACAGCTCAGGCGGCGGAAAGCGGCACGGCGCGGCGGTGAGACGACGGCTTTACGGCGCTTCGGCCGCCTCCGGTAGGTGCGGACCGGGTCGGCGAGGGGACCGCGGCCGGGACGCGCCCTACTCACAGCCGCCTGTTTCCGCAGGATCACCGATAAGGAGCCCGAGGGAGATTGCAGGGACGGGGCGGCCTCAGCGCCCCTGCAGCATCACTGAGTGCGCAGCAGGCCTGCCGTACAGACCGGGCACACCGAGGACACTAAGTGTTCAGGACATGAGTGTACTGGTTAATAAAAGGTGGACCTGCAGTGGCTGGGTGAGGCTCCGTGGCTGTGACAGCAGTCCCACTTGCTGCAATGGACTCAGCACCAGCTGAACAGCCCCAACCCTCCTCTAGAATTCTGCTGAGACAATAAGGAGGCCAGGTGAACTGCAGCTCTGTTTTTCAGACAGTTGCATGGTTTAAATACATTACATACATTTCTACAGTGCATTAGAACAGTACATTTGGGGTCAGTCAGAGATGTAGCCAGGTCTGGGAGCTGAGGTCTCACTTCTACACCCCTGTGCTTTCAGCACCCTCAGGACAGCCACTGCAGAGCCCCTTGTGCAAGTAGGAGATGAGTGAGCTGCCCTCCCCTCACAGCCCCAAGCAGCACAGTCCCAGCTTTCACTTCCCTCCCAACCCCCAGGGCTGGGAAAACAAGACAATGAGACCCAACCCCAGCTTTCCCCCCCACAGGGAAAGTCACAGCTCAAGGCAAGCAGATGCAGGCAGCAGCCCTAGTACCATTTTATACAAGACAGCTCAGCAGCTTTGGAGGAGAGGGAGCACTAACTGCCTCACCCACTCACATCCGGCCCACAAGGTTAGCAGCACTGGGGCAGCCAGGAGCTTGCACCAGCCCTCGTGTGCTTCCAGTACACCAGTTCTCGCATGACTCCCACCAGCAGGAAGAGCTCCTCCCACCATTCCCTGTCCCCAGCAGCCCCCTTTCCCGTAAGAAAGGACCCCAGACACACACGCAAAGCTGGAGCTGTGCTGGCTGGCCCAATGCTGGCTGCACAGCAGCCAGAAACCTTACTGAGCCCAGGGGCAAAAGCCAAGCAAGAGCAGCTGCAGTGACCTGCAGGATGGATGGACCATAGGAATGGAGGGCCAGAGGCCACTTGTACCTCCAACCCTCTCTACAGCACCTCCGAGAGCCACCTCCTCTGAACCAGGATAAGGCAGCACCTCTTCCTTTAGTGTCAAACTGCATTCAAGCCTGCCCTAGGGAGCAGGCAAGAGTAGAGTTCTCCTTACATTCCCTCCTCAAGCCCCCAGCCAGAGAACAGCCGTTCATTATGGTCCCCACTGCACCAGCAGGCAGCAGGAACTCCCCCTGAGGAAAGCAGCTTGCACAGGGTTGGGGCAGAAGAGAGAAAGTGAGGAGGAGTATAGCATGCCTTTGGGGAAGCGGAAGGCAGAACCACCACCCTCCAGCCCTTCCCAGCCCTGGGGCCAGCAGCAGGGAAGAGGAAGGCTGGCAGCTGGTGCAAAGAGCTGGACGGATCCTGGCCTGGGGAGCCTGGTCAGGTGTGCTCAGAACCGCATGCAGGCCGAGGAAGGGAGGCACAGGCAGGGTCCCAACTGCTTCCCATGCCTCCTGCTGAGCTCCTTCCTCGGCAGGGCTGTACACACACCACAGAGCTCCAAGGGAGCTGGAGAGGGACAATGCCCAACCCACCTGGCTTCCTCCACTCCAGCTGCAGGCTCCTCCAGCCACAACCTGCTCACTTTACCCAGAGCATCAAATCCCAGCCGCTGGAGCAGCTCAGCTCCTCTCGCAGTGCCAGTCCAAGACAGCCAAGGCCTGCCTGCAGCTCCCACAGCTACCACCAGGTGAAGAAAGGCTTCCGGCTCTGGAAGCTCTGCGTGTAGGACTCGCTGGCAGTGCGCTGGTGGGAACGAGCTGTTTCTACAATCACAGGTGGCATCTGAACCAGGTGCAGAGGGCTCTTCCCATCTTTCAGTGCCTGTGTCAGGTTCAGTATCTGTACAACACAGAGCAAAGCTTGAGCTGTCCCAGTGGATGAAGAGAGCTGGCATCCCAGCACCGTTCCCCGACAGCCAGACAAAACAAGGCTCTGTCACCTCATTCTTTGCCTTACCTGGCCTCTCATGACAGCAATCTGCTTGTGAAACTGTCCCCTGTCAAAGCCAGGGTCCTTCTGCAAGAGAGAGCAAACAATGCATTGGTATCTACTCTCTGACCCACGCTATTCAAGAGATGCTTGTTTTCCAAGCAAGCCTCTCTCTTCTTGTCCCACGAGATTCCCGCTTCTCCCCAAACTGTATCTTTAGCTCCTGGTAGAGGAATAGCCCTTCTATGTTCCAGCTCAGAAACACCACGAGTAGCCCATCTTTCTATCCACATAGCTTTGACAAAGAAGCCCCAAGACCACCCTGTTTTTGTTCTTCCCAAGCCACCCTCAGCCCCACCCTAGTTCACCTTGAAGAGCTCATACAGATCTTCCTCCAGATCTTTGACAAAGTTGGGGTCCGAGATCTTGGGAAGAATTAGGTCTTTGATCTCTTGTGAAAAGGGGATTTTGGCCTGTGGTAACCATGCCCAGTAGAAGGGATCTGCAGGAGGAAGCATGAGATATTAGAGCTAGGGAAGGGAAAGATGCCACATGGCCTTGGGTGCAGCATACACTTCCTACAGCCACTGAGGCAGAGCTGTCCACGCAGCTAGAAGGTTTTTGCAGAGTGGCAGCCCTAGCTACTGCCTCTTCTAGCCCTCCAGGAACACGCCCCAGGACAGACAGCACAGAGCTGCTCAGCACTGCAGAGTACCTCAACACAGTGTAAGGGACTCACATGCTCTCCAGGAGTCCGGATGCTTCAAAGGAAAGGCCAAACCATTATCTATAGCAGCAAGCTTGATGATGGGCTCTTTCACAACCACCCAGTCACTGTCCTGGAAGGAAGTGGAGCACTAGTCACAAGGGAGCCCTCCCCAACAGAAGCAGTCTGTTTGCCACTCCCAGCAAACAAGATCAGGCTCAAAAACCCAAGACAACTGGGAAATCCCAGCCTGCCAGCCAGCTTGTAGAAGCAGACAAACCCATGAAGCCCCTGCCCACGAGCTGCTCACCCGTACGCCTGCGCTGTCCAGGGGACAGTCATATTTGATGAGCCAGTTGTCGTTGCCCCGATCTGCAAGGAAAGAAAAACAGCTGTATCAGCGTGAGGGCCTGTGCTGGGTAGGATTACTTCTCTGACATAGTAGCAATTCAAGTTACACACACTTCAAGGCCTCAGCTCTACCCCAGAGCCCTCAAGCTTGCTGCAGGCCTAGTAAGTCATATAAATCCCCACATATCTAGGTCTGGAGACTAAAGAGATCCACATAACCCCAGCTCTCAAGAGAGAAGTCAGCCTGCAAGCTTTGGAGTCCAACCCAAACACATTTCAAGCTGGAACAGACTTGGAAACCCAGCCTGAGATAGGATTCTGTGGCACAACCAGAGGCTGGATCTCTCAGCATTCCTGGATCTTTGCACCCGGCAAACATTCACCATTGCAACTGGATGGACCCCAGGCTGGTTTCCAGTCCCCAGGTCAGTAGTGACAGCAGCTACACTCCACCCAGAGACAGTGTCATCTGTCAACCACGCATTGTTGATAGGAGTTTTGGGTTCCAGGAAGGGAAGCCAAATCTCTGCCTGCTCTCTAGCTGGCGAAATACAAAGGAGCAGGCAGCCAGCCCTACCTGTGTTCCTGATGATGTAGTCCAGCACCACCAGCCGCTCAAACTGCAGCAGAAGCTGCCGGTTGGTGTTCTCAGGGAGTGGCTCAGCCTCAAAGCGCCGCAGCCAGTAGTCAGCGTCCTTGTAACCTTCCACAAATAGCTGGAAGGAGCCCACCTGAGGCAAGGAGAGACTGTGTTATGGAGGACCACAGAGGAGCAGCGACAGGCACGCGGGGCTGGCAGCCCTACCTTGGGAGGCAGGCCAATGCGGTTGAAGCGCTGACCCACTTTCGGGACCTTCTCCAGGGCTAGTCTCTTTCCTCGGGACTTCACTCTGTCAATGGCACTGTAGTTAAAGGTCTCACTGGCCAGATATACCACCTGGGGTATAGGAGTACAGAAGTCAGCAAGTGCATCTGTCAGCTGTCACAGTTCTTTGTTTTATCAGTAGGGCATAGATCTCCCACAGCTCTGCTCTGTACAAGGATCCCCATGGCACGGGCAGGAGCATGTGGAAGCCTCCTCAGCACTCCTCACCCTCAGGTGACTGTGCCTCCTCACCTTTGTGCGGGGAACAATGTTGAGTTCCAGTTTCTGGTCCACCAGGCTGGCACCTGCCTCTGATAGGTAGCCCTGGTTCAGAACAAGGCAGTCTCTCCCAAAGCAGCACGGGCAGCACAACTTCTGCAGCCACTTGGTCCACTTGGGGTTCAGATGCCCGTACGGCTCCTCATTCTTGGGTTTGAAGACACCAATAATTTTCTGTGAGCAAGAGGAAAGCTGATACTCAGTGCTTGGCAGAGCCAGGGCACTCACCCCTGAGCCAGCCTGCGGCTCTGCCATAACAGCACAGTCTCAATCAAGTTCACCCTCCCACAGCACCCAACTCTGCTGTCTTTCCCTGCTGCTTTCTGCCAATGACCACCCCCAGATCTATGAGATACCTCCTTGGGTGGGAAAGAGTCTGGGGACAGCTGTTGCCACTCACTGCAAGGTCCAGAGCAAGTGGAGACAAAATGACACCCTCAGGATTCTCCTCTGCCAAGAGATCTGCAACCTGAGTTACGGTAGGCACTCTTCTCTCATCCTAGGTTTTCTTCAGGCACCTCCCTCTCTGGTCCCTGCACAACTCCTGTATCCCAAGACCTTCGTACTCATTCACAACTTTACACATACCATAGGAGAGTGCTGATGACACTGTCCCTGGTAAATATTCTAGCCTTATCCCATCGACCTTTGGATGGTGGGGGGAGAGCTACTGCTTGTGGCTACTCATTTCCTCCATGCGAAAGAGCAGAAGGGGATAAAGATTCCTATCTTGACTCCAAAATTCATCAATTGGACCTGATCCCAAATGGACCAGAGAAAATGGGACCTAAACAGCAAGGAAGGCTGAAGGACTTCAGAGGAAACTAAAACTAAAACTGTGAGGCCTGAAGAGCGATGCTGTGGGGGAGGGGAGATGTGCTTAAGGACCATTTACTAGGATCCACACTGTCTGCTTTGTCAAACCACACAGCTGAGACAAAGGCCCAGGGCAGGAGTGAGGCCAACTGCCCTGGTCCAAGCAGCACAGGGCTTTGTGCAGCAGGCTTCAGGCTCACAACCCCACTCCAGAATGACTCAGCAGACTGACCGAGAAGAGCCAGAGCCAGCACAGCCTGAGCGGGTGGCATTTCCCAAAGCCAAGCTTCTGCCACAGGGTGGGAGCACAATACACGTCCCAGTACACCAGCAGGGAAAACTCAGCACAATCCCACTGTGAATCAGGAGCCGGGAGCCAGACCAGGGAGCAAAACTTTGTCGACCAGGAAGAGGAATGCTTGAGGGAATGGAAGCACTTCAGGCATCTCTAGGTCACAAAGAAACCCCCTCCTCTGAGCTGGCAAAGGCCAAGTAAACAGGCAGGAGGGCAATCCCCTCACCAGCCCCATAAGAAGCACAGAAAACATGCCAACTTGTTCTTGGATTTGAGCCTGCTAAAGGTTTGCTGGGAGCTCTGGCAGCGAGGAGCAGGCTGCTGTGTGGAGCAAACACAGTAGAGCAATGGCTGGCAGGGCAAGGACAGCCCTGGATCAGAGATCAGAGCCTGGCAGCACAGCCTGCCCTCTCAGTGCTGTGACTTGGGAGCAGCATTGGCAGCAACTTATTCCAAGAAGTGTGCTGTGGAGAAGACAGATCTGCCTGGTGCCAGGCCAGGGGATGCCAGGCCAGCAACAAAGACACAGCCACCGCCCCCGAGGACCAGGGGAAGCACACTGAATTAAGTCCTGCCTGGAACAACTCGAGCTTCCAGCAGCCCATAGGGAAACTAGAGTTTCCCCTGGTGTCTTCACCGTGTCTCCAACCTGCTCACTGAAGCACTGCATCTCCTTAGCAGCAAGGAGGCTTTAGTGATCTTGAGCAGTGAGTCACAGGAACCACAGATGCACCCTATTCACTCATGGCAGAGCAATCCAAGGAACCTGCCAGGTGACACAGCCAGCAAAACATGGACTTCAACTCCTTGAATGCATCCCTCACCGAGCTCTGGCCTCCCTTCCATACAACCAGGTCACCTCTGGTCTTCAGTCCCTGCTAGCAACACCAAGGCTCACATTAGGCAACAGAAGGAAGCAGAAGTGAGAACACACTGCAACAGAAAGAAGTTTGTATTGCCCTGTATCCAGTCAGCTCAACCAGGACATGCCTGTAAAAGCTTGCTGTAGCCACGTGTCACCTGAGACAGAAAAACAGGCACAACATGGACAGGAAAGCCCAGTCCTGATTCTGAGGAAGGATCCTAGCATGCACTAGGCAAGAGTCAGAGGAAGCAGCAAATGCTTGAGTAACCAAGCCAGCACCACAGGTCACAAGATGAGCTACCTCGTGCTGCACTCACATCTGGGCAATGGCATGGGAATGCCGCAGCCAAGCAGACCTCAGGGAACCAATTACACCTCGAGGCTCCAGTCTCACTAGCCAAACGCCGGCAGCCCAGCTGTCAACGTTCCCATCCTACAGCATAAGTTTCACCACTTTTTGGACGCAACAGCCACGGGGAAAGAGGAAGCAGCTTTAACCGGGGAACAGACCACGCATTTCAAACGGAGGGATGCCCGACGGGCACAGCCCCGCACCGCCCGGCTCAGCGCCGTGAGCTCCCAGCCCGGAGAGGTGACGACTCACTCCTTGCGGGTCCTTGACGAAGTAGCTGCCGCTAGAGCCCTGCGAGATGCGCTCAGGGTAGATGCCGCGCTCGCTGGCCAGCTCGGCCCGCCGCACCACCTCGGCGAACTCGGGGTCCTCAGGGAAGTCGTTACGTTCCCGCTGCGCGGCCGCCGCCTGAGCCTGGGCCGCTGCCGCCGCGGCCGCTTGGGCCTGGGCCTGCGCCGCCGCCGCCGCCGCCGGGCCCCGCGCCCCACGCTCCAGCAGCGGCTGCCGCTCGCGGTCGCGGCCACCGGGAGAAGGAGGCGGCGAGGGCTGCGGGGGGGCGACGGGCGGGAGAGTGCGCACGGCACCGCCCGGCAGCCCGTAGTCAGGGCCCTGCGCCCGCTCCGGCGACACCAGCGGGCTCGTCTCGTCCATCGCGCCCGCCGCCCGCCGCTTCCGGTCGCGTCACGTCGCGAGGCGGGCTGACGTCACCGCGCCGCCGCGCCCCATTGGCTGCTCCGCCCCGCCCGCCGGTTGCCGAGGGAACCGTGCCTGCCATCCATCCCACGGCCGTGCTTGGGGCGGGCCTGGGGGCTATCGCGGCCCTCGAGAGGAGCCGCACGAGGCCGGGCGAAGCAAAGGGCTTCCTCCGCCGCCGCCGTGGGGAAGGCCCGGTGCCCCGCACAAAGATGGCTGCTGAGGAAGCGACAGCACCGCCTCCGCCGCCGCCCTTCGCAAAGATGGCGGCAGGGCGGGGTGCGGGCTTTGCCCCACACAAAGATGGCGGCAGATGAGGGCACGGCAGCGCAGCTGACCAATGAGAAGGCGCGATGCTAGCAGTTTCCATGGAGACGGCCAACTGCAGGCGGGAATGGACGCTAGCGGTGTAGCGCCGCCCGACGGGGCGGGGTGCCGGCAGGGGAGGTGGCCGCGCCGCCACCGCCCCTCGGCGGGACCCCGGTGGGGAGCGGAGGAGAGGAGCGCGACGAGCGCGGAGCTAGGTGAGCTCGGGGCCGGGGCCGGGGCCGTTCTGCTTGCAGCAGCAGCAGCCGGGGGATGCCCGTGCGGCTCCGCGTGGAGCTGGAGCCCCGCGAGCCCTCCAACCCCTGCAAGGGTGCTGCCGGCGCTGCCCGCTCGCGTTTCCCGGGCCCGCCACCCCCAGCAGCTCAGGTGGCTCCGCGCCCTACGGTGGGGCAGGCGGCAACCTGAGCCCGGCGGCTGCGGTTTCAGGGACAGGGCCGGGGGCCGGGGTCAGCGCTGCGCCCAGAGCCGTGCCTGAGGCTGCCCGCGCCTGTGGCTCTGTGCTGCTGCCCGCGCCCCGCCGCCAGCCCGGATCTCTGCTTCGCAGCTTTTTGCCCAGCGCACCCGAGGCTGCTGCCATGACCCTCACCAAAGGCTCCTTCACCTACTCCAGCGGGGAGGAGTACCGCGGCGAGTGGAAGGAAGGTGAGCTGGGGTGGGGTGGGGTGGCGTGGCACGGCTGACTCCAGGCTTGTGTGGCCCAGCGGCTGAGCCGTCCCTCTGCCCTGAGCATCCTCACCCGGAGCTGTGCTGGGCAGGGCCTGGCATTTCTCCATCCATCGCTGCCTGCTTTTGCCCTTGCTAGGACGCAGGCACGGTATCGGCCAGCTGACGTTTGCCGATGGCACCGCCTACGTGGGGCACTTTGAGAATGGGCTCTTCCATGGTTGTGGCGTGCTCAGCTTTGCCGACGGCTCCAGGTGAGCACAGCACCCTCTGTGCTGAGCGCAGCCCAGATGGTCTGGTGTGAGCACCTGCCATGTATTCCCTCAGACTTCCTGTCCCTTGATGCCCCTCTCTGTCTCACGCAGGTATGAGGGAGAGTTTGTGCAGGGTAAATTTAGTGGTGTTGGTGTCTTCACCCGCTATGACAACATGACCTTCGAGGGCGAGTTCAAAGGCGGTCGTGTGTATGGCTTTGGTGAGTGCCTGAAGATTCCTCTTGGCTTGGGGCATGCTGACACAGCAGCAGGATGGGCAGCCGGTGCTTTGTGCACAACAAAGCCTAGCACAGCCCCAGCTTAGCAAAGTCCTGCCCACCCCTGCCCCTGTTGTCCTCCCCTTTCGGTGTGTCCTGCTCCATCTGTCCATGCCTGGCCCCAGTGTCTGCTGCTCCTTACCCTGTGACTCCCATCCCTTCCCTCCCCAGGTCTCCTGACATTCCCTGATGGCTCCCATGGGGTTCCCCGCAACGAGGGCTTCTTCGAGAACAACAAGCTGCTGCGGCGGGAGAAGTGCCAGGCGGTGATCCAGAGGGCACAAACTGCCTCCAAGTCTGCTCACAACCTCACAGCGTGATGGCACCCTGGCACCTGCATCTCCCTCCCGCTGCAGTGGAACTCCCCCTGGTACTGGCTGGCCCAGGGCAGGGCCATGGCACTGCCACCCATTTCCTTGCCAGCTGCCCAACCTTGGCAGGACTGGGAGTCCTTCCACTGCATGGGGAAGACCTCCTTGCCAAACTGTGCTGGTGGGGCAAAGAGACCCCTGTGCCCTTCACCCAAGTGCCCCTGGGCGGCTCTGTGCTTACTGGGGCCACCGTGGTGCCTTCTCCCTCTGACTGCTGTCCTCGCCCCTCCACCAGGAGCCTCTACTCTAGCCCCAACCCCATCAAAGCAGCTGCCAGTGGGACTGAGGGATGGCATGGCTGGAACCAAGCAGAGGAGTAGGAGTTGGGGCTGGCTCCTGGCCCCATTGCCTAGGGTGCCTATGCCTGCAGGCAATGGGCAGCTGGCTGGACCATGTGCCTGCAGAGGGGTAGCTCTGGCCTGCTTCTCCAGCCCAGGTCGCCAGGCAATGTGGGCACCCCCATGGCCTGTGCCCTCAACACTGGGTCAGTGGCTGTGCCCACTGGAAAGGGTGACATGATTCCCCATGCTTTTGGGATCACAGAAAGAGCAATCAACTGTCTCTCTCATCACTGTGCCAACCCAGCCCATTTTGCTGCCTTGGGGACATCTTCACTGATGGGGACCAGGAGACACTTGGCCTGACCCATTCATGCTGTGTCCAGAAGGAGCTGGGTGAAGGCAGCAGTGATGATGAGAAAGAGCCAGGCTCAGACCAAATTGGGGCAAGGGACTGAGGCAAGGCAGCATGAGGTGCCAGTCTGGTGCAGGGGGACTGGGCTGGGCGGGCAGGGAAAAGGGCATGATAAGGGTGCAGACAGGGTGCAAGCAGCTCCCCATCTTGCTCCACACTTGTATCCCTCATCTCTCCCCATGTGTACCTGCCTTCTGCCCCCAGCATGGTCCAGCTTACCAGGGCACGGGGTCCTAGCATCCCTCTCAGCCCAACTGTGCCCTCCCTGAAGGTTTTGCCCACACCGGTCCTGTGCCTTGCTGTGTCCCTGCCTTGTGCTGCTGCCCGTATGGGCCTCAGCGGAGTAAACCATGTTGCCAAATGCCTGAGCTGTGTCCATCTTGCTGGGAAGCAGGAACCTGTGCCCCCAGGGTCAGGCAGAAGGCTGCTTGCACGGGCACGAAAGCAGATGCAGAGGAGAGGCAGCAGGTTTATTCATAGTGCTCTGGAGGGTGGCTGGGTCAACATGGGGCATCCAAACCCCAAGGGATGGTGGGAATCTGTAGTACCTCAGGCAGGTACCCACATGGATGGGGGGCTCCTGCCTGAGCCCAGAGTGGGTTTTCCAGGGGTCTGGCATGGACAGTGCATGCCCAATCTGGGACATACTAAGGTGTTGGGTTTTTCCTCCACAAGCCCTGTCCAGCAGGAAGGAGTGAGATGAGTGTTTTCCTCCTGGCCACATACCACTGTCTCCAACACATCCTCAGCTCCCAGTGGTCCCCAGTTTCCAGGCGCAGGAAGGAGCAGGGGCAGATGGTGCTGCCTACACAGCAGGGATGGCTCAGGAGCTCACAACCACCCATTGGTGCTGAAGGTGCCTCTCAGCTCCTCTACCTGGGCTGGGCTTAGTGGTGCCAGGGGTGCACGGCAGGGACCACCGTAGTAGCCAAACAAGTCCATGGCCTTCTTCAGCCCTGGGATCCCAAACCGGCGAGTGACCTGCAGGAGACAGGGCAGCAATGCACTGCATTCACTGGGACAGGGCTGGGTCCCACAAATGGAGAATCCCTGATGGACAGCAGGAGCCAACCTGCAGTGTGACAGGGCCCCTGGGAAGAAGCAGCTCTTCCTCTATCACTGCCTATAAATATCCTGCCAGCCTCATGCTCAGTCAGGCAGGTGTCCTACACCAGGCACGCGCTGTTCCTGGCACAGAAGAGCTGGCATTTCCCACCTGCTTTTTCCAGCCTGGGCTCAGTTCCTGCAACTGTTCCGTCTCCCCAGCCCACCTGTGCTTCCTAAAAACACCCAGGGTCCTGCCTACTCACCACTGCATTGGGCTCAATGAGTCGCTGCTGCAGCTCACGGGCTTCCTGCCAGCGGCCCTCGCGGCAAAGGTGCTCCAGCTGGCACAGAGGAGCCCCCAGGACGTTGGCGAGGGCACAGATCCCCCCAGAAGCACCTGGGGACATGCAAGTAAGTTGGCAGTGAGCTCAGCATGCAGCACCCACCCTTTGCCCCTTGCCTCCCTGCAGTGCTCTCATGCCAGCAACTTGTGCCCCTGGTAAAGCAGCAGCACATACCTACGGCATAGCTCGCCAGAAGGAAGCCAGCTGACCCTGACAGCACCTGGAAATCCTCCTGCTGCGTCTTGTGGACAATCAGCCCTATGCGAGTGATCTGGGGAGAGACACATGCCAGGGGGTGGGCATCACCCTGTCCCCACCCAGGGTCTGCAACCCAGGGGTCCTGTGGAACCTCTGGGGTTCAGGGAAGGGCTGTGACACTGCGAGTGGGGCCAGCCCTGGATTTCCCCTCCCAGGAAAACCGTGCCTCACTCACATCCCCACCACTGTCCTTGATGCCGATGATGTTGGGGTGCTTAGCCAGGGTGAGCACAGCCTCCAGTGGCAGCTCCAGACCGGTGTTGGCAGGCACACTGTAGAGCACCACGGGGACCGGCGATGCCTCGGCCACCTGTGGGCAGCAGAGTCAAGCTGAGGGCAGGGTGGGGATGCATGGGGTGTGTCCTCCATCCTGCTATCCCAGCTGGGGCTGCCTGTGGGCACCGGGCGCAGCTCACCTCAGTGTAATGCCGCACCAGCGCAGCGCTGCTCATGGCTCCCCGGTAGTAGCAGGGTGTCACGACCAGTGCAGCATCAGCCCCTGCCTCTGCCATGCTGCCCGTCAGCTCGATGGTGGCCCGCGTGGCTGCAGAGGTGGCAGCGAAGTGAGGGACACCTCGTGGGAACACGGCCCCTTTGTTCCCCAAGCTCACACTCACATTCGCAGCCTGAGCCTGCCAGCAGCAGGCGGTCCCTGGGCAAAGCACGGCGTACACGACTCACCAGCTCCAGGCGCTCACGGGGTGCCAGCAGGGGGAACTCCCCGCTGGAGCCCAGCACTACCAGCCCTGAAATGCAAGCATGGGGAGGGCATCCCTGTTGTCAGCAGCTTCTTCCTGCAGCCCGTCTCCTCCCACCGTACATCCTGGGCAGTCAGAGACATCCTATGCTGCAGCATTCACAGTGTGGGTGCAATCATGAGTATAGGGGCAAAGGGTAGGTGCACGAGCTTGCAGCTCTGCATGGATGCTCAGAGGCCAGGAGCACCTCTCCTGTGGAGACAGGCTGCCCAGAGGACCTATGGGCTCCCCATCCCTGGAGGCGTTCAAGGACAGGCTGGATGGGGTCCTGGGTGGCAGCAGCACTTACCTCGGAAGGGGATGCTGGCATAGTGACGTAGGTTCCCCTCCAGCTGGCCATAGTCCACTTCCTGCGTGGGTGAGAAGGGGGTGGTGAGGGGTGGGAAGATGCCCCTGAGGTTGAGCTTGGGCTGTGGCCCCAGAGGAGTGCTGAGCCCCCGGTGCAGGGCTGCCAGGGCTGGCCGGAGTGGTGAGGTGAGGTGGGAGCTGAACGCCATGCTGCCTGTGTCCTGCAGTCAGCCTCTGTCACCTGCCTTGCCAAGAGGGGTTAATGTTTGACAGGGCACGTGAGGGAGCTGCGGCCCCACTGGGCGGGAGACAAGGGGTGAGTGCTCTCCTCTTCTGGGATCCTGAAGGAGTTCAACACTCCTCAGGATGAGCCCCAGCTACTTCATCTGTGTGTTCCCTTTGTTTTCACATTCAGAGCTGGTATGCAGCACTTGTAGGGCTAAGGAGGGGAATGGGCACTGCAGGGAGTCCCAGGGTTATAAGCAGGGTTCATGTGCTCTAGGTGTTGTTGTAGGGTCTCCTGTAAAAAGGTGAGTAACAACATTTGTGGGCAGTGAACACTGGACACGGTGCTCAGCAGAAGTGACACATCCTTCAGGGTGGCTGCTGTGTCCTCTCCAGGTGACTCAAGCAATGAAAGAGAAGCCACCACCCAGCCTGGACACCCAGGCTGCCTGGCAAGGGAATGGCTGCTGCTTCCCAGCTGACCCCAGTGCCAGCACAGCACAGCTCAGGGACATCCCTCATTGGAGTTTTTCTCCACAGGTGTGCCCAGGTGGGATTGCGAAGCACTGCACACAGTGCTGGGGTGTCTCACAACAAGGAGCCCTCCCACTAAACCACTCATGGTAGCCCCATGGTGTCACCACACCACTGTGTTAGGAGACAGAACACAATGACCCAGCTCCTGCTCCCATCAGCTCCCCTGGCACAGCCCCAGTGCACCCCAGTGGAGCCAAACTCTGCTCTTTGCTGGTTTTATTGACACGGATGAGTTTCAGCAGGATCTTGTTCGTTGGAGCCAAGCCCAGTGCTGGTCCCTGCCCAATGCCATCATGCTGGGACCTCAGTCTCTTCTTGTGGCTGTTCCTTGGTCTCCAGTGCCTGGCGTGTGTCTACCTGCCACTGCTGCACCAGGTCCGTCGGAGTCTTACCAGCCTGTGAAAGGGGACAGAGGTTGAGATCAGGGTGGCAGACAATAGCATAAGCACATTTCACGCCACTCACCAAGTTCCTGGCCATCATGTCAGCCCCATGCAGGATCAGCATTTTAATGATCTTGTAGCGGCTGAGCCGTGTGGCATCGTGCAGTGCTGTGTCACCTTCCTGCAAGAGATGCAGCCTGGCTCTGTGCACCGCATCCCCAAGAGGACATGGGGACAGCGAGCACCTGGATGTTGCACTCACCCTGTCTGGGGAGTTGATGTCCACCCCACAGTGGATGAGGTGCTCCACAATATCGAGGTGTCCAGTGCGGGTGGCCACGTGGAGGGGGGTGCTGAGCAGCTGGGTGGGAGGAGCATACACCAGAATGGATCAGAACCCTTTCCCCACTAACACAGCATATGGACAGCCCTGTTTCCATACGGCCTGCCCGTGCTCCTGACGTTTCCCCATGCCCAGCCTCACCTTGTCCTTCATGTTGAGGTCTGCCCCCCGATCCTGAAGCAGCTTCACGGCGTCCAGGTTCCCTCCCCGGCAGGCCCAGTGCACGGCGGTGCTGTCCAGCTGGGCACACAGAGCTGTGTCTCAGCAGCGCCACCACCCAGCCAATCCCCAGGCCGAGCTGGCACAGCTTGGCTCATGGTCGCTACTGGGATGGGGACAGCCCAGCTCTGCTTAGGGGCCCCCCACTCCATATTATGCCCAGTGGCTCAGGTGTAGGAAGGGACTCAGCCTCACCCGGTCCCTGAAGTCGACAGTGGCCCCACTGTCCAGCAGCTTCTGCAGGATGTCCATGTGTCCCTCCAGCGAGGAGCGGTGAAGGGCTGTACGGTGGAACTGGAGGGGCCGAGGTATGGTCTTGGCAGTTGGTTCTAATGCCCTGGTCCAGAGCAGCCCCATCCCAGGGGCACCGCACTACCTCATCACACGTGTCTGGGGGGCCACCATCCGCCAGAAACTTCTCAATGACGCGGATCTTGCCCTGCACGGCGGCTTGCAGGAAGTCCTCTGGCTCCACGGGACCCTCCTGGGGCAGGACGGGGCAGGGCTGGGGCACGGGGACAGCAGGGGCTCCGTGCCCTGCTTCTCCAGGAGGGATCCCCAGCTGCTGCAGCCCCCTTCCCGCACCCTGCACATACAATCTCCTGGGGCTCTGGCGGTGGGGTGGGCTCTGGGGTGGCTGCCCGCTCCTCCCGGCGCTTGCGGCGCTGCTTGCGAAGCTCTATGAGCCGCTGAATGCTCCCCACGTCAATGATCTCCCGCCGCAGGTCCACCGAGCTTCTCCGCACCCGCTCCTGGCCCTGTGGGGACATGCAGCACGTTGTTGGTCCCCAGCTGGGAGCCCTGCTGCATCCCACTCCCCTGTACAGCCCCCACCTTGATGGCCTCGATGCCGCGGTTCCGGGGGCCTTGGCGTTTCTCCTCCTCCAGCTCTGGTGTGCTCATCCGCTCCACGGCCAGTGGCTCGCGTGGGCCATCACCTTTCAGCCTCTGTGGAGACATGGGGGGGCTGCAGAGCTCTAGGTGGACACCAAGCAGCCCAGCATCCAGCCCCAGGCACTGCTCATGTCTTCAGGATGCCTGGCAGCCCCTGGGCTCTCACTTGCTCACCTGCTCTGCTCAGAAGCCAGCTGTCAGAGTGTCTCCAGCTGGGAATTCAATACCTGCAGTAGCCCTCAGCCTTCTGGCTGAATGTGCCATTATGCCAGGATCCCCAAGGATAGTCAAGAACCCACCTTCTCTTCCTCTTCCTCCTCTGCCAGCTTCTGGTCAATGAGCTCCTTTGCTTTTTCTACATCCAGCTCCGTGATCTGTTCCACCTCCAGCTCCTTGCCTTTTTCCCCGTCCAGTTCCATGTCTGCCTGGTGTTCAGCCCCACTGGGGTGCCCTCGCAAGATAGAGCCTCTTCTCCTCACTGCAGGCACAGAGTTCCTGGCCCCAGCAGCTCCGCTGGCGGTGAGGCTTTATGCCTCCAGCCCCTCCGTCCCACTGCCTAAGGGCGCCAACAGCTGTGCCTGCTCCACATGACTGGGGCAACTTTGCCATGAGCTCACCCTGCTGCTTTCTGGTGCCTCTGGCTCATGTCCTGCATGCTCTTAAAATAACCTGTACCCCCTCCCCACCTAGCTGCCTGGGACCCCTGTACTGGGCACAGGGACCTGGGGCATGCAGGGCTTGTAGAGCTGGTCCAAAGCCTAGATGGAACAGTGCCAGGATATGTGGTAGCCCTGTAGTTCCTGAATACATGCCACCCACCCTGGGCAGTCAGGATGCTCGCGACAGCTCCATGCTGCTTTGGAGGATGACCTCAGGTCCGGAGCATCCAGAACAGCCCCATGGCCACCTGGTCTCCTTACTGCATGCACACAGGCATCAGGGCCGGCAGACAGAGACTGCAGCTGTTCCCAGTGCCAGGAACATTGCTCAGCCACTCCAAGCTTTGCTTTCCCTATTTGTAAGATGAGGGCAGCGCACCTCGTGCCGGGACAGTTAATGCGCTGGGCACCAGCCCCTGGGATCAAAGAGGAGGGACAGATGAGGACACATCACACTCCCGGGCACGTGTAGGACCCAGGGCCACGCTTGGGTGCTGTATCCCATGAGTGCCACAGAGATGGGAGGGAGAGGGGTGTACAGGGGTGACACACAGGGCTGTAAAAGGGGAACAGAGCTCAGACCACTGGCATCCCCCGTGCCCAGCTGTCCCTGCCAGGTGATTCTGGAACGGATGTCAGATGGGCACATGGGCCAGGGGACAGTCCCCGGCAAGTCCCAGAAAGGAGGAAGGATGAAAAGGCTTTATTGATAAATACACAGACTATGTACAGAGGGGAGACATCTCCGCCCAGTACTGCAGCCCCTGGGCCAGAGGCAGCAGGAGCTCGGATGGCGGGTCACAGCCTCTCCCCAAGGGGCAGCCCCACGGCAGGGCCCCCCAGCACACATTTGGTCTCGCACCTTCCACAGCAAATGAACCCACGTCTCCAGCCCACAGCCCTGGGGAGGGGACCCGATGAACCCAGCAGAGCCGGGACACGGCATGGGACATCCCCAAGGTGCCGCCGGGCCTCGATGCGGGAAGGGGACTCCCCGCTCCCCACCGGAGCTCAGTTCCTAGGTGGCAGTGGCTGGTTGACGATGACTTGCACCACAAAATCCTTCTGGATCTTGGTCTCCTGCAGCCGCGTGCGGTCAGTGAGCAGCTTGCCAGAGAAGAACCATCGCTGCCAGGCCAGGTCGATGCCCTCCTGCGCCTGCAGCTGCTTCTTCAGCTGCCCGATGGTGTCGGCCATGCTGGCGCTGAGCCGCAGGTCCTTGCCGGTGGACAGGCGCACCTTGAGGGCGAACTCGCGCCGGGCACTGGGGAGCGGCTCGGCCGGCTCAGCCACCTCCTCCTCGCCCCGCTCCAGGATCAGGTTGACGGGCGGTGCCAGGCAGTACACAGGCAGCTGGTAGCGGTTGCCCAGTTCATCGTAGCACTCCGTCAGCGACCCTGTGGACAGCGGGGTGAGCGATGGAGTCTTGCAAGGCACCCCCAAATGGGGACCCCCACTCCTGCATCCCCCCCACCACCACCCCTCACCATGGGGCAGGGTGATGCTGGCTCCGTCCAGGATGGCCTGGGCCAGGCTGTGGTCGTTGGCCTCCACGGCGTAGGCTGCAGCCTTCAGGGCATCCCAGATCTCCTTCCGGCCCTCGAAGGCAGGTGCTGTGTCCCAGAACTCGTCCCGCTTGCTGCGCAGCTGCCCGTCCGTCATGGGGTAGTCACTCTTCCACTTGGGACGCTCCTTCTTCAGGGGCTCATTGCGGCCTGGGGAGGCAGAGGGAGGCTCAAACTGGGGTCTCCCATTTCCCAGTAACAGCAAAGGGACCCATGGGCTATCAGGGTTACCCCACACCATGCACAGCGGTGTCCAAGGGACAGATCCCAACACAGCCATGGGAAATGCAGTAGCATTCCAGTGGGGTGCAGGGGGTTCCCTCCTGTGCTATGGAAACGGGGAGTCTGGGACAGCCTGGGGTGGCTGCAGGGCCCGGAGCCTTTGAGGCACAGCAGTATTTATAGCTTGGGGAATTAGCCAGGAAATAAGTCGGTGTGGCAGAGAGGGAAAGGGATTATAGGGGCTCACCTACAGCCCCAGCAAGGAGGGGGGCATGACTTCTCCTTCCTTTGCCCACTCCAGGGCAACGCTGTGGGAGGTGGCAGCACTGTACCACATTGAGTCCTGCCAACTCTGCAGCAGCCCCACAGCACTGTGTGCAGCCTCCTGCATGGCAACTGCAGCTGGATGCCATGCCACACAGCAGAGAAAGCTTGTCCCTGGGCTGGCAGCACCATGCTGTGGCAGGGGACACCTGTGTGACCAAGCTGTGAAACACCAGCCCCATGGGAATGGCCCCGTGCCACCAGTCTCACAGCAGGCCGGAAGTGTGGGGTAGGAAGGAGCTGTTGTCACTCCCAGCTGGGCTGGGGACAAAGAGTGTCAACATCTCCTTCCTGTCACTGCTTTCTGTGGGGCAGCCAGCCTGCACCATGCCTGCAGGGGCACAGAATGAGTGGAGTGTGACAGGGCAGGAAGGATGCTGAGTGCTACCAGGACCTGCTGGGCAGGGGGATGCCACCTGCCTGCTTGTGCAACCACCACTCGAGACAGCCACTGCTGCCAGCTCCAGGCTGTCACATCCTCCAGAAGGCTTTTCCTGGGGCTGGATGTGACACATGGCCTACGGCACAGAATGTAGCCACCCTGAGAACTGGGAACTGAGCACCCAAGCAGGATCGGGCAGGCAGCATCCTGCCTGCACTACATCCTCAAGCAGTCAGGGCAGCTGGCTGCAGCCAGCACTGCCAATTCAGCAGTCACGGTGCTGGGCAGGAGGGATTTGCAGTGTGGCAGAGCAAAGCAAGGTCAGAGACAGCACCTGCCCTGGGCACAGTGGACACCACCAGCCTGAAGGATGCAGTGAGGATCGCAGAGGAGGGAGCCACCAGCATCACAGCAGCAGCAAGTGGGCCACCACACCATCTTTGGGCCACCACAAGCTGCAGAGATAGTGGCTGGGGGAATGTCCCTGTCTCAGTGAGAGCAGGACATTCTCTCTGCAGCATCAGCCAGACAAGGGCACATGGGGATTAGTGGGTGCTGGAGGTCTCCTGTCCCACAGCTTCTGCTGCTGTCACCTTCATTGCCCGAGAGGTGGCTGCGCTTGTGGCCCCATGCGGCAGCTGGGAGCAGGCACAGGATGGCACAGCAGATAGCACTGCCAGGAAAGGAGGTCCCTCAGAGTTAGGGATGGACTCAGCCAGACAGCATGGCTCCCAGCCATCACCATGCCCCAGTTCCACTTTCAGGAAAGGGAAGAGGGCTGCAAGGAAGAGGGATCCAGGGGCTGCAGATAGGCATCCAAGCAGGCAGCGTGGCAGGGAACCCACTCTGTAGGAGCAGGGACAGGCTGTGGCCCCACTGCCACTGGCAGCCCTGCCCAGGTAGGCAGGAGCTAAGCCTCTTCTATTTATTGCTGCCACCCAGCCTGGACCCAGTCTCTAATCACCTTGTGTTGCTCTATTCCCGGCCCGTTGTGCAACTCCATGCCCTCAGGGGGCATGGGGGGTTAGGAGGTGCCCAGCTGTGCTCTAGCTCAAGCCAATGGGACCTGCAGGCAGCCTGCCCAACATGGCTTACCTGCTCCTGCACAGCTCAGCTCATAGCAAGGTTGCTTCCAGATAGACAATTTCCAGCACTCTGGACCCCACAGGGTCACCCCCTGTATGTCCCTGAACATTACCTAGGAGCTGTAGCAGTTCAGAGCCCACAGCCTCAGGTCGCACTCCTAGAGGAAGGAGTGTCAAAGGGGACACAGAGACAGCGAGTAGCACAGGGCACGCGGATCCAAGCCCTCCTCCCAGGAGCATCCTGCAGCGCTGCCTGTTCCGTGCCAGTCAGTACCCACAGACTTCCTCACCAGCAGTGGACACTGTCCTGTGGGAAAACTTGTCCCGCGAGAGACCCAGGCTGTGGGGTCCCCGCTCACGGTGCTTCCTGCTCCTCCCCGTGTGGGTGCAGCGGGCAGGGTGTGACTCACCGTGCCGCCTGCCCGGCGCTTGGCGGGGCCCACTGGGGAACGCTGGGGTGCAACGGGGCGAATTACAACAGAGGCAGTGCTGCCCCCGCCTTGACCGGTCCAAGCGTGCCGTGGTGGGGACGCATCAGGGACAACATAGGGACACGCTGGGGACACGCAGGGCTGGCGAAGCACGACGAGCGAATTCCGGCACAGGTATCCGTGGCACTCCGGTGTCGCGCCGGAGATGCGCGCAGCTCGCCCCAGGAGCCCGGCACGGCGCAGCCCCGACGGGGCGCACGGAGAAGGAGTGGGGAAATCCCCAGCAAAGCAGAGGGGCGGTGCGCCCCGGGGCTGACCCGGGAACCGGGAGGCAGCGGAGCACGGCGGCGGCTGAGCGCCGCTGAGGAGAGAACACCTCCCGGTGCTAGGCGGACAGCTCCCCGTCAGGACACGCCGCCACCGGACACCCCACGACCCCCGGTGCCCCTCACCTGCTCTCTTGCGGGGACTCCCGGCGGAGGGCCGCTCCCGGCGCTGCCGCCCCACGCAGCCGCCCATGGCGGGGGCTCACCGTCGGCGGCGGCGGCGCGGGCGGCTCGGCATGGGGCCGGCCCGGCTCCACGCCGCACACGACCGCGGGGCCCGGCGTCTTGCGACCGCACCGCCCGACTCCGAACGCCCGAGCCGCCCCACAGCCAAAGCCAACCCTCGCCGCGCCCCGCCTCCCCAGGTGCGCATGTGACCGCCCCGTCGCGTCCACGGCTCCCCGCCGCCGCTCCGCGGGGAGCGCCGCCCACGTGCGCGCGTCCGCTCCTCCCGGCACTTTTGTCCCTCCCGCGTCGCCGTACCCCGACTCTGGCCCCGCCCCCCGGTGTGCCGCCCTTCCCTGGGGTTGGGGGGGACGAGATGAGGAAGGGGCGCTGAGGTCGCGCGCATGTTCCGTGGGCGCTCGGGGCTGCGCGTGCGCACGGCGGGAGCGGCACCGGTCGCTGCCGTGGGAGCGCGGCGTCATGGCGGCGGGCGCTGAGGCGCTCGCTGCTTCCGTCCGAGACTTCGTGACCGGACAGCAGGACGGCCGCGCCGCGGAGTTGGCGGCAGGTAATGGGCGGGGCCCGGGCGAGGCTGCTGGGCTGGGTGCGCGCAGGGCGTCGGGGCGTGGGGCCGCGGGGTGGGGCCGCGGGGCTGCGTGCGGGGGCCGCTGAGCCATGTGGCTCGAGGGTACGGCGCTGCGCGTTGGTGGCGCGGGGCGAGGGGAAGCGCTGCTGGGAGGGGGCGTGGGGGGGAGGATTAGGGGCTGCGGGGCGGCAGCCGAGGCGAGGCGGGGTGAGCAGTGCCGCGTAGATGTGGGGTTTGGGGGAGCGAGGGCCGTGGGGAGAGTTCGGATTTCGTAAGGCCGATGCAGAGCACGGGATGGGGCCGGCTTGGGCGGGGGAGCGGGACTTCAGGGGGTGGGGATGTGGGAGCTGATGGGAGCGCGGGGCCGCGAGCCGTGACGCTGGGGGCATGGGCACGGCGGGCGCTGCTGCCGACGGTAAGGCAGCCCGCGGTCTGTCCGAGGTGCTCTGGGACGTACAGCTGTGCTTGGCTGCTCCCGCCCTCGGGTCTGGGCCTGTGCTCTGACAGCTCCTCTGTGATTTCTCCTTCCCTGGCAAGACTCGAGGCATTTGGTTCCCACTGCTTGGAGCAGCGATTTGTAACTTTGTTATGTTAGGGAGTTTGTAGCTTCTGGAAAGAGGATTTTTAAGGATAAAGGGATGCGTTTTGTTTCTGGATGGTGGCTTTGGCACATTTTGGGAAGTATTTGAGGGAGCGGACATAGACAGGGAAAGATAACCTTACAGCTGCTATTGTCATCTGTGGTCATGTTACAGAAGTGCCTGGAGAAAGCTTTGTCTCTTCGTAGACCTACAAAGAGAAGAGCTGTCCCCCAGCTCCCGTCAGCCATATGGCACTTGTGACAAACCTACCTTGAAAAGCAGGGGGGCTGGCAGGTGTCCTGTGGTGTCTCTGACCCTGAATAGAGTCATGTGTCAGAAAGTATTAAATTACAGCACGTATCCTTGAATGAAAGGAGAGGTTTTTTTCTAACCTCACTGCCTTTTGTGTAATTGTTGGAAGAAGCACGTTGAACTGCCTTCGTGTGCTGCTGAGTGCTAAATTGAGTGTAACTTGACAGGTAGGAGGGGGAGCTTGGTGCTGTCACAGGCAGTTTGGGCTGTGTAGGTCAGCATGTGTCAGAGAAGGCTGAGTTTGCTTTTATTAAAGCGTGTGGAGAGAGAGAATGCTGTTGGAGAAAGCCATTGTGATCGCTGGGAATTACTGTACACACACTGTAAGGGAGCTGGAGAGACATAAGCAGTGGAAAGTGTATGGAAATGATATATGGAAGGATGGCATGTGAAAGTGAGGTGTCAGGGAAGGCTGGTGGATTTCAAGTAAGAACACAGAAAGGGGTAAATTGCTTGCTTCTGTTTAGCCTCGCGCTCTAGGAACACACCAGAGAAGGGCAGCCCTTCAAGTAAGGGGAGCTTACTGGGATGCAAGGTGCACAACAACTGGTTCTGCTGGAGCTGAGCTTGCACTTCATCTGTACTGTGTGCTGCTGCTCTACGTGCTGCTGGGCTCGTGTGCTTCCCTCATGCACAGTGAAATCAAGCAGACCTCTGTGACCAGAACAAGCTTGCTGGAGTAGAGGGAGGGGGTTCGCAGCCACAAGAACATGGTGGTTGGTTGTGGCCAGACCATTGCTCTTCAGCTCTTTCCTGTTGGTGTGGTCACCAGCATCTTTGTCTAAATACTGCATTCAGGCTTTGAAAATGTAGAGCAACTGAGTGCTCAGCTGTGGGACTAGTGTGTATCTGACGTTCTGCACCATGGCAGAAGTCAGAGTCACAAGCTTGCAGAAGCTGTGCTCTGGAATGAGATGGTGGGATCCTAGGTGTGAAGGAGCGCTCTGCTTTGTGCCCAAGCACAGTGCCTGCTTGCTACCATGCTCCTGTTTTCCTGCAAGAAGCTTTGCCAGCAGCTCACAGTCTCACTTGAGACACCTCTTCTTCAGCCTGTGCTGTCCATTCTGCGGCCGGCTGGACTCTCCTTCTTCCTCATGGCTCTCCTTGCCGTGTCTCCTCTCCCCTCTGTGCCAAGTGGGACTGGAAGTGCTGTCTTTGGAGTCAGGGCTGCTTGCTAACAGAAAACGTGGTCATCCCTTCTTCCATTCCCAGGGACCTCTCTTCAGTGAACAGCACAATTTAGTACTGGAACTAACTGCTTTAGGAAGAGACAGTAAATACTGGCAACAGCAGGATACACTAGCTGAGGCAAGGCCCAGATGAAACCTTTGGGCTTTCTGATATGTGGGTGCCCCACCAATTGTAGGGAAGCCCTCAGCAGGGCGGAGAGGTGAATGCTTCTGGGCAAAGATGGTGAATCCTGGGGATCAAAGGCACACAGAGCTGTTTTACTGGGTGAGTGTCACACTGGCTGGTAGGGGTCCTTCTGCTGGACTTTTGTAGGATGCAGCAGATCCTTGCCAAAGCCTCCTGAGGAGTGACTCTTCCCCCAGTTCAGCTGCAGGTGAGTGAAGCAACCTGGCCAGGATCTCTGAGTCAGAGCTGCAAATGCACTCCAGCATTGTGTCGTACTCTAACCACAAAACCATATTTCTCTGTGCTCTCTGCCTTGGAGGGAGTTTGTGCAGGTGTTGCTCAGTGTAGAGATGATGGAAGCTGAGTGCTTGTTAATGTCCGGGCTGTTTGGCTCAACCACTGCCTTGTTAAGAGCGTGATTTCTTTTGTCTCCTAGGGAGCATTGGGGGAGCTGCCCTCTGCCTCAGTGACAGTCTGGGAGCCTCTTTGGTTTACTCTTTTTATCTCTTCTCTCCAGGAGTGAAAGATGGAAGCTGGACTATTCTGCAGCTTGTGGAAGCCCTGGGGTAAGGAAAGCTGTGTACATGTTATATGTCGTATAAGGGTATTGTGGGAGAGATTCCCATACTAAGGGACAACAGGAAGGAAAAGTGTGCATGCTGACATCTTGTCCTGTGCAAACTGCCTTCAGCACCACCAGGCACACATACACCACAAGTGTGCTGTCTGCTCACTGCATGTTGCCCTCGCAGGGCAGGGGGGGGCCTGTAAGTCTCTCCTGGGACTGAGGAAAGGCAAGCAGTGAGCTGCAGAGCACACTAGGAAGAACTAGTGTGACTCCCTAGCAAGAGACTCCCTAGCAAGAACTGCCTGACCACACAGTTGCACTGCTCCATGTCATGAGTTGACTGCTGCTTGGCTTTATTTCTGTCTCTGAGCTTTCATGGGCTGGGACTTGGGGGAACCTCATTTTTTTTTCCAGCTGTCACCTTGTAGGAGGCTTTGTCCTTTTTCATCTCTTATGATTTTGAGAGCCTGACTTCTGGTTGCAGAGCATGATGCAAGAGTAATTTCCTTGGTCTGACTTGAGAAGAGGCCTCTTACCTTGGATTTATTGCTGTGTGAGGCCAGGTGCTTGTGAGCAGCATGGTCAGGGGAGCAGGAGTCATCTCCTACCCTATGTGCCAGTTGGGCAGCACTGTGCTGCTGTCCCCCTGCCTGGAGAGCAGCTCTTCACAGAATCACACAGAATCACCCGGGTTGGAAGGGACCTCAAGGATCATGTAGTTCCAACCCCCCTGCCTGGCAGGGCCACCAAACATACACATTTAGATCAGGTTGCCCAGGACCCCGTCCAACCTGGCCTTAAACACGTCCAAGGACAGGGCATCCACAACCTCCCAACCTCCCAAGCTCTTGTTTCATGCCTATAATGTGTTTGCTCAGGGTGCACTTCCTGTGTGGGTATCTCTGTTCACATCAGGCCTCTTGGGTTTTTACCATGTGTGGGCTAGGTTCTGCCTGGAAAACACCGATCCCCGGACACGAGGGCGAGGCATCCAACTGCTGTCCCAAGTGCTGCTCGAGTGTCACTCCTTGCTCCAGGAAAAGGAAGGTAAGGTCTGCTATGAATTCTGGAATGGTTGTAAGCAGGTTGGGGGCCAAGCCTGTGACCTGAAAGAGTCTAGCCTGTGTTTGGCAAAGGAATTGATTTAGCACTGTGGCAACTTTGTGCGTATCTCTCGAGTCAAAGTCCAAGAAGGATGTGGGGCCCCACATTGCAGCCTGTTTGCCACCTTCACAGCACAATTCAGGCTACTCCCTGAATGTACCAAGGCCAGGTGCTGCAGCTGGTGCCCCTGGCAATGTGTGGGTGCTGCGCACTCAGGCATGCTCGGTGCTGCGTGGGAAGCCTTGGGGACACATCTGAATGTCAGAATCCTTGGGTGGTGATTCACTGCAGGAAAACCATCCTTCACAAAGCGAGTCATGCCACAGCCCTGAGGCCTGCCTAAGTTAACTCTGGGGGATCTCTGTGGCCTGTGGTGGAGGGCAAGTCACCGTAAGGATGAGAGGGGAGAAGAGGGATGGGGTGAGAGAGGAATATTCCCTGTATGTGTAAACAAGAAAAAGGTTTGGCTGTGTTACATGCCTCTAAGCAGCTGGCTGGCGAGGAAAAGCAGTAAGTGCTTCCAGAATAACTTTGGGTAGGGGCATTGCTGGTAAGTTGCTCAACCTGAGCCAGCAGGATGGCAAGACCCATGGGGAAGTAGCTGATAGGCGAGGTGATGAATAGGAGGGGGAAAGCAGCAAGCGCTTGGCTTGATGTTGATGTAAGTCTTGGACTGGCACTGGGCAGGGCTGTGAGCAGCTGTGCAAAGAGCTGCTGGTGTAGCTGGGGTCAGGAATGACTGTGGTAAGGATGGGGTGGCTCTAGAGGAACAAACAGGCGGAGAGGTTTGTCATGAGGCCTGGCGGAGTCAGGGGAGTGAGCTTGGTTTTCAGCCGAGTCATTAGCAGCTCTGGAGTAGGACAGGCAGAGTCAGTCCCCAGGAGGAGAGCCATCCCATCTCCCTTCGTGGCTCTGCTCACGCAGTCTGTTTCTCAAGCACTGCATCAGGCTGCCTCCCAGGGAGTGAGTTTCTGCAGCAGCTGTGGGTGCAGGATGCTGCCAGCCGGCTCTTCCAGTCTGCTTCCTGCTGCCGCTCCCCAGGCTGGGCTGTGCAGGCGCCCGTGGCCATGACTCAGGGGCCGGGAACGTGTTGTGGAGCTGAGCGTGGGTGATCCGGGGCTCCTGCTCCACCCCACAACATCCTGCAGCTTCGGCCAAGCAGGCGTCGGCCGCTTCCCAGCCTGTGTCTGCACTCACGTGTCTGGACAGGCCAGGGCGAATGCCTCGCAGGCAGCCTGAGCACCTGAGCTCAGGCAGTGGGTGCTGCCCTGCTGCGGTCAGACTCAGGGGGTTGCTCCATAGCAGGAGGGAGCAGGTGTGAGAGCCAAGTGTGTGCATGCAGCGGTGTCAGTTCCTCTCACAGTGGTGAATGATGCATTCTCACTGTTCAACATGCAGCTGTGACTCCAGGGGCTAACGAATATTGGTATCTGTTTCTGACAGTTCTGCACCTGGTCCTGTTTTATGAGAACCGGCTGCAAGATCATCACCTCATGATCCCTTCAGTGCTCCAGGGTCTGCGTGCACTGGTGAGCTCATGCTTCCCTGGCTCACAGTGTGAGGATGGCTGCGGGGTGATGCTGGGAGGAAAATGCAACTCATAGCTATGGCTTAGAGCAGCTTGTGGAGCAGAGCCCAGCTGGGCTTACAGCTCTGTGGCATTGCCCTGCCTTGTGCTCCTGCTCCTGCAGGGGAGTAGAGGCTGCCATGACTTTTTGGTGTTCTGGGGCAAGGATTTCTGGCTACCCTTTGGGACAGCACTGATGGTTTTCCTATCTGTCTGTGAGGGTAACAAACTCCCCTCAGGGTAGGAGAGGATCCTGCAGGTGGCTGCTGTACGTTCATTGTTCCTATTGCTTTTCTATTCCTATTTCCAGAGCCTATGTGAGGCGCTGGCCCCAGGGCTAGCAGTTTCTATGCTCAAAGCCATCTTCCAGGAGGTGCACGTGCAGGTGAGCAATGTGATTTTCATCCTCCTATCTCTGTTTCGTGTTTTCTGTGTCTAGGGAAGGTCTGTCAGCATTCTGCACCAGTGCAGTGTAGCGTGTCCTTCAGCAGCAATGCAGTGTTCCTGCAGAGCTCAGAGCCAGCATGGCTCACTGCAGAGCAAGAGACAGAAGACAGATGAGGCTCCCATTTGGCTCTTGTCCCCTCTTTTGTCAGCCTTATGAAGACTGTTTCCTTTGCTCTGTTCTCTGGACTGTTTTAGTGGCCCTAGTTCCTAAATTCTTCTCCATCTTAAGACTGCTTTCTCTGGAAGGCCTTGGGCAGCACATGTGGCCCAGGTGTGATTGTAACAGTGTATTCTTTCAGTGATAATCAGTCAGTCAGGTTCAGGTGCAATTGTACACCCTCCACATGGTAAATGGGATCAACATGCCAGAAAGCAGCAGTGGAGCTATTGTGGGTCCCTGCCTGCTTCTCAAGAGCATGTGCATACTCCTGGGTGGTGAGGTAGCAATGCTGCATATATGGAGGTTTGTTTTGATTCCTCTGCTCCTCCTTCCAGTCCCTGATGCAGCAGGACCGCTACACAGTCTACAGCATCATCACCAATTTCATGGCCACCAGGGAGGAAGGTGAGGGCGCAGATGCCAGAACCACTCTGGGGTCGTTTGGGCTAGGAGAACGGCTTGCTTTCTCCTGCTCAGAGCGCTCTGTGGCACTGCCTGGAGAAAGCTGGAAGGAGCTGTGGGGCTGGGGAAGCAGAGCTGATTTCATGCAGTGTTGGTGAACTTGGTTGTCCTGCACCTTCTTTCTGCAGAGCTGAAGGGCCTGGGTGCTGATTTCACTTTCGGCTTCATCCAGGTGATGGATGGGGAGAAAGATCCCCGCAACCTGATGGTGGCCTTCCAGATTGTGCGTGATCTCATTGTCAAGAACTATGCCCTGGGTGAGCCTGTGTCTGCTGTGCAGAACTGAGTGGGGGCCATGTTGCTCTTTTCTTTCTCTTTTTTTTTTTTTTTTTTTGAGTTGTTGGAGGGATGGCCCTTGGGGCACAAGCGGGACTAAGTTGTGTCTGACATGACTTGGGAGCTGTAGAGCCAGCCTGTCACAGATGCTAAGCTTGGCAGCTGTGTCCCTCTTGCTCACTATCTCTCATCACCCTCTTCATTTTCTACTTGCAGGTCCCTTTGTGGAGGAGCTGTTTGAAGTGACATCCTGCTACTTCCCCATTGATTTTACTCCAGTGAGTGAGTCTGCTGCATGCTATGGCCTGTTCTTTCTGGTGTTTTCTCAGGGTCTCATGTTCCCTTCAGGGAATGGAAGGAGTGGGTGGTCAAGTGTCTTAGCCTGGGCACTGTTGTCTTGTTAGATGTAGTATCTAGGCTGATGGCAGATTGGCTCTAGAGGTTGACATTGCTATTGCCATGCTGGATATGAGATGATGCATCCTCAGCTGATGGCTGGCCTGGGATGTTTCATGAACTGCTCTCTATACTTCCCCTCCAGCCCCCCAACGATCCACATGGCATCCAGAGAGAAGATCTGATCCTTAGCCTCCGAGCTGTACTGGCCTCCACACCACAGTTTGCTGAGGTAGGTAGCAGTTTGGGTTCTTGAGCACAGGCTGCATTTCATAGTACTGCAACTCCTAGCACAGCTCTGCAGGAAGTAAAAAAACTGGGACCAGGAGACTGTGAACAGGCACCCCTGTGTCTTGGTGCTCTTTGTGCTCTGCCTGTCCCTGGGGCTGGACATGTGGGGGGTTCTGCCTGTTGCACTTTTTTTTTTTCTACCTCTGCCTCTCCTGGTGAAGGCTGAGCTTGCAGCCCTGCAGGGCCATGGACAAAGTGGTACAAAGAGCAGGATGAGTTTTAACCATCTCTTTCTGCAGTTCCTGCTCCCTCTGCTCATCGAGAAGATGGATTCAGACCTGCAAAGTGCCAAACTTGACTCCCTGCAGACTCTGGTAAGGAGGCATCCACCACTCCCGTCAGCCCACAGCTGGACAGTGCCAGTAACAGCCAACCACAGCCAAGTTCCTCTCCTGTATCTGGCAGCCAAAGACTCCCTTTCAGAGCCCGGTTTACAATTTCCAGGATCCTAGTTAGGCCTATATCACTCTTTCTTCTGAGTGCTTCACGCAGTTCAGCTTGAGCCTGCCAGGGTGGGCAGCACACTGCTCTCTATTTACTGGCACTGATTTTTTTTTTTCTTTTTTTTTCTCCTGGCTCCTGTTTACAGACTGCTTGCTGTGCCGTCTATGGGCAAAAGGAGCTACAAGAATTCCTCCCTAGCCTCTGGTCATCCCTGCGCAGGGAGGTAAGTGCTGCAGAGCCCCTAACAAATGTTCCAGCACAGCTGGACTCCACTTGAGCAGGAGTTCACAGCCAAACCAGTAGAGCCCCATATCTCCCACCAACCCCCACCTGTGGCCTTGTACAGTCCAGATGAAAAGGGGTTTGGGGGGGGACAGGCTACTCCTACCAGTGTGTCTGGGGGGCTTGTTGGGTGTGCTTGTTCAAAGCACACAGGAAGCAATACTGGAGCCTGAGCCTCTTCAGGCCATGTTGGGAGCATGAAGCCTGTGGTTGGGGGTCAGCATTGAGCTTAGCTTACCCCATGGCATTTCCTGCAGGTGTTCCAGACAGCGAGTGAGAAGGTCGAGGCAGAGTGTCTGTCTGCATTGCACGCCCTTTCTGCTTGTCTCTCCCGTTCTGTGCTCAGCTCAGATGCTGAAGACCTGCTGGACTCCTTCCTTAGCAGCATTCTGCAAGGTAGGGAGACCTGCCTATCCCTGAGCAGAGTGGCCTGTTGGCACTGCCGGAGCTGCAAGCATCCTCCTAGCCAGAGGAGGTGGTCTGCCCTCACATTCTCCTTGAAGCCTGTTTCTTCTATTTCTGGCTTTCACAGCCAGTGTTGGCTTCTCTGAGAGAGTATCAGCTGTAGGAGGGAGGAGAAGTAGGAAATACAGTAGGAAATACAGACTGAATGGAGTTGCTTCCCACTCTCTTTGCAGTGGGACGTCCAAAGCTTTGCTGTATGCCTTAAACTGGGGGCAGCAGCTCTGCCCAGGAGGCTGCACTACAGCTCAGAGCTGTGTCCCAGGAGCACATCCCAGTCAGCCATGGCCTGCACATGAGGCAGAGGCGGTTCTGCTAGTGTGGCTGATGCCAATCCTATCTCAGATTGCAGGCACCATCTGTGTGAGCCTGACATGAAGCTGGTGTGGCCAAGTGCCAAACTGCTGCAGGCAGCAGCAAGTGCCTCCCTCCGCACTTACCATCGTCTCACCCACAGCATCCTTCCCCTGCTGCTGGAGCAGTACAACAAGCATTCGCAGGTGAGGGGCACCCTGGGTTTGGCAGTCAAAGGCAGCAGGGCTGAGTGCACCCTGTGACTCTGTCCAGCTTGGTGAGAGGAAGGGGGCATCAGCCATAGTGAGTGTCCTTCCCTGGCTGTGGGTGGGCGCCCCTGTTAACCCCGTGGCATTGGGCTGAGATGTAGCAATTACAGAGAGTTGGGTTACACCTTTGTATCCCTGCAGAGCAGCCAGAGAAGGACAATCTTGGAAATGCTGCTGGGTTTCCTGGAGTTGCAGCAGAAGTGGGGACGTGTAGAAGAAGGTGAGGTTTGCTGGTCCTTCTTCTGGAGGAACCCAGACTTCCTTAAGTGTGACCCTGGAAGCTTCAGGCACTGCATTGCCTTCCCTTATACTGGCGGAGAAGAAAAGCTCATTGACTTGGGTGGCTGTGTGTGCAGCCTGCCCCGGGGATTTTGTGTGATTGGATGTGAACTGGCAGGGCATCAGAAAGTGTCTGGCCAGCGCTGTGGTGGTGGCTGTGCTGTGACAGTGAGATGCAGGCAGTGACTCCATGCTTCTGTCTCCAGATGAAAGTGCTCTGCTGTCGCTCCAAGAGACAGTTTGCTCTGTGGTGTTCTCAGCACTCACAGATCCCAGCGTGCAGCTCCAGCTGGTCGGGATCAGGGCGCTGACTGTCCTGGGCTCTTTGCAAGGTTGGTGTCTCACATCCCCTGGGGAGGCAGAGGGGAGGCATTGCGCTGCTCTGGGAGCTGTGGTCAGCTGCCTGTGCTGCATGTGGATGCACAGGAGGAGTGGCAGCACTTGTTATTCAGTCTGTGAGCTCCAGGAACACTTGATTTATCTTGCCTGCTTGTGCTGGGCACCTTGTATCTTTGGAGTTTGTGTGATGCTGCATTGCTAACAGCCTGGACAAGAAGAGGGAAGGATGCTGGCCAGAACACTGAGATCTTAGCCTCTGGCCAAGGGCATAATTCTTCTATGGCTCTTGTTCCAGGCTTCCTGTCTCCCTCTCACCTGGAGCTGGTTGTGGATCATCTTGTCCGGCTTGCTCTTCATGAAGAAGATTCCCAGAGCAGGTGAGTGCTGGGCTGACACTGCTTCAGTCACCCATACTCTGGGAAGAGGAATGAGACCTGGCTCTGCTACAGAGATGGTCTTAGTCTGGGTGGAGACAAAGGAACTGTGGAAAGTAGAGACCACGTGTGTGTAGAAGCAAAGGATTAAGCCAGGTGGTTTCTGGAATCAGAATTAGAAAGTCTGGGTCTGTCAAAGCAAGGGACCCTACTGCCAATAGGATGAAAAAGGCAGAATCCTGAGAAACAGGTTTCTGGTGGTATGTTCTGGCCCAGATCTTTGCAGCTGATGCACAGACAGCCCAGAGTTTGCATTGTTTACATCATCCCTCCTGCTCTCTTCCCTCCTGGCAGTGAAGCAGCGATGGAAGCAGCTGGATCTCTAGCCCCTGTCTACCCAAAAGTTTTCTCTGGGCGCATGGTGCCCAGGCTTGGAGAGGAGCTGCAGTCAGGTAGGACTGACAGCCTTGCAAAGGGGTTAATTTCTATTGGGGTGAAACAGAGAGACTGTGCCATATGGTTCTTCTCATTGAGGAATTCCTAGCACACAAGCTGTGTTGCTTGCACTGTGTCTGGGGATCACAAGCAGCCTGCACAGCAGGGACTGCCCTTGAGGAGCTGCCCAGTCACAGGCAGGACAGGATGCCTTGGACTTGGCTTGGGCCTGTCTTTTTGTGCTGCTACGCTCCAAATTGAGCACTGCGAGGGGGCTGGGAGCCATTCCAACACCTCTCTGAGCTGCATTTCCTCTTTAGAGCGGGAGGAAGAAAGCTCCCAGGATCTCTGCTCCTTGCAGCAGCGCTGCCTGCAGGCCTTGGCAGCCGTGTCCACGCACACCAGCATCGTGAAGGAAACTGTCCCTGTTCTGCTCCAGCACCTCCGGAATGTGCAGAAAGGTAGCACAGCTGGCAGCAGGCAGCTCTGTGCAGCACCCACTCCTCAGGAGATGAGGAGGGAGGGCTGTGTTGCTGACCCCCCTATGTCCTGTAAATGAGGCCATGCACCTGATTGCTGCCCTAAAATGCTGGTGTGGATGTGGGGGTGGGTGCAGTGGCTGTTGATGCGATGCTGAATGTGCCCTGCAGGGAGCGAGGCCGGGAATGCCCAGGAGGTGGTCTCAGTATGCCAGAGCCTGCACCGCGTGGCCCTGCAGTGCCAGCAGGACGCGGAGGGCTGCTGGTACTACCACCAGGCAGTGGTGCCGTGTCTGCTGGCTATGGCTGTTCAGGCTGCCACACAAGGTAAGCAGTGCGGCTCGAGCAAGAGAGAGAACAGCAGCAGTGCGCTGGGCTTCCTGGTCCAGCAAAGAACGCTGCTGCTGCCACCCAACGGCAAACGCGGACACTGCGGGCCCCTGATCAGAGGCAGAGCACCGGTGCTCCATGGCATGTGGGTCACAGGGCTGTGCCTGCCTCTGGGCAGTGCCAGTGGGCTCCACCGCTTCCCTTTCCACCCGTTGTTTGCAGAGAGCAGCCACCCACTGGTAAGCAAGGCGCTGCTGGAGGAGGAGGTGCTGACTGCCATGGTCCCTGTTATCAGTGCTGCCACCACTCACCTTAGCCCTGAGTGAGTAGTGCTGGTGTGGGATGCTGGACACTGCCTCGGGGGAAGGGCAGGCTGCGTGTCCCTCTGCTGCTCCACAGAGGAGGTACTCAGGAATTCTCTGGTGACACTCCCAGAGCAGCACATTGCGATGTCTCTTTTCTCTTAGGCTGGCTGCCCAGAGTGTATCTCATGTGGTGCCCCTCTTCCTGGATGGAGAGGTCTCCTTTCTGCCCCAAAACAGTTTTCCTTGCTCTTTCCAGCCCTTCGAGGTGTGTGGGGTGTTTTAATTGGGCAAGGACTCAGGATGTTGGCACAGGCTGCCAATGAGGATCATGGTGATGTGGGTGTGCTGTTCTTCCCCCACAGGATGGGGAGTGTTTGGAGCCACAGAGACGCCTAGTTGCCCTCCTCATGGCCTTTGTCTGTTCCTTACCCCACAATGTAAGTTGGTGAGGAGAAGGGTAGAAAGGGCCTTGGCCGAGCACCATTCTGTCCAGATCCATAGTAAGCTGCATGGGCAGAGAAAGGGAGCAGTAGTGGACCTAGTTTGTAACACACTCCCTGTCTCTTTTAGGTGGTAATTCCACAGCAGGAACGGTTGCTCCGGGAACTGCTGGCACTGAGTTGCTCCTGCAGCTGTCCCTTCACAGCCACCACAGCTTCCAAGTGCTTTGCAGGGCTTGTAAACAAGCACCCAGCAGGTAAGGGAGGAAACAGATTTTGGGGGTCCCTGCTCAGGGCTGGCAGGGAAATGGCTCAGTCTCCCACTTCTGTGTCCCCAGGGCAGCAGCTGGATGAGATCTTGCAGCTTGCAGTGAATAGGATGGAGCCTGGCCTTACAGAAGGGCCTCACCGAACGCAGGCACTCACCCTGCTGCTCTGGGTAAGGCTCCTCTATGGTGAGAGGGAAGTGCCTCGGGGTGCCCCAGCTGTGTGATGCTGACTCTGCTCTGCCTGCACAGGTGACTAAAGCCCTGGTGCTGCGCTACCACCCCCTGAGCTCCCATCTAACAGACAAGGTAGGCAGCAGTGAGGTTGGGCACTCCGGAAGGAGCTTTCCCACTCCCCCTGCCTCTGGTCAGCAGCCCAAGTTGCCATGGCTCTCTTTTTCAGCGCTCTCTTCCTTACAGCTGCTGGGCCTGCTGAGTGACGTGGAGCTGGGCCCCACTGCAGCCGATGGCTTCTCCCTGCTCATGGCTGAGTCCCCAGACGTGCTGCACAAGGGCTGCCATGCTGACGTGCGCATCATGTTCCGCCAGCGCTTCTTCACTGACAACGTGCCCAAGCTGGTGCAAGGCTTCCATGGGGCTGGTGCGGGTGAGCAGCTGGCCCCAGCCTGGCCTCACCACTTTGTGCCCCTTTACCCTGGGGATCTGAGCCAGCATCCCCTCCTTCCCCTTGCTACTTGTGACCATCTCTGCCTACAACAGATGTGAAGGCCAATTACCTGAAGAGTCTATCCCATGTGCTCAACCATCTTCCCAAGCCTGTGCTGGTGACAGAACTGCCAACGGTGAGAGCCAGCCTCAGTAAGGGGGCTACGGCAGTGCAGGCTGCACAGCAGGGTTACTCACATTTCCAGTGTCATCTCCACCCACAGCTGCTTTCCCTCCTGCTTGAGGCCTTGTCCTGCTCAGACCGTGTAGTACAGCTCTCCACCCTGAGCTGCCTCCAGCCGCTGCTGCTCGAAGCCCCCCAGATCATGAGCCTGCACATCGACACGCTGGTCACCAAGTTCCTCAGCCTCACCTCCAGCCCCGCCATGGTGCGTACACCTCTCTCCTCTGCACCACACCCCCCTCCTGTGTCCCAGCCCCTTCCATCCTTCATTCCTTTCCCTTTCAGGCTGTCCGCATTGCTGCCCTGCGTTGTGCTCACGCGCTCACCAGCCTGCCCACGATAGTGGTAAGTGCTCCTGCTTCCTGCTCCTCCTTGTGCAAGTGGGTCCCAGCCATGGCTGGGGCAGCCAGCACCCTGGAGGGCTCTTGCTGAGAGCAGTAGTTGTCCTCCAGCTGCTCCCATACAAGGCCCGAGTTATCCGGGCGCTGGCCAAGCCTTTGGATGACAAGAAGAGGCTGGTGCGGAAGGAGGCAGTAGCAGCACGAGGGGAATGGTGAGTGCATGGCTCGAGCTGCAGGGGAGTCAGCATGTTTAAGAGGTGGCTGATGGCAGTCTCTGTCTCCACAGGTTCCTGGTGGGGAGCCCGGGCAGGTGAGCACCCTGCATCCTCTCCCTGTGCTTACTGACAATCTGACCAGGACCCCGTCAATGCCGTGGACCCAGCTTCCCTTGGAGCCTGGTATTGCCTGGAGCACTGAGGCTGGAGAATGGAGACCTGCAGGCAGCACCTCCCCTGTGGCCCCTTCCTGGCCCACTGCCCTCTCTTCTGCACCTAGCAGAGGGAAGGAGCTGTGCTGCTTATGACTTACCTGTACCGGGGACACTGAGGGACAGATTTGCCACGTGTGAACTGCACGGGCAGGCTTGTGCACACAGGTGCTCTGTGCAGCACCCCACGTGTGAGAGGAATAAACTTGTCTGTTTTGGTAATGCTGTGTGGGGTCTCAGCCTGGGCTGCACTGAGACCCCAGTGCCCACAGCTGAAGGGACTGGGTGTAGGTCCTTACTTCTCCTTGCAAGCTGGAATCGTAAGACTTCCTCTGCCCTCAGCCAGCTGTATTTCCCACCAAGGAGAAGAGTCAAACATCCTTGTTTTTTTTAAAAAACACAAAACACCTTTATTGGATGCTCTTAAAAAGTCTCCCTGGGGAATGCTTAGGGGGCAGGTAAGCCATCCTCTCCCCCCTGCCCTGTCACGGAGCCACACCGGGCCCTGTGCTGGCCCATATTGGTACGCAGTGAGGGCAGTACCTTCATCTAGACAAGAATAGCAACTTTGCCCCCTTCCCCAGGGCTGCCTGCAGCCACTGAGGCACTAATAGAGCAGGCAACCAGGCCTCAAAGTTCCATTTCCTAGAGCACTGGCTCTGGTAAAAAGTGTGTGCCAGCACACCTGCCTTCCCCCAGCCACTTAGGCCAAACTGAGCCGTGGTTGTGGAGTGGGTCCCCTGTGTCTCCCCTGCCAGCAGGGAGGGACTGCTGCAGCACCCAGACCTCAGATGGCCAGGAGCGGTGCACGCTGCTCGGTCATGCAGGGAGGCAGCTCCCAGCTCAGGCCTGTTCCATGGGGCAAGTGAGGAGAGGGCAGCAGGACACGGGTGAGCCAGTGCCTGTGGGAAGAGAAGCAAAGCCTGCAGCAAAAAGCTGAAGTCATGGCACTACGGAGTGGAGCCAGGGCTGTTAGGTGCCAGTGAGGTACATGAGTCCATGGCCCTCAGCTGCCACAACAGCCTCCCTCTTCTGGCAGAGGCTCAGCCAGAGCTTGCCACTAGGCAAAGCTGAGGCAGCTGGAGGCTGCACTACAACTGGGCTCAAAAACTGCCCTGGGTCCTCTGAGCCCTGTAAAGCTGGTTCCTGGATCCCAGCACCCTTGTGCTTTACCTTGGCACATCCACTCCCAGAAACACCTTCCAGTTATCCCAGCTGCCGTAACTGTAGGGGTTTCTGAACACCTGTGGGCCAGAGAGATGCACATCAAGTCTGGCTCTGCATGGCTGGCCCTCCCACCCTGGGGCTGTGCTTACCTTGCCTTTCTTCTGCAGTCGCTGCCTCTCCTTCTTATTGATGTGCCTCTCAATGCTGGTTTCCCCACGGGTGATGAGGGCAGCATGCCACAGTGTGAGGGCACCCAGGGCCAGTGCTACTGAGCTGGGGACAAGCCACAGTAGGTTGCACATAGGTCTTCACCAGTGTCGTAACTGTGGGGGACTGAGGCTGTTTTCCTGAGCAAGTGCAGGTGGTTTGATGGCTTTAATCCCATGTGCCAGGGAGCTGAAGTCAGTTCTTGGGAGCCCAAGAGCCAGCAGGGCAGGGATGTCTGTGCTAGAGCAAAGCAGTCTAGCCCAGGGAAGGTGGCATACAATGGACAGCACAGCAGTGCTGCAGCGGGCCCCACTGCTTTCCCCAGCATCCTCCCAGCCTCTGTAACCCCATTTACCTGCATAGGACCCAGAGGTAGACCACACTCTTATGGAAAGCTCGCTGGCGGAAGGAGAAGGTGGGTGGTGGGGTCTGGTAATATGTCTGAAAAAGGACAGAGAGGGGCACGTTACCAGAATGCTTTATAGTGTAAAGCCAGGCAGGTAGTGCAGTGCTCCTTTGATGAAGGAATCAGGCAGTTAGAAAAAACTGGCATCAGAACCAACACAACAGCCAGGGCAAGAGGGAGGCAGCCGAAGACAGCCACAAGACAGACAGACACCACTTGAGAGCTGGCAGATGAGTGACGAGCAGTGTGCTGGAGCTCAGGGAGCAGGTCACTGCACCACACAGGAGATGATGCTCAGGGTGAGATGTGTTTACATACTGCTGCTGCAGCTTCCCCAGGAGAGCAGAGCCTGAGTAGCATGCCAAACAGTGGCTTGGCCCCAGTGCTGTTGCTGCCATCAGCCAAAGCCATTGAAAGCTCGGTACATGGGGAAATCAGACCCAAAGCTGCCGGAGGTTGTGCCTGTAGCAGAGCTGCCCAGACAGCCCTAACTCTGTGACTCATGAGACAAGCATGGGGGCTGGTTCTGGCCTCAGGCTTCACTTTGAGAGCAGGATTCAGCCTGCAGGGCAGCTCTGCTCCACGCTGCCTGGAGCAGCTGGGGAGCAGGGATGTCCCACCTGGTTGGCGGCCACCTGCAGTCTCTCCTTCTCAAGTAGTTTCAGTCTCTAGGGGGATGGAAAACACAGGGCACCAGTTACATGGCTCAGAGGAAAGGGCCGTTCCTCTCAAACCTCACAGGACTAAGGCAGCAGGGACTTCACAGGAGGAGGGAGAGGAGAAGCAAAGTCAGTACAATGCTAGTGCTGGTTCAGCTTTGTTCTGCAAGCTCAGCCTAGGGAGACCAGGCAGCCTCTGAGTATGCCAGCACTTCCTCTCCTGGAGCAGATGAGGGGCCATCTCACTCAAACTCACCTCAATGGCTGCATAGGCATCCCGGAACATGTCCCAGCCGCTGATGCTGCAGTAGATGCAGCCCATGGTCATGAAGAGGCAGAAGGAGAAGAAGTAGCGGTGGTTGTAGTGCCCAACACAGTTATTGAGCCAGGCTGCCTCTAGGGTTAAAGGTGTGTAACTGTGATGGTCGCTAGTCCAAACCCACCCGATGGGGATCAAGACACCCAGCCAGGCTCTGTGAACCCTCCCCTGCACTGAGTGACTCAGGACAGAAATGGAGCAGGGAGATGAGGAGGAAGCAGGGCTGGCTCCTCAGGAGAGTGCAGTGAGTTAGTACTGCAGAAAGGATACGACAATGGTGGTCCATCTTCAGCACACACCTGGGGGGGAGGAGAGCACCACAAGTGTTAGTGCGAATTGCAAGCACCACGTCTGGGAGGGGGCAGCCAGCCCCCTCAGTCCTTCATGCTGTGCTAGAGGCAGGTAAAAAGCCAGCAGAGCAGAGAGGAAGGGGCGCATTTCTCATGGCTTATGGTGGGGAGGGAGAAGTATCCTACCCCGGGTAGCAGAGGCACTACCTGATGTGGTGGGGAGGCCGGGGAACATTACCTGTTGCAGATGCTACAGTGATGGGTGCGAGCCGGCTTGGGGGCAATGCATTTCCTGCAGATGGAGACGCCAGTGAGATCGTTCTTGGCCTGCACACAGGTCAGAAAAGAGGATGTGCTCCCAAACCCCACACCATCCCCTGCTCCCCATGTGTTAGCCATACTCCCCCAAACCTGCCTCCCCTCCCAGTCCCTGTCTGGAGGACGCCTCCTGCAGTGATGCCAACAGGATGCTCCCAGTGGTCAGCTGTACCTGGTCCCCAGTGCCCAGCTGCAAGAGGCTGCACTGCCCATTGGTGCCCAGGCTCAGCCTCACCTGCGGAGGGTGCCCAGGTGAGGTGGTGATGGCCTTGTAGTAGTGGAAGACAATCATGATGAGATTCCAGTGTCCGTAGGCAAGATGCCAGCAAATCCAGGCAGGTGTGTATGTCTGCAGGATGAGGGGCAGCAGGCAGATGTATACGATGGCCACAATGGAGCTTGTCAACCCTATCACCAGTGCCACAAACACCTAAAGGAAAAGGAGTTTGGGTCAGTGGAGTGTGCAGCACCTGCTCCATGCTGAATCCTCACTCCCTTCCACCTGGAGCAGCACAGCTCAAGCTCTAGGATTCAGCGTCCCCAGCAGCATGCTCGCCACCCCAAACTCCTCTAGCAATGGAGGCACTCACCACACCAAACCAGCGGGTGACATGGTCCACCAGCCAGTAGACAGGCTCAAAGAGGGAGTCAAGCACCACGTCGCTGTCGGTGAAGGAATTGTAGAGCAGGGAGCGGAGACAGAGACGCCCGTAGTGCCACAGCTGTCCTGCCTGCCGCAGCAACTTAAAGCGCCGCCGCCGGCCCAGACGCAGGCACTTGAGGAGCAGGCGCATCACCGCTGCGAACATCCGCTGCCGGCTTCTCATCCCTGCTGAGATGCACCTGCAGGGAAGAGGCTGGATATGGGCAGGCCGCCCTGCTGCCGCTGTCCCGTGGGGAGGGCGTCCCCTCCTGGGCGTGCTGACGGTGCAGCTCTTGCCAGGTGCCTGCCTGCACAGCGGGGCAGAGCTCTCCTTCACCCTGCACGGGACGCAGAGCAGAAGCAGGTGGCGCTGAGCCCGAGCTGCTGCTTTCTTGAGCTCTGCGCATGGAGAGGGGGACACGGGGCTCTCAGGCCTCCGCACCTGACCTCAGATGCTCCCTGCTCCCATCTCGTCTTTCCCAGAGGGGAGGGGGATGGGGACTGACACGGAGAGTCTGACTCAGGGGAAACTAGAGACGGTGCGGGCACTTGGGGCGCTGAGCCCATTCCAGGGCAGGGAATGCTCAAAAACCACGGGGGATCCCCTCACCAGTCTTTCTTAACTGATTCAGAAATGAGGGAGCCCACACAATATACATGCCCTGTCCTCACACCTAGAAGGCAGCATCTGGATGCCACTTCCCTTTGCCTCAGGTTCTGGACCAAGCTGCAGAGGCCACCCCACTCCTATCCCAACCTCACAGCGCTGCTCTGAAAGTCCCAGTACCTCTCCTTCCCCCTCCCCCAGATCCTCCCAGGACAGTGCCACACTTCGCAGGCACCCCCAGGCCGAGGTGCCGCCCCTCAGACAGCAAAGGAACACACAGCCAAACGCTCGTCTTCCCATCGAGCCTCTCATCCCACTCAAGGGCCGTGCTGGGAGCAAGGAGGAACCCGAGACGGCCCCGAAATGAGGCAAACGATCTGCCAGGTCGGGGCCCCCGGGCCTCCGTGCAGGCACGACCATAAATATTAACCAGTACGGACGACCCGGGATCCTGCCAAGGTCCCGTTCGCCTCGGCACAGCGCCAGGCGGCAGCGCCGCACCCTGCTCCAGGCACACGCACCGCGCAGCCGGCTCGCGGCGGCACCCAGCCCACCCTCAGAGCGGGGAGGTGGGCTTCGCCAACCCCGCGTGCCGCCCCCGCTCCCGAAGACACAGGGCTCAGAGATGCCCTCGCCCGTGACGGACGACGGCAGCTAAGGCGCAGCGCGGCCCAACCGTGGGGGGCAGCGCGGCCCAAGCGTGGGCAGGCATCACCCCGCCAAGGGGCCCGCACCGCCAAGGGGCCGGGCCGCAGCCTCCCCAGCCCTCCGCTGCGGGCCGAGTTCCCCCGCTCTGCAGCACCCAGCCCCGCGGCACCCGGCCCCGGGCCCACGCCCACCTGCCGCCCGCTCCCCGCCGCCCACCGCCATGCCCGGTGCCCGCGCCGCCCTCACGGCCCCGGGCAGCGCCCGCCGCCCCGCGCCTGCGCACCAAGCATGCCGGGAAGCGCCATCTCCCAGCACTACACTACGACTCCCAGCAGGCAGCGCGCCACCACTTCTCCCTAGGGATAAAGGCAAGCCAATAGGCATGCCGCTTATAGCGCGGCCCCGCCGCTGAGAGCCAATAGGAGGAGGGCTCTTTGTGGGCTCACGCGCGACACGGAACATGGCGCCGCCGGCTCGGTATTGCGTGCCCGGTGAGTGTGGGGCCGTGCTGCTGGGGGAGGCCGGGCCGGACGGCACCGGCGCTGAGCGAGCGTCCCGCAGGCGAGCGGCTGTGCAGCACGGAGGAGGCCTCGGCGGGCAGCGGGACCTACGCGCGGCACGGCTCCATCTTCGCCTCGCTGGCTGGCTGCCTGCAGAAATGTGCCGAGGGCGGCGGGGTGAGCGCGGAGCGGGAATCCGGGGGTGCGGGGCGGGCGTGGGCGGCCCCGAGCTGAGCCTGTGTGTGCTTCGCAGCTGCCCGTGGTGTCGGTGGTGCGGGACGCGGAGGCGCAGCTGCTGCCCGGCGTGGGGGCCGTGGTGACGTGCAAGGTAGGTGCCGGGGGTGGGACGGCCCCTCGCGTGTCCCTGTGCGTGCCTGTGGCCGGGGGCTCTGTGCTTTCCTTACAGAACTCTGCGTGGAGGGCAGTGGCTAGAGCGGCGGGGACAGAGAGCAGCAGAGCAGTAAACGGGCAGTAAACTCCGGGCCCAGCCTGCACTGCACAGGCACTGACTGCCTGCTGTCCCTCTGTGCAGGTGTGCAGCATCAACTCCCGGTTTGCCAAAGTGAACATCCTGTATGTTGGCTCCACACCGCTGAAATCCACCTTTCGCGGCACCATACGGTAGGGAAAGGGCAGGGGGCATGCTGCTTAGGGCGGGCTGCCTGCCTGGCGCTGGCCAGCTGGGTGAGGGCAGCTGCCTGGAAACATCTAGCGAGGTCTGGCCAGTGTCCAGACAGGCTGGGGCAGCTCCTGCTTGCTCTCTCTGGTATCACATTCCTGTGTCTCCTTTTCCAGGAGGGAAGACATTCGAGCCACTGAGAAGGATAAGGTCAGCAGGGCATTGCTGGGTTCAGTGCCATTGCAGCTTCCACCTCTCCAGCTCTCATCCTTCTGCTGCCTGTAGTGACTATTAAGAAATACCTGCATTCTCCATGCACTCCTGTCCCTTCCTTCCCACACAGGTAGAAGTCTACAAGAGTTTTCGGCCTGGTGATATAGTTCTAGCCAAAGTTGTATCCTTTCCCATCACGCTGGGCAGGCCCACAGGCCTGGAGGGTTTGTATTGGCAAGAGAGTTTTTCTCTTAACCCACACCCAACCAGATCTCACTGGGGGATGCACAGTCCAACTACCTGCTGAGCACAGCAGAGAATGAGCTGGGTGTGGTAGTGGCACGCAGCGAGGCAGGTAGGAATCACCCCTTCTCTATGTGGGGAGCAGCTGATGCAGCTTGGGGAGCAAGCACCCTCCTTCTTTCCTCCCACTGCTGAGCCTTGGGGGGCCCAAGAGGAGGCCTTGCACTGCTGGGGATGGGAAATATGAAAAAAAAGTAAGCAGGAAGGAAACCTGCTGACTGGGGATGCCTGCAGGGGTGCAGATGGTTCCTATCAGCTGGTGTGAGATGCAGTGCCCACAGACACACACCAAGGACTTCCGTAAGGTGGCCCGCGTGCAGCCGCAGTTCCTGCAGACCTAGCAGCCCCCTCAGGGGCACGGGGACTCCAGGAGGGAGGGCCGCTGTGGTGGGGTCCAGCAGCTTCCATGCAGCTCCACACTTGAGAGACTGGAACAGCAGGATGGATTTTGTATTTGTGCTGTAGGTAATAAATGTTTTTTCTTTTTTGAGAGCTTTGTGTTCTGCTCAGTTACTGCCCATACAGATTGCTCTGGAGCTGCTGGATGGGGCTGTTTCAGAGAGCAGTGCAGGGGTGAGGAAGCATGTTCCCAGCCTGGGGCTGGGGAAGGGGAACAGTGAAATGTTGAACAGTGAAAAACAGTGAGTGGTACTCAGCACAGGCTGTGGCTGTTGCACTCCTCTCCAGGGCCCCTTATCACCTCAGGTCAAACATGCCCTGCATTAGGCCAAGGGTGTGGCACACGCCAGAGGCAGTAAACCACTGATGAGTCGCAGTGAATCACTCTTCAGCAGCAAGGATTGCAGAACTGTGCTTTGCTGTGCAGAGCCCAAGCACTTCCTGCACCCACAAGTCAGCAGCAACTTCTGCATCACAAACACGTGGTAGCACAGGAAAGAAGGCAGTAGGCAAAGTGGGAGCTCCATGTGGCCCAGGAGCACATGGCGCAGCGGCACAGAAAAACACAGGCATTAATTATTGCATATTAATATTTTATTGAACTGGAACAAGACAACTGGTACTGCTGGACAGTTAGATTGACCCAGTGCAAGCCCAGGCTCACTACAGCAGCAGTGGGGGAGGCTACAGTGACAGTGCCAAGTACATGTTTGTGGGTTGGGGACACAATGGCATCTACACCACCTCCATGAGGCAGGACTAGGGTTGGCTTTGGCTGGAGGAAGCACATGGCAAATACAAATTCCCAGACAACACGCTCCTTCCTTTGTCCAAAAGCAATAAGTTAAAGCATTGGCTGGTAGAGCTGGGTCAGGGTTTGCAAGTACTACTACTGGGTGCTGTACTACAACAGGAGCATGCACCACAGTACTACCCATTTGGTATCTAAGCATACTAGTCTTTGTGCCACACAGCCACAAGGGGACTAGGCACCCGTCTTGGTTGCTGCCCCCTCCTGCCCACGTCCCACCGCTCCTGTTGTGCTCCTGGAATAACTAAACCAAGCAACAGAACTACAGTAACAGTGACAAGAGCTGCCGGGGAAGCAAGAGAAGCCAGGCATGGCAAAAGATTGCTTGAGAGCATCCCCCCAAGGGCTGGGAACACACAACATAGGGCTGCAGTTGCTGCCTGGCAGAGCAAGGACTCCCTTTCACACCAGACCCCTGTGCACACAGCCCCTCATCCCCAGCTCCCAGGCTGCCTGCAGAGGTGATCCTGCTGCAGAGGGAAGGGGCCTAGTCCTGGGGAGCTGCTCCCTGCTCCAGCTCTGCAGCTCCAAGTTCCTACAGCTGTGGGGTGTGCACAGAGGGGTGGGGACGGAGGGGACTCATCTACTTGCTAGTTTGCACACCTGCCTCATTTCTTGACTTTGCCCTGAGCAGCGACAGCCTCCATGGCCTTGCGCACTGTCTCCTCATCTCCTAGGAACTGCATGGGCTTGATGGGCTTCAGGTTCTTGTCCAATTCATACACAATTGGGATGCCGGTGGGCAGGTTCAGCTCCATGATGGCCTCTTCTGACATGCCTGCAAACAGAGGATGGTTACTCAAAGGGAGGGCAAGGGAAAGCCCTGCTCATGTGGAGCCAGAGCAGTGGGGGATCCCAAGCAGCGTGCAGAGCTGCAGTACCTTCCAAGTGTTTGACAATCCCCCGCAGGCTGTTGCCATGGGCTGCAATAAGGACTCTCTTGCCCTCCTTGATCTGTGGGACGATTTCCTCATTCCAGAAGGGCAGGGCCCGGGCAATGGTGTCCTTCAGGCTCTCACATGTGGGCAGCTGGTCCTCTGTCAGGTCAGCATAGCGACGATCCTGCAGTAACACCACCACACCTGCATCACAGCTCAGCACCCTCAGGGGCTACACCAGCAGCCGTACAGAATGGAAAGGTGGTACTAGGGGCTGAGTGCTGAGAACAGTGACTGAGAACAGGAGTGGAAATGGCTTATAGCTATACACCCACGAGAAAGTGCTTTGGGATTTGCCTCCAGCTGCCGACCCTGCCTGAGGGCAATAGCACGGTGCTTGCTGCTGAGCAAACACCCAAGCTTTGGCTGCAGGACTAATGATTAACGTCTCCCCTTGACTCTGTGCCATCCCATGGGATTCATCCTCTGCACGGAGAGCACAGGATGGCCTCAGTCCAGCCCCTGTCACCGATGCTGCAACCGGAGAGCGAAGGGCAGCGTGGGAGGCCTGTGCCACGAGGCTCCCCAGGCTCCTGGCAGCCCCTTACCTTGCTGATGGTGCTGAAGAAGGGGTGGTCTGACTGCATGGGCGGCGGGGGGACGTCGAAGGAACGCCTCCAGATCTTCACCTGGGCCTCGCCGTGCTTGGCAGCCGTCTCGGCCTTGTTAAGGCCGGTGAGGGCCCCGTAGTGCCGCTCGTTGAGGCGCCACGTCCGCACCACAGGCAGCCACATCTGGTCGATGGCGTCCAGCACGTTCCAGAGGGTGCGGATGGCCCTCTTCTGCACCGACGTGAAGCAGATATCGAACTCATAGCCGGCGTCTGCGGAGGCGGGGGGGGAGGATTGGTGGGGTCAGAGGCCGCACGAGGCCGCGCCGTTGCATAACGGGCACCGCCGGTCCCCGCCGCACCCCGAGATGGCCGCCGCAGGGCCCGGCGGGCGCAGCCCCACCGCCCGCCCCACCGCCCGCTCAACGCAGGGCTCGCTGGTACCTCGCAGGGCCTCTCCGCCGCGCCGCGCCTCGTGCTGCCCGGCGGGGCTGAGGTCGGCGTCGTACCACCCGCAGAAGCGGTTCTCCAGGTTCCAGGCGCTCTCGCCGTGGCGGACGAGCACGAGGCGGTGCGCTGCCATTGCTGCTCCGGCGCTCAGCTCTCACGCTCCTCCCGCTGCCGCCGCCGCGCACGACTGACCCACCCCGCACCGCCCCGCGCCGGGCAGTGAGAGGCGCGCATGCGCAGGCAGACGGAGGCGGCGGGCGAGGGAGCACGTAGCGCATGGCGGGGCCGCGAAGGGCGGCGCGACCTTCGGGTTGTGACGTCACCGCGCCGCGATGTGGGCGCCGCTGCCCTCACTGCAAATGGCGGCGGGAGCCGGAAGCGGAAGTGAGGCAGGGCGGGGCGGGGCGGCACGTGGAGCTGGGGCGAGCATGGCGCGGTGCGGGAGACTGCGGGCGGGTACCGCCACTAAGCTGCGGCGGTGGCGGAAGGGACACAGCAGCGACTGCAATCCCGAGACTCGGCGGCACCGCCTGGCCGCGCGAAGCCGTTTCTACAGCCGGCCTGCCGGTGAGCGGCCTGGGGGCCGGGGTGGGACGCGATGGGGGGCGGCGCAGGGTTGGAAAAGACCTTAAAGCCCACCCGTTTCCGACCCCTGCCGTCGTCTGGTTGCCATCCGCTGCGTCAAGGCCTCTGGCCCGTCCAACTGGGGCACCCACAGCTATCTGGGCAGCAGTGTCTGGGCCTCTGCACCTTCTGAGTAATGAGTTTCATCCCAAACTCAATGCCTCACTCTTCTGCACCCCTCGTTTCAGTGCTTTTCCTATGGCAAAAGCAACATCCGCGTCTCATACTGGCAGGGGAGGGTGGTGGGGGTGTGGGACAGCCTGACCCCGAGTCTGCTCACCTGGCAGAGAAAAGCAATCTGACGGTGGATGCGGTGAAGCTGCACAATGAGTTGCAGTCAGGATCCTTGCGTGTGGAGCGGCCAACTGACAGCTCTCAGTTGCCCATGGAGGAGGGTGATGCTGGGGAGGCTGCCACCCAGAAGTCCTCCGGCACCTTCCTGAGCGGGCTGAGCGACTGCACCAATGTTACCTTCAGCAAGGTGCAGCGCTTCTGGGAGTCCAACTCTGCTGCACACAAAGAGGTACCAGGGAGAGTGGGGCTGGGTGTGGGGTCTTGGGCATAGCTCCCATCCTGAGCAAGAATCCAAGGGTGCTGACGGCTCCGCTTGCTGTTGTGGCAGATCTGTGCCGTGCTGGCAGCTGTGACAGATGTGATCCGCTCACAGGGGGGCAAAGAGACTGAGACTGAGTACTTTGCTGCACTGGTGAGTGACCACCACTGGGTTTGATGGGAGCTCCCAGGGGTGCTATGCTCGTGTTGGAGGCTTTGGGCATCCCCTAGAAGAGACACTGTTGAGTTGCCCTTTGTTTCTCTATCCCCTTCCCCAAAACTTTGGGAAAGGCTGGCCTGCTGCAAACCCCTCCTTTTTTCCCCAGATGACCACGCTGGAGGCAGTGGATTCCCCTGAGTCAGTGGCTGCTGTTGCATACTTGCTTAACCTTGTCTTGAAGCGGTGAGCTGCTGACTGGAGTGGGTAGAGCTGCCACGGCAGGATGGGGTCTGGCACAGTCCCAGGGGTGGGCTGGGAGTGCCAATCCCTATGTGATTGCCTGCTCTTTGCCCTTTCTCCCCACAGAGTCCCCAGTCCAGTACTCATAAAGAAGTTCTCAGACGCTTCAAAAGCCTTCATGAGTATCATATCCTCACAGGCCTGCAGCAGCTCCACCTCTGCACTGCGATGGGTGAGTTGCAGAGAGGGGCAGGCTCTTTGGCACATTCAGGGTGGTCTCTGTAAGGTAATACCAATATCCTTGCTGTCTCCTTGTAGGTCCTCTCGTGCCTGGCCACACTGCTGCGAAAACAGGATTTGGCAGCGTGGAGCTACCCTGTCACCCTCCAAGTCTACCACGGCTTGCTGAGCTTCTGTGTTCACACCAAACCCAAGGTGGGTTCTCAGCACCTCGTGGGTGTTGCTCCGTGGCTTGGTTCTGGAGCTGGCTGTGCTCTCTGTGCCCTTGGTTTCTATGCTCCTGTATTCACCCACCTCCAGGTTCGGAAAGCAGCTCAGCACGGTGTGTGCTCCGTCCTGAGGGGGAGCGAGTTCATGTTTGGAGATGAGGCTCCTGAGCACCATCCTGCGGCACCCTCCAGTGCCAAGTTCTGTGTGCAGGAGATTGAAAAAGCTGGAGGTAGGTAGGGACAAGAGAGTAAGAGGTTTTGCAAGAGTTTAGGAGAGCCCTTAGCCATCTTTCTGTTGTTCCCTTCTTCCCAGAGCGGGGCTTCAGTTCACCCCAGCTCTGACATGGGGTCTCTGCCCAAGGCTGTTGTTACAAGTGTGGGTGCTGCTCTGCTCCACCAGGCACCAAGGAGGCTACCACCACACTGCACGTGCTGGCCCTCCTGCGGGACCTGCTGCCCTGCTTCCCTGCGGCTGTGCTGAAGACATGCTGTGAGACCCTGCTCAGAGTCATGACCCTCAGCCATGTGGTCAGTTCCTTTGCGTCCCTGCACACAGCGCCTGTGCCAGTGCCTCTACCTCAGCTCTGGCAGGCGTCAGGCTGCCTTACTGGGAATCTGCAGGACCTGAAATCAGAGCATCCCAATCAGAGCTGGCTGGTTGGCTACTGTAGAAAAGGGGGGCGTAGATGGGAAGCCCCAGTGGAGATGGGGTGTCCCTGTGGGTTGGGCAGAGCATGCTTGGGGGTAGGAGTGTGAAGCACGGAGGTTCAGTTTCTTCTGACAACATGTCCTTGCAGTTGGTGACAGCATGTGCCATGCAGGCCTTCCATAGCCTATTCAGTGCCCAGCCCAGCACGTCCTGCCTGCCAGCTGAGCTCAATGCCCAGATCATCACCGTGAGTGCGGGGACAGATAGGGAGGGATGGGGCTACTGGCACCACTGTTCCCAACACCACTTTGCTCCCAACCCTAGGCACTGTACGACTACGTGCCCAATGCCAGTGACCTGCAGCCGCTGCTCACCTGGCTGTCCACCATGGAGAGGGCACACGTCAACCTGGGCAGGTGGGGAGAGGCTGGCGCTGGGCAGAGGGAAGACCGAGCTCCATCTCTCACCATTCTTCTCTCTCTTCTCCAGACTGCAGAAGGACCTGTGCTGGGCTCACCTGCCCCGTCTCTTCTCGGCCACCATGAATTGCTTCCTGTCCCCACACTCGCAGGTGGTGGCAGCTGCAGCACAGACCCTTGAGGTACCAAGTGTGCACTGCCTAGGTCCTTGTGGCCAGGCTGGGATCTGGGATCTGCCTGGGCACTTGAGGCTGCTCTGTGTTGGGTCTTAGTCCTCTGTCCTGCCCTGGGCTGGCACATGCACAGCTCAGCACCCAACTGTTTCCATGTCTGCAGACCCTCCTGAATGAGTGCATTGCTCCCCACATGGATGAACTAGGCAATGTCTCTGCATCTGCTCCAGCCCCTGGCTCCTACCTTTGCAAGATGTTCAGGTGAGGAACGGTGGTGGGTGGGAGAGGCTGTCACCATGGGCCCAGCTCGGTCCCTGTCATCACCTGTCTCTCCTTGTCAGGTCGGTGGAGGAAGGCCTGACATACCGTTTCCATGCGGCATGGGATGGCGTGCTGCAAGTACTGGAGGTTTTCTTCGAGGTGTGTGGGAAGCAGTGCCATCCCATCATGAAGAAGGTGAGCAAGATGGGGAGTCTTCAGGGCCAGTACGCTCTGGTGGCTCCTTGCTCAGCCTCCTGCTTGTCCCCACAGTGCCTGCAGTCCCTGTGTGACCTGCGCCTCTCTCCGCACTTCCCCTACACCACTGAGGTGGACCAGGCGGTGGGGGCTGCTGTTGGTGCCATGGGCCCCGAGGTGCTGCTGGAAGCTGTTCCCCTGCAGATCAACGGCAAGGAGTGAGCATGACCCTGGGCTGGTCTGGGGGGTCCAGCGGTAGCAGATGCTTATCTTTAGCAGAGAAATTTTCTTCTGTCAGCTGGGGCTTGTCTGCTTGATCACAGCAGGCACCTTGTGTAGTTCCCGGCCTCAGCTGCTATGACGGCTGCCTGGAGTCTCACTGTGCCCAGCTCTGGGGCTGTGCCCCATGCCTAAAGTCTGATGCTCCCCTGACCTTCTTCTCCCTCCGCAGGGAGACTCTGGATTTCCCCCGCAGCTGGCTGCTGCCTGTGCTGCGGGACTACGTGCAGGGCACACGGCTTGGCTTCTTCACCAGCTACTTCCTGCCCTTGGCAGCCACTCTGAAGAGCAGAGGTGAGGAGCAGTGGATGGCGGGGCTCTGGGTGCGCAGTGTTGGGTGCTCTGCAGGAGCTCCACTCAGGGCAGAGCCACCTCCACTGTTCTGTTCATTTCCCTCTCCTCTTTTGCAGCCTTGGAGTTTGCCCAAGCTGGGAAGAGCCTTGAATCCAAGATCTATGACACACTGCAGTGGCAGGTAACAGAGTGCCCGCCGCCCCCACCACTGCCTACCTGCAGTGCTAGCCTGAGTCCTGGCTGAGAGATGCTGGTCTTCCACTGACTCCTTTGCTTCCAGGTCTGGACCCTGCTGCCTGGCTTCTGCACCCGCCCCACAGACGTGGTGGAGGCTTTCAAGGGGCTGGCACGCACCCTGGGCATGGCCATTAGCGAGCGCCCGGACCTCCGCCCCACCGTGTGCCAGGCCCTACGCACCCTCATCCACCACGGCTGTGGGACAGGTTGGGCACAGACATTGCCATGGCAGGGGGGACCGTCCCTGTTCCCCACAGTGACCCAGTGAGGGCAGATGTGGGTTGTGATGCTGATGCGCACACCCTTGTCCTTCTTTCTCCAGATGCAGAGCGAGCAGAAGTGGGTCGTTTTGCCAAAAATTTCCTGCCCATCCTATTCAACGTGTATAGCCAACCTGAGGAGGATGGAGGCAGCAGTGGTCAACGGCGCTCTGTGCTGGACACCGTGCGTGCCTATCTGACCATCACGGACCCACAGGTGAGTATCTGGGGATATGGGGCAGGCTGCTGGCCATAGCCGTTTTCTTCTGGCACTAGAAGGTCTTGCTGAGCCAGCTGGAGAGCCTGCAGCTTGACTCCAGGTGTGCATAGGTGCGGGAGGGGCTGCATGACTGACTCTGTGCCTGCCCTGCAGATGGTGTGTGGGTTCTTGCAGAAAGCCAGTGAGAAACTGACCAGTCCTGAGAGCACAGAGTTTGCCAGGTAACACCCAGGGGTTGATACTGAAGGGTGAATCTGTTGGGTCCCTCCTACTGAGCAGCGCTCAAGCTGTCTCCTGTAGGATACGTCATTCTCATGCATCAAACAGAGCTCCTAGGCAGAGTCCTAAGCTTGGTTGGGGAGTGTTGATGGCCCTGTGCTTATCTTCCTCCTTATTCCTCTGTGCTGCAGGCTCTCCATTCTGGACCTGGTTGTGGCAATGTCTCCCTATGCCAATGAGCAGGCCCTAGGCTCCCTGTACCAGACTATCCAGCCTTCCCTCCAGGTCAGTTTGCTCCCAGCCTCACCAGCACAGCGAGGCCTCTCACTGTGCCAAAAGCCATCCTGATGGCAGTGTCACTGCTTGTCCATGCAGAGCAAGGACCACAGCATGCAGAAGAAGGCATACCGTGTGCTGGAGGAAGTATGTGCTGCCCCGCATGCCCCGTGCCAGGCCTTTGTCCACTCACACCTGGAAGACTTACAGGCAGTGCTGCTGGATTCACTCAAGAGCGCAGCGTCCCCAGCCAAGAGGGTGAGAGCGAGGGCTGCTGTGGGAAGGGGACAGGGCTGTGTCCCTGTATCTGACTGTGCTGGGCTCTTTCTCTCCTCAGCCCCGGCTGAAGTGCCTGTTCCACATTGTAAAGCAGCTTTCAGCTGAGCATGAGCCCTTCATCACTGCCCTGGTCCCAGAGGTGAGTGTGGGACTTGGGTGCACACTTGGGTGACTGTGGGGTTGTGACATGCTTTGTGCCTCCAGGTCATCCTGTGCACCAAGGAGGTGTCGGTGGGAGCCCGTAAGAATGCCTTCATGCTGCTGGTGGAGATGGGACATGCTTTCATCCGCTTTGGGCCCACTTCCCAAGGTAAGCAGCTGTTGCTCAGCCCCACCACTGCTCTCATGCAGGGGGTCAGACCTATGCTTGCCCCACGTCCTGAGCTGTCCCCTCTTGCAGAGGCTATGGAGCGGTTCCTGCTCTTGGTCTACGCGGGGCTGACGGGTTCGGTCACCATGATCAGCTGCACAGTGCTGGCACTCACACGCCTGTTCTTTGAGTTCAAAGGTAAGCAACAGCTGCAAGGACAGAGTATGGGGGCACAGCACTGCCAGGCAACAGGACAGGACTGTGCCTGCCAGTGCACACTGAGCACTGCTGCATTGCAGATTACATGGAGCTGAGCGTGGTGGAGCAGCTGCTGCAGAACATCTGCCTGCTGCTGGGCTCTCGCACACGTGATGTGGTGAAGGCAGCTCTGGGCTTCCTTAAAGTCGTGCTGCTGCTGGTTGACACCACACTGCTGGCCAAGCACATCCAGACTATGGTGAGAGCACCGCACGGGGCGGGAGGGCACAGCTGAGCTGCTGTAGGATAGGTGTGAGTGATGCAGGGAGGTGGCAAGAGGGGTGCAGGAGAAGGGTGAGGGACCAGGTGTTCAGGACAGGGGTCTCTAACCTCAGAAGTCTGTCTGTGCTGGCAGCTGGAGGCCATAGGCAGCCTTTCAGATGACATGAGGCGCCACTTCCGCATGAAGCTGAGAAACCTCTTCACCAGATTCATCCGCAAATTCGGGTGAGCCGGGGCTGCTGGGAGCAGTGCTGAGTACTGTGGGAGTTCCTGCACTGCACTGCAGGAACTAATTGCTTTTTGTCCCCTCAGCTTCGAGCTGGTGCAGGGACTGCTGCCAGCTGAGTTCCACAAGGTTCTGGTGAATATCCGCAAGGCTGAAGCTCGCAGCCACAGGCAGCGTGCCCTGAGGCAAGCAGCTGCAGAGACAGAGGAGGAGGAAGCACCAGCCCAGCCCAGAGGAGACAGGTAGAGATGGGCTGGGGTGAAGCCTCAGCAGAGGGCCTGGTGCTGGATCTGCTTGGGTGACACCCGTAGAGATGCTGATGGCATCACTGGGATTGGCATACGATGCTGTGGGCAGGCTGGGGCTTGCATCTCTGCCTTGCTCTGCCTGCATTGTGCTTTCTGCCTTGTGCCCAGCATGGAGGAGATCCTGGCAGACTCAGAGGAGGAGGAGGAAGAGGAGGAACGGCAACGGGGCAAGGTGCGGAAGAAACAAGCACGGCAGAAGGGCCAAGCGTGGCTGAAAGAAGGGGAAGAGGATGAGCCTCTCAACTTCCTGGATCCCAATGTGTCCCAGCGAGTGCTGGGTGAGCAACAGAACTTTTGTAGTGGGGTACAGCTGACTGGGGAGTGGGTCCTTCCCCAGGCCCTGACTCATCTCTGTGTGTAGCCACTGAGCCAAGCCTGAAAAGGCCCAGAGGAGTGAAGCACGACTTCCAGGTGTCTGAGGATGGGCGCCTGATCATCCACGATGAGGAGGAAGAGGTGGACAATGATGAAGCCAAAGGTACTGTCTAACTGGACTTGCTCTGAATCTTGGTATGGTTTTCTTCCTGCCCATCTGTATGTATGCACTGACTCCCTTGTCCTGTGCCCCAGGAGTGGACGAGGAAGTGGCAGATGTGCTGCAAGAAGTGGGCCTTCGCAGTGTGAGTGTGGGGCGCAAGGGAAACACAGCATGCCTGAGCTGTGACTGCCTGGGAACTGCTTAGAGTGGGGCAGGAGGCTGCAGTGGGACAGAGGATGTGTGGTGGGTGTGGAAGGTCTCTGGGTCCCATGGAAAGAAGCAGGAAGTCGTGGGCCCATGGAAGGACAGCACTGTAAGGACAAGCTAGCTGCAGTGACCCCGTATCTTTTTTCTGCAGAAGAAAAGCCAGAAGCGTCGGTTCAGAGAAGAGCCAGATGATGATGAACCAGAGACTGGGACCTACTCTCAGTACAGAGGTAATTGCATGTCATGTCTGTGCCCACTCTGAGGGTGCCAGAACAGGCTGGGCTGCTCCAAGGCAGCTGGCTCTGAGTTGCTTGCTTGTGTAAAGTTATTGCACTTTTGTGCTGCTCTTCTGTCCTCTCACCTAAGAGCTGGAGGCAGAAACAGGAACAGCTCCCCCAGTATGGCAGGTGGGGAGGAGAAGCCTGGCCTTGACCCCCCTTTCCAATACTCACTCTTTTCTAGCTGGAGGCTCTGGGATCCACCGGCCACTGGACAAGAAGCCAGCCTTTGGTGCAGAGTACAGATCCAAGGTGAGAGCCCAAGAGGTGGCAGAGTTTTGAGGAGAGATGTCTTGGCTCTGCTGGGGCAGGATTTCTGCTGGTCTTGGGGGCAAGGAAGCGCTGTGCTCCAAAAGGAGTTGCCCAATGCTCAGTACTCATTAATATTTCCAACCTGCCTGGCAGTTCCTGCTCACCTCACATGTGCTTGGTGCTGTGGCATCAGTTGGGTGGGAGATCCGCCCTGGGAGCCACATGTACAGCTGGCACCCCGTTGCAGCATAGCCTTTGATGTGACTGTGTACCAGGGCTGTCCAGAATGGAACACTCACATTTCCCTTTGTGCTGCATCTCATCCAATGTTGGTATATTCTACAGAAAGGCAAAGGTGATGTGAAGAAGAAGGGCCAGCTCGACCCCTATGCCTACATCCCCCTGAATAGAGCTAAACTCAACAAAAGGTGGGACTGAGCAGGAAGGGCATGGGGTAGGGAATGGGGGATATCCTGGGTCTGATCCTGTTCACTGTTACCATTTTTCATGGTCTGAGGGCTCCCTGCCCACCTCTGTGTTGCTCATTGCAGCCACTTTGCACAGGCCTGTGCAGGGACTGTGCCTTGTACCCACACTAACCTGTCTGCTTGCTCCTTCCTCCCTCCAGGAAGCAGGCAAAAATGCAAGGTCAGTTCAAGGGCCTGATGAAGGGTGCCCAGCGTGGGGCCAAGGCTGGGCGCAAGAACCGGCTGAAGGACCGTCGCCCTTGAGGAGCTGTGGATGCTCTGTGCACCTGCCTGAGGACTGGTGATAACCTGAGGTGTGCAGGCACAGGGGGACAGGGACTTTGTGAGGGCACACTCCCTAGGAAGGTACCCCTGTGGACTCCTGGCCCTGTCCTCCTGTGCCTAAAAGAAGGTGATGTAAGGTGACTGCTCTAGGTGTGTGTGTGTGTGTGTGTGAGTGAGTGAAAGTAAATAACATGTAATGAGCTCTGTATTAACAAACATCTCCTGTTAATATCCAGCCTGGACTCCTCGTTTCTTTCCTGCAAACACCTCACACAGCATGTCCCCTGCAGTGCAGCAGGTCCTGGGATGGAGGAGCTGGAGCAGGAGCCCTCTGTGGTGTCTGTCCTGTGGCTGTCACTGGTTCTGCATCTGCTTTGCCCATCTCTTACTGCAAGGCAGAAAGGGTTTTGCTGCAATGTTTTTTTCTGGCTGAAAAAGTGCTGCTGTTAACCTCAGTGTCTGGGCTTTTCTCTTACCTGGGAGAGCTGAGATGGAGCCTTTTCTCTGCTCTGACCACATCCCAGCAGCACAAGTAATTCCGGGTCTTTAGCTGCCTAGGTTAGATGAGCAGCTGTTTTCACCCAGTTATTTCTGCTGAGCCCAAAAGATGGTGTTTGGCCAAAGCATGCTGAAGAAAAGAGTGGAGCTGAGGGTAGCAAATAGAGGATACAGGTCCCATGGCTCACAATGCAAAGAGCATGTATTTGTGAACGTATCTTTCTTCCTCTTTTGTATTAAAAAGCCTTTAGTCCTTTGTCATTTCCTATCATGGTAGCTTACATGCTGGAATTGCAACGCTTTTCAGTCTCCTAATAAGCTAAAGGGATTGTGCTTGTTCAGCCTCTTACCGTGGGCTGCTTTCTGTAGGCTGCAAATCCAGTTTGTGGCTCTCTGCTTCTTTTTGTTTGGTTGTTTTCTTTTTTTTTCCAAGATCCCTTTAAAAGCTGAGGAGCTGTTGTACTGGTATTGCTATGCCTTGGCTGGAGAACTATCTCTATCCTGCACTGCTCAGGGTCTCTCTTGGACCCTTGAGCCACTGAGGTGCCCAAGTGCTGCTGCTCTGATCCTGCCAGAAGGCAGCTTGCAGCCTTGGCTTACAGGACAGGCAGCTCCAGCAGAACCTCCTATCCATATTCAGCCAGAGGAGCTGTGTGGCTGCAGCTAAAGCCTCATTGCCCTGATACCCTTCATCTCCTAAGAGGCAGGACAGTGAGAAAATGTGCAATTGCTTTCCAAGCTAGCCAACACCTGTAACCTGCATCTGTGAGCCCATCACAACTATCTTTCTGGTTTTTTTCTTCTCTCCTAGGAGACAAGGCCTGGAGAAGGTCGTTGCTAATTCATTTAAAAGCTCCAGATTACTCACTGCATTGTTCTTCATTTGCATGTTGTTGCTTAAATTAGTGTATGCCTGTGTGGAGCAGAAGAGTTTCATTAGCACAGAGGATGGTGTTGCCTGAGCCGGTGTCCAGAGAACAGATTCTTCCACAACATCTTGTTAATCAGCTAATTAATCATGTAATGCAATAGAAGCCCTTCGAGGGGAGACGTCATCGTGTCCAGGCTCCAAGTCGAGCAGCACTCCACCAGCAGCTGTCTCTGGCAACGAGCACAGCTCTGTTTCTGGGTCCCACAGAGCCCTGCTGTGGGGCAGGGTAAGGGGTGGCATCCCGCAGATGCCAGCCGCAGCTATTTTGCAGTTACCTGCAGAGAAGCCCAGGTACTGGAGAGAGGCTTTGTTTTCAGTGTTCAGCATCGCCTCTGAGCGCTCCGCAGCGCCTCTGGGGCTCCTCAGTGGTGTGGAGCAGCCGGCGGGGGCTGCGGGAGAAGGCACACAGCGAGGTGCGGGGCTGGGAAAGCCCCTCGTGGGGGCGGTAGCGGAACCTCGGTGCTCGCGTGCGATGATTGGCAGGGAGGTGATTAGGTGCGGGGGCTTAGGATGCCAAGGGACCGCTTCAGCCGAAATCTAGTCAATTACAAAAACTGCCAGATTAATTTCCAGCCTCCTCGGCATTCTGATCTACACTTCTGCTTACTGTATCTATAAAGTCTTCTCTCCTTGGTCGTTTCCTGAGCGATGGGTGCAAGCACCCTGCCCGTCTAGAAAGCTTTCAGGGGCGCTGGGACCGAGGTCAAGGCGGAAGCCTCCACGCACGGAGAAGAGCGTCCGCCTCAGTGCCCTTCTTTCCGAACTCGTGCCTCGTGCCCGGAGCCGCGAGGAGCCCGCAGCCCCTGCCGCTGACCTGAGGCTCAGAGCGGCCGCTCCCGCCTACAACTCCCATCGCGCACCGCGCGCAGGGGGCGTGCGTCTGTTTCGCTACGCGCGGATCGTCCGTTGTCCGTTCGAACCGACCAATGGTAGCGAGGCGGTAGCGCCTCCAGCCAATAGTGACGGGCAAGCCGGGAGGGGCGGGACCGCGGGGTGGCGCGTCGGGCCAATGGGGAGGCGGGGCGGCAGGTATGAGATGGCGGCGGGAGCGCCGGCGGTCGGTGTTCGGCGGGGCGGCAGGTAGGAGCGGGGCGCCGCCCGGGATGCGGGGCGCGTTCTCGCATGGTGCGGCAGAGGCGTGGAGCCGGGGGTCGGTGTGCCCGGGCCTGAGCGGCGCCGAGCGGCGACGGGAAGCGCAACCTGGCCCGCAGTGCCGCATTGCGGGCCGCCCTCGGCGCGGTGTGCCGCAGCGCTCGGTTCCGAAAGAGAAGCAGCTGTAATTGCAACCGGCTTCTTCGCAAGCTCTTTTCCCACAGCTGCCGGTCGCGCAGCATACGATAAGCTGTTCCCAGAACCGCCTGCCGGCTGGCTTGACGGAACTTGGCGCGTTCGCTCTCGGCCGGTAACGCTCTAACGCCCCGAGCCCGGTGCGGAGCTGTGCTTCGGAAGCTGGAGCCGCTGGCTCGGGCCGTCCCTCCCTGCCCGGCTCCTCCCCGCAGCCCCCCACCACTGGGTGCTGTGATGTCCTGCTCGCCCGGAGCCCACGGTGCCGCTGGGCGCCTCCCTGTCCCCCTGTGCCCTCCCGCCCGCGCTGCTACGGGATCTCGCGGATAACTCGCGGCTGCGGTACACGGCGTGCGCAGCGAGCGGCTCCGCTCGGTCAAAATAAAACGGAACAGTCATAGAATCGCAGAACGGTTGGGTTGGAAGGGACCTCAAAGGTCATCCGGTTCCAACCCTCTGCTGCAGGCAGGGGTGCTGACCGTTACAACCGCTAGGTCCGGGCCGCATCCAACCCTGAATACCGGCAGGCATGGGGCAGCTTGTCACACAGCGTGTTGTGGCTGCTGGGAAGTAGCTGTCCCGGTCCTGCTGCACAGGGGCTCCCAGCCCCGCTCCCTGTGCACAGCCCCACACCACCCTTGCACGCGAGCTGCATTTTCTCTCGTTCTCTGTCTGCAGTGTGTCCTGATTATTTTCCCTGTCCTTCCTCGCCCTCCTTTTTAATAGTGTCTCCAGAAAAGCTGGCAAGTTCAGTTCTATCAGTCACGCTGACTGATAGTGCTGCCTCTCCTCTTGGGATTCCTCTTCTTTTCTGTCCCTCCAGCATTCATTTCGGCGTCAGCTCTTAGCCCTCTGAAGGCAGGGGATTGCCTTTGTTCTGTGTTTGTACAGCACGGAGCACAGCGGAGTCCCCAGCTGTGACTGAGGTTCCCAATGCCACAGTGATAAAAGTGAATAGAGCAGTAATGAGGAGAGGCAGCTGCTGCCATCTAAAAGGTTCCATTTTGGTGCTGGTTTCTGTGAAATTACAATTGGATCTAAGGCAGCTCCTTCACAGCTGCTTTGTATAAAGGTTTACATTAAAATAAATATATTTACCAACTTTGCGTTGCACTGAAAGTCATGAAAATTGTAGTGGCATTATTTATTCAGATTGTGTTAAGGCAGATGTATGAACCTGCAAATCCTTAATGCAGAAGTACGGGGTTTCTGGCAGTAACTGTGCTCCTGAGAGCTTAGGGAGTGTAAGACAGGATCTGGATGTATCCCATGCTGCAGAATCGGCCCGAAAAGCAGTGCTGACATAGGATGTGGCTTTGTGAGCAGCTCTGCATTGAGTCTGCAGCCCCAAGGTGCCTTTCAGTCCTCCTCCCTTAGCACCAGAAGGTGTCTGGGTGCTGTGATGTGCTGCAGGCTGATTGAAGTGTGGCTTTGTTGACTTTACAGCATTCCAGTGGATTTTATGAAGAACACCATAAAAGAATTCTCTGCGTTCTAAGTTGGAACATTTCACGTTGAAATGCAAAATTCTCAATGTTTCAAGCTGCCTCGCAAGCAGTCTGGTTTGCCATCAGTAATGTTTTCCATTTTCAGTTTGTTCCAAGCCCGCTTTCCCCCTCTTGCAGCCCTTTATCATTCTGGATAGGTCTGTCTCCAGGTTTGCATTACACACGTGCAGCTGATATGGCTGAGGTCTGTTCAGGTCTTTTGCAGAGACAGAATTTGAATTCATAGATAGTAGCAGGAATTTGGATATGCAGTTTATCCAATGCCCAAAAGATGGCCGATTGCTGCATTAGTTCCAGGTTGTCCAGCACAGGCTGCTATCACATAATAGCAGCTTTGTTCCCCAGTTCCCTGCTGTTTAAATTGTATATTATTATCTGATTCCCATAGCCAAAAGGCTGAATCACTGCATGTCATCTGTTTAGCTGTGAAGAAAGCAAAGCAACAATTAAAAAAGGCAGTTTTTATTACGGCTCACTAGGATGAAGCCTAGAAACAGTGGTCAAGGCTTGGCACTCACTGTGCTACGCGCTGTGCGCTCATCACAAAAGGACTCTCTTTGCCCTTAAAGACCTCATGAGTGTAACCCTCGGCAAATTCGCTGCGTGTTTTTCTTGACATTTTTCAGAGGCAAATCAGTCACCCTATAGGGAGTTACTGTGCTAAATCTGAGGGCTGAATGTGATCTTTGTGATGCTGTCTTGCAAGAATGTCGGTCCCAAGTACAGTCCTCAAAGCAACCTTAGCAGTGAAGTCACTTCTCGTGTCTCTGCAGCCCATTCCCACTAGAGTTCTTTTAATTTTATTTTATTTTTTATCTAGGAAATAATTCGTCTTCTAGTCTTTTTGTACTTAAAATGATTTCACATCATTCCGCTCTGGTCCTTTAATCTCTTAGCAAAATATGGGATGGCTCCTATCTGGCTCTGGAATACTGCCTTCAGACACCCTCATTAATTGATTCCTTGCTCTGGCACAGCACAGGGACGATGCTCCTTCTCTCTCCCCAGGGAAATGCGAGCCTGGGCGCATCCATCCCATCTTCCTTTGTGCTTAGCCAGGCACAGAATCCCTGTGTTTTGTGTTCCCCAGCAGTGTCTGCTTATCGCTCTGTGCTCAGTGCTCGCTGCTTGCCTGGCTGTTCCTCAGTCGAAAGATTTTGTTATTATACGGGGAGATTTTCTTCCATTATCTGCCTTATTTTCAAAAGCTCTTTAATCCTTTTTCTCCTGCCTGGTAAGACTCGCCTGCTGCAGTGTGGCTGAGGCATGAGCTTTCCCGCGACAACATCCCAAGTGCACAAAGTGATGCTGGGCTGCATTCTGCCCGCTGAATGAGGTGCATTGGGCTGCTCTGAAATCTGCAGCTTCCAGCTCTTCCACTTTCCTAGCAAGAAAAACACAGCTCGTTTCTTGCCCCAGAGGTGCCTCATCCTTCTTTCTCGGCTTATTTGTGTTCTCCTTATGCTCTATTTCATGATGCTGGAATCTGCTTCTTCCTTTGCGTGTATGGACTTGCATCTACTACAGGTATTTGAATTGTTCTGAAGCAGGCAGGTCTCCCTCATCAGAACACGACTTGCTTCCACGTGCACTGATTTCCTGCTCGCACCCCAGGTGCAATCACCAGGTTGTGCCGGTTAAAATCTCACTTTTGTCCTCGCTTCCAAGGCATTTCCCCTGTTTGAATCTAGTTACCTTAGGGATTAATTGATCCATCATGATTTTGACCTCCTGCACCATCCACTCCCCATGAAATGATGGGGCTGTCATGCCTGAAGCAAGAACGCTGTGTGTGACAGACAGCTTTCTTTGTGGCTTGGCTGGGATCACAGGCTTTGCTCCTGAAAGATACCAGAATGGCACGAAGCTCAGCACAATATAGGGCCGATTTTTTTTTAATCTGCTGTCTTAATCACAACCCTATTAGTACAAGGTTTTATTATTCATCGGGATTTGACTTTATTCATGGGATCAGAGAAGAAGCCATTCGGTCCTTTATTGTATTGTCTTTTGATGTGTCATAAAGCAATCGGAGATCGCAGTGTCTAAGAATATGACTTCTAATTGCAAGTAAGGAAAAAAACAGCAATAAACTAACTAAATGTTTGTCTCCCCTTTGCTGCTGCTACATAAAGTGGGTGTAGGCAAAGTAATCCATCTTCCTTTTTTAACGGGAAAGCGGCAGATGGGGCACATGGCTTTTTCTGAAGGTTATAGCGTGTGCAGCAGTGGGGATTGGCAGGGCTATTGTGTGTGAAGCCAGTGGGGGCTTTCTCTTTGCTCAGAAATAGGGGTTAGCCTCCCATTTCCATTTTGATTAGCAATAACGATACAAAGGCAAATTTTCAGCACTGGGCAGGGCTGCTAATAAAGTGACCTCGGAGCTGAGCGGCTCGTTGAAGGGCCGTGCCGCTATCAGAGTGCAGGGCTGCTTCCAGCTGCCGGGATCCGGAGGGACGTGGAATGGGGAGCCTGGAGCGGAGGCACAGCAGCCGTGGCAATGAGCAGTGCCCTTCCAGCTCCTGGAGTCGAGCACGGCTCCTGGGCTGCGTGGCACGGGGACTCGGTGGCTGTCCCACCGGCACGGTGACATCGGTTGTGCTTGGGTGCTGTTGGGAATGCGTTTGCATGGCTTTCCTCATGGCAAACGCAGGGTAGATTTGGGGCTGTTTTGTGGGTTCCTCTTAGATACAGGTGGAGAGCACTTAATACCACGCTACTCCTAATTCAAAACCCCGGTTTCTATGTAGGAGTTATTTGCCGTTAAACTCCAGCTACGCAGCCTTTGGCAAGAGACATGAATCAATTTGTCCAGCTTTTCTTTTCTGTTTTGTCTCTGTGTGAAGGCTGATGCCCAGTGTGTGCCAAGGGGGCCTTTCAGCCCCAATAATGCGCCCTTGTGTCTCGTAGCATGCGTGGGATTTGCATAGGCTGTGCTGGGACAGGCAGGTTTCTTTTGTTGCTGGAAACAAGGAGCAAGTTCTTTCCCCTGTCTCTGCTTCCTAATGCCTCTCCAAAAGCTCTCAGCACTCATGTAAGAAATTTAATTTTTTTCTATTTATTTTTGCATTAAATGTTGTTGAACTTGATGCAGCTCTAACACCGTCTGTGCGGCAGACTCACGTCAGTCAGTTCTAGCTGACAAAATTGTTTAATTTCCTTTCTCTGAATCTAGATATCTGATTGTCAGAGAGAGCAGATAATCTGTGATGCTTGATGTAACTGCTGCAAAGTATTTGCATATCTTCTCTGTGGGGAAACAAAACTGCTAGTGAGTGAATAACAGCGCACGGATCATTGCAGGCAGGGTCACTGGGCCCATACACTCACTATTAACCCTTCTCAGGATCTGTATTGCCACAGAATGAGTTGTCATGGGTTTCAGGCAAAGGGCTTGCTCCGCATTATGGGCAGAGCTGGCACTTGCTCACGCATTGCAGCCCTGCGTGATGAAATGCGAATGTGATCAGGTCGATGGGTAGTTGCTTTTTGGCAGCGGATATTGAATCGTTGCATCTCAGTCTTGATTTGTGACAGATAACAAACTACCAAAAAACATACTGGGAGGTACTTGGGGAAATATGGCCCCCATCAGAAGCCAGCAGCATGCTCTCCAGGCCACTGAGCAACGCAGCTGGGAACCTTTAAGAGCTTTCTGAAATTTTCGCTGGCCTGGCAGATTGCCCTACGTCTGCCTCGCAGATCTTCCTCCTTGCATCCCCTTGAAGGAGCCTGACATCCACAGGGAGCAGTGCAATGAGACAGGGCTTTGTAGGGGTTCTCACGGTGCGAGTGTTGCTGAATGCTTGGTTCCCTGCGGCTGCAGCGAGCACCCTGCTCCCTGTGCAGCCTTCCCAGCCTTCCTCTGCTCTGATCTCTCCCTGGAAATTGCATCGAGACGGTCTTCCAGGTCTCAGCCATACAGCAGCCACGTGGATAACTCTTAGGGCCAGAGGGCTGCAAGTGCCTTCCCTTGTGGAGGCTTGTGCAGAGCAGTGAGCCCAGCTGTGGTCAGAACACAGTGCCATGGGCTCTGGTCTTTGGGGCCGCGTGCTTTGCAGCAGGAACCTCCAGGACTGATGTGATCCCCTCTGTATGCACTCATCATTCCTGTTACCTGTGTGCTTAGCAGCAGCTGTTGGAAAACACTCAACGGGAGCTCACAGCTGAGGGGGAATATCGAAACAGAGGAAAGTGTTGTACGGGAGCTCAAGAATGATTAAAAGACTGGAAAATGTCACGCAGTGAAAGCAGTCAGTGTGTGTGAGCTGGGTGGGTAGGCAGCCTCCGCCCAGAGCCATGGAAGAACTGGCACACCAACTGGCATGGTCGGACTCGTGCTTTACAGCAAAGTATGACATTGCAATGGCTTGTGACTGGAGATTAATGACACTAATTCTCTGTTTTAGGTAAAAGAGGGGCCCTGGCCTGTGGGCCTGACTTCAGAATGTGTGAGTCTTTGAGATACAGGTGGGAAGACAGTAATGAAAGACCTAGAGGTAGATGGAAATTGGGATAAGCTTTATTATGAACATGATTAAGAGTGCTGATTAAACTGTGATCTCTTTGATAACTGTAATTTATCTAACCTGTGCTAGGGCTATGTATGTTATCTATAACCTTCACTAGAGCTGTGTCCCACATGCATCTTTTTCCCACGTGGCTTTCATGCCACGTGAAAAGCTATCCAACTGCAAAAAGTCAGTGTCAGTAGAGAACTGGGAGGTCAGATGAAGGACAGCCTGAAGAAGAGACAAGACCTGGAGGAGCCAAAAAGAGATGTACCAGAAGGAAGGCTGCTAAGAGTTCCTCAAGGACTGATTTTGAGCGGCTTGTGCTTATCCTGATAGGTTCACACTCACTCCAGATTCAGAGGTGGGCAGTAGATGGCAGAGAGCAGTAACCAAAGAGCTGGCAGCTTGATGATGGAACAGTGATGAGAACTGATGAGTACCAGCTGTCCATGAAAATATTTTGATTGGGATTTAAAATTTCAGGCCACTAGGAGTGAATTTCTCAGGAGGAAAGGAGACAGGGCCAAACTTATTTATGACTCAGAGTGGTAAGTTACTGTAAAATATTGGATGTCGTAGCTGCCTGAGTGAGGACAATGTGTATGCAGTGACAGTTTCTTTAGCTGGGTGTTGTCAAGTGTTGCATATTTTACCATCGCACTCTGGAGTGTGCGAGTCATTTGGGCTGTGTTGTGTAAACAGGCCAGAAATGTTTTTGCTCCAAAGGTAAACGTGTCTGTGCTGTGCTGAGCACCCACCAAAGGCCGACAGTGCTGTCTGCGTAGATTGGAGGCTCCTGTGTCAGCAGATGTCTTCTTTGGGGCACCAGCTGGCTGTGAAAAAGCAATGAGAAGGTACTTTATTTTCTCTCTCTCCTTTTTTTCCAGTGATGCCATCTGCAATCTTGTCATCTGCAATGAGTCCTCCCTTCGCAGTCAGCCCATTATCTTCAATCCCGACTTCTTTGTGGAAAAGCTGCGCCATGAAAAACCGGAGGTGTTCACGGAGCTGGTTGTCAGCAACATCACCAGGCTCATCGACCTGCCGGGGGCTGAGCTGGCCCAGCTCATGGGAGAGGAGGACCCGAAGCTGCCTGGAGCAAACAGCACAGCCTCTGGGTTTTTTCGTTCCTTGATGTCTTTGAAACGCAAGGGTGAGCATGGGTTCTTAAAATACATGCCAAGTTGGCCTTGTCTTTGCATGCAGCATGCTTGATTTTGTCCATGGTAGTTCATGCTCTGTTTTCCTTAGCTTGTTAGATTTCTTCTCTAGTGATGGAGTATAATAAAGACTGCAAACATCAGGCACTGTGAAGAACAGTAATTCCCAGGTTTTACAGGCCACTGACTTCACTCAGTGCCCACTTTCTCCTCCAGTTTCTGTATCAGCTATCCTGAAGGCCTTGTCATACAGATCTGTGAGCTGCACAGACAGGTAGGTGTCTCACATCCAAACATCAGCACAGCTCTGATCCATATCCTGGTCCCAGTGACAAAGCTCTGCAGATTCACTACTTGAGATCAGGTTCAGCCTGGGGAAATTATGTACTCCGAGGCAAGCACTCAGCTGGAGCTTTCTTCTGGAGTTATGAAACAGTGGTCTCTGCCTGCTCCTCAGAAGTCTGAGCTTTGCTTTTTTGCACAGATGTGTTCAGATCCTCTCCTCTTTGCTGGCTCACAGTACCATTCCATTTTGTTACATCTTGACAGGTGTTCTATGTGCCTTCTCCCACCTCTGCCCACACTCGAGGGGATACTGATTCTCCAATAGAAGTTCAGTGAAACGCTGTCTCTCATCTAGACAAACTACCTCCATCTGGGCACCTCTCGCATCCTTCTGTCTGCCATAGTTTACTAGCTAGACCAGCTGTCTGCTGGCAGGGAAGCTGTGGGTAGCTGCCTCCAAATGCTGGCAGCTTGGAGCTGAACACTTCTAATTCCTTTGAGCAATTCTGCTCTTGGGAGCATCTCTGAGAAGGCAGATATCAGTATACCTGAGTACGGCTTCTTTCTGTCTTCAATCTTAATACAAAGGTAATGAAAGCTTTCACCTTGCTTTATAAGGACACTGCTCAGGCTGATTTTTCCGGTGCTGAATCCTGCCCTCTGTTTCTGGTTCCAGTGGCAAAGCCAGCAGATGTGATCTCCCTGGGCTGGACTGCACTGCAGGTGAAAATCAAGTACTGCAAATCAAGTACTTCAGATCCTTAATTGAGAATTAGCCCATTGCTGTGATTTACCCTGCTGCTCCATAATAGCAGCTCTTCACGCTGCCCCCAGACAGCAGTTACACCGTGCTCGTGCCTGTGCTGCTCCCGCCTCTGCTCCAGGAGAGCAGCGGGACACCTTGCATTTAGGCACTCATTATTTGGCAAACAGGAGCAAGCGAGTATCTGATTTTAAACATTTTTCTCATCGCGTATGGAAACTTCCCTGTTCTTGTCAAAACCTTCTAGTGGGGGTTTGTGAATCTTCTCTAGCTCTTTTTCCTTTAACAGATCCATACTCTGCTGGAGCACCGCTGTTACCTACTTTCAGACCCGACGCCTCCCTTCCAGCTCCACTCCTTCCCACATTCAGTGTTTCCATGGCCGTGTGTCTCACTGCAGCTACAGTTAGCAGATGTTTCCAAGTCTGCTGGCTCTGCTCCCAGGCTGCAATGGCAGTGTCTCCCTGCATTGACAGGCACTGTCTGTAAACTCCTTGGCCAAACTCAGAGGAAAAAGGGAGTTTGTGCTTACAGAGAAAATCAATTTCAAGTATTGTCTGTTTCATCTTTGAGCCATCATTTGTTTTTCTTCATGTTATAGACCAGCTAGAACAAACAGGTTTTATTTCTTTAAAGCCAGAGGCCAAGAACCATACTACTCTGAGCTGATCAAACTGCAAATACTGCAGCTTCTGTGGGCATCAGGCAACTCAATCTCATGCTGCTGCTTAGTTTCAGAAGTCATTGCACCACAACATCTAAGCCTTTGTAACTCAGCATCCATTCTCCAAACACTTCTTTCAAGTTTCTTTGAGAATCAAATTCTCATTCAGATATCAGCTTCTGACTTCAAAAGTAAATCGAATCTGTCAGGCATGTCTCAAGATGATGTATTTTCCTCTTATTTTCCTGGCCACTACTGATTCTATCTGTTGAATGTCTAATGAGTTTAGTTTTTCTTCAAGGACAAGAATCTTTTGCCAATCACTCTCTCCCTTTGCTCTCAGGCCTTTCAAATCTTACGTGTGGATCAAGAGGTCACATTGTCCTCCTTTCTCCTGCAAGGCTGAAGCGTATGCCTTATCAGAGGGAGGTCAGAAAGTTCTTGATTTAACAGGAGGCTGGAGTTCCTGGTGGCTTGCCATTTCTGAAGTCCAGGAAGAAAGTGAAACATTCTTCAGGCGGAATAAATTTAGTTGTGCAGGAAGGCTGCTAGAGAAGTGCACAGTGTTAGCCAGATCTTCCCCACATGCTGTGAACATCAACACCACAGAACAGTAAGATCTGTAATGGAGAAGACCAAACGCTAGTAAAGTCACGGGGAAAAAAGACACGAGACAAAGCTTGTGGGGGGAGATAACTTTTGTGAGACCAACTGATGCATTGCTTTTCTCACTTGGTATCGTGCCTTCTCTTCTACTAGCACGTGTTCCCCTCTCCTGTAATCTGGCAGCTACGCCTCCTCCTGCTCTGCTCCATGTCAATCCACAGTGAGAATTAACTTGGGCATTTCTTCTCAGGTGTGCAGTTGTAGCAGTCCAGGCTGTTGCATCTATCTTTCCCACTCTGCTATTCCCATAGAGTTCAGACTTACAGATGATATGCCCTTTAAAACTGAAGCATCTGTTCTGGTGTTGTTTCTTTTCAGGAGCTAGAGAATGTTTGCCTTAGCTGATAAAAACTAATTAAGCTGAGGTAAGAATCAGATGATGAAGCCCTTGTAAGTACAGCATGGTGAGAGGAAGTGACTTATTGGGGAATGCTTGTGAGATAATACCTGCGTGTGTGTGTGTGAGGGGTCCCTGTGACCTCCGCTCATAGTATTTTGGGGCATGTTTTTGCATTCTGAGATGCTGCTCTGAGGGGACATGTCTCTCTGTGACTGTTGTGCTCTGAGCTGCTTGAACACGTTATCTTTTGTTCTGCAGAGAAAGGAGTGGTGTTTGGCTCCCCACTGACAGAAGAAGGCATTGCACAGGTCTCCCAGTTAATCGAGTATCTGCACAAAAGTAAGTGTTTCTATCTTTTTCCTCCTATTCCAAGGGTTATCTGTGTGGCCTGCCCCAGATCTCTGCGGTGCAGGCAGGGGGGAAAGCAGAGTTATCCATCAGCAGGATTTGGGGTCAGAACTAGGTGACTGTTCCTCAGGATTGCCTGTTCCATGAGTTGATCTCTTTCCCCTGTGCACATACTCTGTTTGCTTATGGGAGGCAACTTGAAGTCATGGCTTTGAATGCAGCTCAGTGAGGCTTGCTGTCAAGCTCTGCAAAGAGTACTGCTTTAGTAAGAAAATGGGAATCAGCCTCTGAATAATTGGTGGCCTTTTTTTTTTCTGTCTCCCCTCCATTGAACAGATCTACGAGCAGAAGGTTTGTTTCGGGTGCCAGGCAACAGCATCAGGCAACAGATTCTAAAGGATGCTCTGAACAGCGGTACAGATATTGACCTGGACTCTGGGGAGTTTCATTCCAATGATGTGGCTACCTTGCTTAAGATGTTCCTGGGAGAATTACCAGAGCCCCTGCTGACACACAAGCACTTCCACGCCCACCTCAAAATTGCAGGTGAGTAAGTAACAGGAGGCAGCGATGAACAGAGGGAATGGAGCCAGCCTCCTACAAAGCTGGTAATGCTTTAGACCTGTGCACTAGGCTGTGGGAGATCCTAAAGTACAAACCCTAAATGCATGGTAAGGAGGAGTCTTCCTGCCATTTCCTCCTAATGGTGGAAAGACTGGTGCTGAATGACCTACGGAATTGGGCCAGGTCTGCCTGGCCCAGTTTCTCTCTCCAGCACAAGAGAGGAGTCTGCGTTGGTAACCTGGGTCTACATCTGTTTTAAACATGGGCTCTCCTAAGCTAGGCAATGGCTTATATGTTCTTAAAGACCATTACTGAACTAACTTACCTTGCCTTCCATCAAAACACTTAGCAACTGCGTTGTTGTATAGGAGAAGTACTACAGCTTAACACATCAGGTGGAGAGGCTTGGGGGAAGGAGATAGAGGGTCAGGGGCTATGCAGGGCTTTGGAGGAGGGAAGAGGCTGCAATAGGCCTGCTGTCAGAGAGGCAGTGCGTGTCCTTCACATTCAGCCTTGTGATTTGGCAGACTTGATGCTGTTTGATGAGAAGGGGAATAAGACCAGCACTCCAGACAAAGAGCGCCAAATTGAAGCCCTCCAGCTGCTCTTCCTGATCCTCCCTGCGCCCAACCGCAGCCTGCTCAAACTGCTGCTGGATTTGCTCTACCAGACTGCCAAGAAGCAGGACAAGAACAAGATGTCTGCCCACAATCTCGCCCTCATGTTTGCACCCCACATCCTGTGGCCCAGAAACGTGAGTAACCTCAGTATCTGCTGGTGGGATATTGCTAGGTTGAAAGCAAACCTCAGTAGGCTTGCAGGGGAAGAAATCGTATGGGAAGACTGTGCTGATACAACCAATTATTTGAGAGGCTGGAGGCTGGTGGTGATATGGAGCTGTGTGGCTGGATTCAGTCTTTGTGTTCAGCCCAAGCCCACTCTAGGTTTCATTTGTAATTCCTACTTCCCTTCCAACAGCTGTGCCTTTGTGTCCTCTTGCCAGGTGACAGCAAATGACCTGCAAGAGAATATCACAAAGCTAAACAACGGAGTGACCTTCATGATCAAACACTCGCAGAAACTCTTCAAGGTGACCGTGCATTGGAGTCTTGCCCTCCCTGCCCTTTCTGTGGGAGTCCGAATGCCCTTTACCCACACAGATCCCAGTGGCAGGGGTATATTCTAGGTCCTCTCTTCTGGAGTGAGAGAGCATGATTTCTGCAAGAAGCTGTTCCCTTATTGAGAGGAAGTCTTTGGTGGGCGAGCAGCCCAGGAGGAGGAAGACAGCCTGGAGGTGGCCTTTGCGCCTCGCAGGTCGGAAGCACGGTGCAGTGTAATACCACCCTCTGCTGGACACCCAGCACCTGATTCCTGGCTGGGAAACCTGTTTCCTTGGGGCAGTTGGTGACCAGGCTTCCCCGAGCACTGGAAAATGGAGGGGCTTGGCCCGGGTGAGCGCCGCCAGGAGCTGCATCCTTAATACATCTACTCTGCAAGTGGCAGCTGGCCATTGCTGTTATAGGCAAAGTCTGCAGTCTTGGATATCCCTCTCTAGCTCAGAGTAGGATGCTGTGGTAGGACAGGAGAATCTACAGGTTTCTTCAAGGAAGTGTTTCTGCAGCAGGCCGTCTCTTGACTTCCCAGGACCTTACAGGTCATTCTAGGCACCTACCCTCTGCAAAAGAGCTCCCTTTCTGCCTTGTTTGTCAGACCCCTGAATGGCCAGCTCAGAGCTGGAGGAATTGCTTGGACATAACTTCTGTGGAACCTAGCTCTTATTTTGTTTTCTCCTAGTGTTGGTTGCATGCATCAAATGGAAACTCTGAGCAGGGATTCCACTGAGGACATGAAGTCCCATTGTATTTTTCTGTCCTAAACAGCAGATTTTCTTGATGGAAAAGGCTTGTTTGCATGGTTGAAGAGTGGCTCTTGGTGCAGCCGCCCTTGGCCCAGGGTCGAGTATATTATTCATGTTTTCTCTGTCCCTCATCACAGGCCCCACCTTACATCAGAGAGTGTGCCAGGCTGCATTACCTGGGATCCAGAGCACACACATCAAAGGTAAGGCCAGCAATTGTGCCTGCCCTCCAAGGGCAGAGGCCGTGGTACTATGAAGGGACCTTCGTGAGTGAAAGAAGCTGAAAACAAATGAAACCATGAAAGAGGATCTGATAGGGAGCAGGACTGAGGGAACCATATGGTGTGGTAGTGCAGGCAACTGCATTAGGGAAATTGGGCAGAGTTGAAGCATCTGTTAATCAAAAGCACAGGGAAAACTACCAGCTCCTCTTTAGTAGCAAACCCGTTCCCTGTGCCCAGTACATGCAGCACCTGCTCTTTCATGGAGTCCTGCCTTCCAAACAGACACATCTGCTGCCATGACCAGGCTGCTTGGTAGAGGGGCTGGGACAAAGGCTTCTTTCTGCCACTGCGGAAAGATTTGTCTGCTTCTCTCTAGCAAATGCTTCTCTGCCTCGTAGCTGCAGAAGAAGGCAGATGCATTGCAAGGAGCCTCACTGACCCTTCTCAAACCTGGAAGAGCTTTTGCAGCTGGCATCCAGGAAGGGAGGGAAGAAGCAGTGGGGTCACCTTTGAATTGCTGTCACCTCTTCCTGGCACAGGGCCTGCTGGTGCAGTGCTGCTGCAGAGGGGTAGGGAAAACACAGCATTCACTGGGGTGAGGCAGCTCACGAGACTTCCCAGCCTGACTCAGATGGGTGGCTCACTTGGATTAAAGCATGGGAAACGATTACTGTCTCCGCTTTCCCAGGATGACCTGGATTTGCTAACATCTCCTGGTTCCAAGGAACTGCAACCCCTCAAGTCTCAGAAGCGAAGCCGTCTGGACTCCTGCCATCAGGAGGAGACCCAGCAGCGCACAGAGGAGGCACTGAGGGAGCTCTTTCGCCATGTACACAATATGCCTGACTCTGCAAAGAAGAAGAAGCTCATCCGGCAGGTAGTGTGGGAAGGAAAGATCTCTTTGGGGTGTGTTTGTCAGCACAGTTCTGGGCACAGGGCTAAAGACAAGACCCACCTGAGAGCTGCCCCTAGTTCTTGGCTGGCTGAGGAGCATGGGCTCTGGGCTTTCAAGAGGCAGAACTGGATGGAGGCAGGGGAGGAGGTGGCCTGTCAGTGAAGCTTGCTGTACCAAGCTGTGCTTTAAGCTGTTTTTTGAGCCAGGGATTTGCCAGTCGGCAGTTTCCCAGTCCTGATTATGATTTTATTGATCTTTCTGCCTCAGGAAGTTCCTTCCTCTTTTGCTTCAGGGTCTGGGACAGACTGGTCTCTTTTAGTCTGGTGAGCATTCCAGCCCACTTGCTGCTCCAGAGAGGTTGTGTGGCATGGACAGCACTTGTCCTGGCTATAAGCCTTTAGCTCCTTCCCTGACTCCTTTCTACTTTAGCCTCTAACTTGGTATCCTGCATAAACCCTGAGCTCCCTGTAATACTGTGTAGGAGATGCAGCCTTCTGCTTCCTTCTCCCCTGCAGCTATGAGTTGCGTCTACATTTGAGGGTGTGGAAAAGCCAACCAGAGACTTAGCCAGAGGGCAGCAGTAGAGTAGCATACAGCAGCAAGGGGCTGGTGTAACTGTAAACTAAACTGTGCTAACCTTCTGCCTTCGTGTTTCCTTCTAGTTCAATAAGCATCCTTCAGCTCTCACTCCCAGCTCTGATGTGGCCACACCCCCAGCACCACGACGAACTCGCTCACGCTCCTTCAGCGGCCTCATTAAGGTAAGGGCAGCCTCCAACCCCTGCTCTCTGCTGTGAGTTTTTGATGTTGCTTTCTGCTTTTGCCTTGCCCTGTCTTAAATACAACCCTCAAAGGTATGGACTGTTCAAAGTACTGACTGCTAAACAGCACAGATCTGCTCGGGACAGAAAGGTAGCACAGTGAAAATAAGCCTTGCTAGTATAAAGCGTAATTGTCTATGAAATGCTCTGCTGAAATGCTTGGCTGTAGGGTCTGTGCATCTTTCTGAAGGGTCTATTTGCTTCTTGAGATGAGATGAGGATTGACATGGAGCTGATCATGTGGTCTGTCAGCACAGGTGTATGCACACTGTAGGCTGCCCTGCAGCAGCATGTACCTGTGCCTGGGCTCCTGGCCAGGCCTTGTGTCAGCTCCCAGACCCTCCAGAATCAGGCAGGCTTAGCCTGGTGGCATGGTATTTCAGATGGCTCTGCTTTGCAATCTCTGTTCTAGCCTGGCTTCCTCTTTTCTTTCCCAGCATCCAACTGCTTATCAGCTGTGCATCTTGCTCCTTCCATTTCCTTTCCTCTCTGTGCTCTAAGCAATAGCAAACAGGCCTCTCTTCTTGCGGCAGAGGAAGGTTTTGGGAACCCCGATAATACAGGAGAGGAAGAGCAGAGATACCACACCAGAGCCCAAACGAGTCAGCAAAGAGAATGTCCATCTGGTAAGAGCTGCTCCCAGCACTGCTGACATTGCTGAACATGTGGGAGGGGAGTTTGATTGCAACTTGGGCACCCATTTGAGTGATTCCCGGGGGCTGATCACTGTTCTCTACTCAAGACAAAGTTTCCGAGTTTCTTCTGCATGATCTGAGAAGGCCTTAGGAAACTGCTCCGGGGAGAACAGTGCAGAGATAATGAAGGCACATTCAAGGCCTGGGTGAAAGCAATGGACCTCCACTCCAGAGTTTTCCTTATGGCATTATCTGTGCTCCTGCTCTGCAGCACTGAGTTGTGCCCTATTCCCTCTCACATCCTCATCCACAAGTTGTACACAGCCAGCTGCCTCTGCATAGGTCTGTCCCCTGGGCCGGACATGCCACTAGTGGGTTTGGATTGTAGCTGCACTCTGATGGTACAGGTAGCTCCCAGAGAAGGCTACAGATACCACTTAATTCCCTATCTCTGCTCCTATTCCCCTCTCTTGTTCAGTTACAGAAATGTGGATCTCCAGCTCACGTGTCCCAAGGGAAGCTGAAATCATTGGAGGGCCAAAAAGAGGTGAGAGACACAAATGTACATGTTCTTCCTGTAAGAACCTGGCCCGCTGAAGGACAAAGAGAGCTACAGAGGTGATGCCACGCTCATGAGGCTTTGCCTCTGGCTGTGGCTGCTATGGTCCTCTGGCTGCAGCAGTCAGATGGTATGCTGGGCACCAGACCCTGACGACTTCCATCCAAGCAGGGATGTACAGCTCCTCTGTCTGCGAGCTGGCAGGCTGGTTGTCATGGGAGGTGGGAGGGCAGCTAGCAGCACGGACTGGTGCTAACAGCCTGTCAGGATGGCAGTGTCTGCACACTGCCTCTTGTCTTCTGCTCTGCTTTGGTAAATAGTTGGAAAAAGTAAACATGCAGGCAGACTCCAGTAGGAGTCCTTGCAGGGGGAGAGGATAACATCACTTGCATGATGTTCTATGTTGCAAGCACTCAATTGCTGTAATTCTCTGCTGCAGGAATCCTGTAGACGCATGCGAGCCCACCTGCTTTCCAAGGATTCATCATCCCTCTGAATTGCTTTGCACCAGCGTTGGGTGGGGAATGCCCAGCCTCACAAGCTGTGAATAATGTGCTGCACTGAGCAGGCAGCGCTGCAGGCTCACGGTAGCCCTTACCAACGTGCCAGCACTCTTGAAACTGGACCTCTGCAAAGTCTGCAGAGACTTGTTTCTTTCTGTATATAAATAATATTATTTCATTCATTATGGGGCAAACCACTATCTAACCAAAAGCTGTTGTGCAGCATGTCTGACCTGCTGGCTCTGGGAAGAGCTGGAGAGCTTGCTTACACAGAGACCCCTCTGTACTGCAGGAACATGTTTGCACTCCCAGCATTCTGTGATGTTGTTAGACTGTGTGTTATTTTTTTTTTTTAACTTTCTGCTCTTAGTTTTTAACATAAGCTTGTTTTGTTTCCTTCCCTCTGTTAGCAGTGAGAACAATGGACTCCAACCTTTACCTACATCCCAACAGTTAACCTTACCTCCTGACCTCCTTTGGAGCCAGACCCTCTGTGCTTCCTAGGACCTCTGCTTCCCACGGGGTCCTTCTTGCCTTGCTGTCCCTGAAGGGCTGGAGTGCACAAAGTGGTACACAGCACAGGAGAGGGTCTGGGTGCCACCACTTCACAAAGGGCATGGGGAAAGCCACTTCTGAACCACTTTGTTTCACATTTGGCTGGAGGCAGTCCTTGCACACTGCCTTCATGTTTCTGCATTCCTGTGCTGCTGCTGGCTCTGCATGTTGAGCAAGGAGAGGCTTTGCTTTGTGTTCCTCCAGGGAGGCGAAGTAGCACAGGGCTTATATCTGGGGACAGAAGGCTGGCAAAAGCTGTCCTGGAGCAGGGCAGCCCAGTCTTCGGATGCTGGCATGTCTCACACAGGCAGAATCTGGTAGCAGCTTGCACAGTATAGCAGCAGTACAAGAGGTGCAAGAGGGCTCCAGTCATTTTTTATCTGCTGCAAATGGTGCCCAAAGGCTTTGGCTCAAGGTATTTGGTTGGCTGATCAGGCAACTGGCTGATCAATCATTAAATTGGGAGAAAGGGCTGGAGCCAGGTTCAGCTTTTTGCCCTGAGCTGCAGAAATGAGATGAAACCATCTCGAGACAGGATAAACCCCCATCACAGCTGGCCATTGTCAGCTGTCTTGTTAAGCTGGAGTGCTCCAGTGAGCCAATCTTGCCAAGTACCTGTCTGCAAGCACTCTGGGGTAGGCGACACACAGGGTCACTACTGTGAAATAAAGATTTAATCAGTTGAGGAACCATCTAAACACTTCTCAGCCCTTCTTGGCGAAGCAAATAATCTCTGGAATCCAATTATAATTGTCTTCTAATCTTTAAGAACCAGCAGCCGGCAGGAGTTAGAGCTCTGTCCTTGACAGCTTTTGGAGACGACTGGTGGCAGGAGGTGTGAATCTGGGGATGTGAGCAGGGAGTTCAGTCTGACTGGCTCAGAATGGGGTTTTTGTGCCCTGCGCAGCTTAGCAGAGTTATTCATGTTTTTGTACTGCTATCTTTTTTTTTTTTAAGAGCTACAAAGCTCTGTGCTTCATGCTGCTATGTCCAAGGGGATGTTCGTGGTACTTTATCGGGAGTGCCTGTCCCCAGTCTGACCCCAGAGTGGAGGAAATGTAAGGGGCAGAGGGGCAGTAGATATGGGAGTTGTGAGTTCCTGGTGTTAGAAGTCTCTGTCACAGCAAAGAAAGCGCCGGTTCTTCAGGGACCAGGCAGGTGAGGATGCTGTGAAGAAGGGCAGAGGCTGTTTGCTACGGTAACAGTATGTGCTGTTTGGATGTGTCTGTAATCCATTCCTCCAGAGGCTGAAGATGTCTTTGTGCTCCTCTCTGAAGGACGCAGTGTGTTTGGCTGAATGCACTTCTGCCCCATCTCTGCAGCCTCCTGCAGTGCAGTGTGCTGCTGGCAGAGCCCTGGGAACATCAGCTTCCCTTTGGAACAGAGCCCAGGGTGGGGTGGCAGTGTGTGAGCAGCTGGCTCTGCTCCTGCTGCCTCTGCTCTTCCTGCATTTAGGGCTGCTGTGCTTCTGTTCATCCCATCCCTTCTCTCTCCTTCTTGCTCCTAGTGTACTCAGACGTATTTATATCTCTGTTTGGATGTTCGCTTTGCAAGGCATTCTCATTCCTCTGGCTAAATGCACTGCTCCTGTACAGACAAGAGGAAAGTAGCTCTGCTCTGCAGTGTCAGCCCTTATGCTGACAGCTATAGCTCAGCAACTGGCTTCTGGCACTGCTGAGATTTGTTTAGCCCCAAGAAAATACTTTCTGCACCTCTTGCATGCCTTCCATTGCAGATAGAACGGGTGCAATCCCCAGTGAGGTCCTGGGGTCGGTGCCCTGCCTTTAGCCCATGCTGCTCTCCTGCTCATGCTAAGGATGGAGGCGGCCAGCAGGGACTCAGCCTCTGGGACTCTTTGGTTGTCACAGCCCCACATTCACAGCACTCCACAGTCACGTCTGGATGTGTTCATTTATCTGCTCTGTGCAGTGCTTCACAAGGATGCTTCCTTCCTCCCAGAGCAGCCGCTAACTGTTCCCAGAGCCTCTCATTGCCAAAGCATTTTTAATCTTTGTTCTTATTTATATATGCTATGTATGTACTGTTTCAGACTGCTGCCTTTCCGTGTGTTCATGCAAAAACCCCATATTAAATGCTTTTATTTTTAACGGTTTTGTTGAGTGGCTTAAGCAGTTTCAGTGGGACAGGGAGGGCTCAGCGGTGCAGCTGCCTTCAAAAGGAAGGAACTGTCTGCTCACAACCCCAGCTCTGCTCTCCTGGAGGCGCGGAGGCACCGTCTGCCCACAGCTCTGTCCTCCCCTGGCACTGCTGCCTGCCCCCACGTGGGATCCGAGCACAACACGGGATGCCCAGGCAGGCTGTCCTCCCCCAGAGGTGGAAAGTTGGGCCTCTTCCTTTCCTGTCTTCCCCCTGCTGTCAGCCGGGGTGATGGGAAATAAGGTTTACAAAGAGCACTTTATATAAATAATGGATCAAATGAATACATTTTTCTCTTTAGAACCATTCCTTTCTCGGCTGCTGAGGGAGGATGCTTTCTGCCTGCATTTTCACTTCCTTCTTAATAATGGTGTCTCAGATTTTATGCAGATTATTTCCCTGTGAAGTTCTTCCATTTGAAATGCCCTGGGCTTGCCTGCCGTGGCTCAGACACTCATTAACATCCTTGCCGTGCAATTGAAAATCAAGCAGGAGAGGCGCGCTGTGTTGGGAAGCAGAGCTGTCTCTGCAGGGGCTGCTCCAAGTGGGAGCTCTCTCTGGGGCTGCAGTTGGGTGCCGAGGGACTCACATCTCCCTGAGCTCGGAGAGGGAGAGCATACGGACTTCTCTGCACTTGAAAGTGGGCTTGGGGGTCCGGAGAGACGCATCTGGCTTTGAAAATGCTGAACAAAGAGCTGCAAAAACTCACAGCAGTTATTTTGAACACTGCAAATCCAAATATCGCCTCCCTGATAACACCGAGGCAGCTGTGATTCAAAGCGACAGCTTCAGTCTGCTTACATCGTTTTAAAAATGAGTTGTTTTTAGCCTTTGGAACCACAACCCACACGCTGATGCTTGGCTGTACGGCTGGGCCCAAGTGTGGGGAGAGGGTACAGCCCTGGGGGGATCTCAGCCGACAGCATGTTTGGTTTGGCCTGTCACTCCTTCTGCACAGCAGTGACATTACAAAGCAAACAAGCAGCACTCCTCCTTCGTTTCATTAAACAGTTTTTATCTTAAAGTGCACTGCCCAGACTTGCAAATAAGTTCTGCAGAGTGTCACTGCAATCTAAATCAATGTTTGCAAGTTGTCTTGATTTTTTTTTTTTTTTTCCCAAACTGTTCTGCCCTGGTTCAGAGATGAAATAGGATATTTTTTCCTTTAAATTATCATGTGTGCCTAGGAGCTGTCATGCTGCTGCTGTATCTGACTGCCTAGGGCAACGCTGTAGACAAAAACACACACACTGCTAGCGATAGATGTTGGCACCAGCCAGACCTCTTATTGGGCTTCACAGTCTCATCAGCTTAGACGAACTAATATTTTTTCATGGTGTAAATAAATTACCATGTTCGGTTCTGTTTGCCCATCTCTGCTGTGAGGGCTTCGTGCTGGAGCTCATAAATTGTGCAAGTGCGTGGTCAGTGAGATCTGGATGCTGGGTCCCATGCTGACCCTGTGCTCATGCTGGGAGGTGCTGGAGGGATCTCTGCTGGAACGGCTCCTGGGTGCAGTCCTGCACGGCTCAGGGTTAGTTAGTCTATTAAACAGTAAATCATCCCTCCGATGCGTTTTCCTTGAGGAGGGTAATGAATGGCTCCAGGCAGAGTGACTGGGGAAGGTTCTGTGTGTACAGATGTGGATCGATTGCTGCATTTGGGACTCGGAGCCCCTGGCCCCACACTGCACTACCAACAGTGCTTCCACATGTGAGGTGCCTGACAAGCACCTCAGTGTGTGTGGTTCGTTCGAAGCAGCCTGCGCTGTGCCGCGATGCTCCCAGACAGCCAGCGTGTCCAGCCCTGCTGGGAACAGCAGTTCTCATGTGTGCTGGGCTGCTTGGTGTGAATGCTTTGCTCATGGAGCAGAGCTCCACCATCTCTCACGTCACCTTGAGGGATCCAAGGGCAGAGTGTGAGTGCTCGTCCCTTTGCTCCGTCCCAGTGGCAAAGTCCCCAAGCAGTCAACGGGGATATGCTTGCAGAATGCTGCTGGCACAGCTTATGGGGTGATGCTGGCTGTGTTCACAGGGCTGTGCTGGCAGTATGTCAAGGGCAGAGCTGGCAGTGCTTGTAGGGTGATGCTGGCCATGCACACAGGGCAATGGTGGCAGTCTTCACAGGGTGATGCTGCTGGCGTTTGCCAATAAGGTCAGGCTTGTCCCTGGAGAGTCACCAGCAAGAGCACCCCCAGCCCTGCCTGACACAGCTTTACTGACTTACTGTGATCCCAGCAGCCCTGCTGCCTGCACCACTCCATAACAGACCCATCAAAGGCACTGTCACTCTATGTGAGCCCAACAGGTACCATAGCAGGGGAGACTCACCAGCCCCTTCTCAACAGTGCCTTCTACTCCAAGGCCAAGCATGGCTTCCCTGCATGAGCTGAGCCTCTACAAGGGTCCCTGGGAGGTCTTAGCACATCTCCAGCCCCCAGCCCTGCTGCTTGCTAGAAGTGTTGCCAAGGAAAGGGTGGGATCCTGCTGTCCTGCAGCCCCTGCCTGGGAAACAAAGGGGCTGGGCAGCTCAGTAGCATGCTGCAGCCTGTCCTGAGTGGATGGAAATGATGCTCTGGGGGAATTTGGCTTAAAGCTGGCAGCAAACATTGTTTGAAGCTTTGTAGCTGCTTCACATCTCTTTGCACGACAGGTCTGGCGCGTCCCCTGGAATCCTTCCCCAGATCTTCCCATGGAAACTCCTTTCCTGCAAAAGAAAAAAAAAAAGAAAAAAAAAGCTGCTGCTTCAGTTTAACCAAACCCAGAGCCCATCAGACGATCCAGATGGTCTCTCTCTCTATCAAGCAGTTTGGCCCAGATCCCAGCGGCAGACGGCAGGACCAGGCCTCCCCTGATAAAGGAAAGTTTGAGGTTTCTTTACCTCCCAGCTCCTCATCCATATTCAGTGGCACCTAGGGCCTTTCCCATGCAGATGTTGCTCTCCAAAGCCAACATCACCTCATGTGGCACTTTTGGAGGATCTCATCCCATGTCCTCAGCCATCCCATTTTGGTTGTGACTTTGGGGACACGGAGCTGCTGGAAAATAACCTTCAACCCCAGAAATTCAGCTGAACTCTTCAGCACACCGACTTGGTTCCCTCTGGGTGCTCTGCGGTGTCATTGCCACCAGTGTCCCCAAGGGAGCCTCGCTGATGCCATGCCAGCACGAGGTCAACTCCCAGCCCCTGGGAAGCTGCTCATCTTCCTTGCTGTCAGAGCTGCTGTGTAGCAACGGGGAACAAATCCCTTTCATGAGACTCAGCCACAGCTTCCTCCTGGGATTGGGGCCAGAGGAAGGAGATGTCACGAAAATGCAGACAGATGATGGGAGCCAACATTTGGGATGGGAAAGGGTTGCCAGTCTGCGCCAAGCCGGTGCAGTCCCATGTGTGCAAGGTGGCTCTTGCTCAGAAAGACACCCTGAGCATACCTTTCACTTTTTCTGCTTAAGGACCATTGGTTTGGTCCATGCTGTATGGGTAGCACTGATTTAAGAGGCACTGCTGGCCTCAGGACCTGCTGTCATCAGTGCATTCCTCCTCCAAGGAAAGCTGCAGCAGTTGCTTCAGCAGCCAGGGTTCTGCCTGTTGTTATAGAATGCCTGCAGGTTTCCCTACAGCTGGAGGGTAGGAGGGCGAGAGTTGGAAGGTTTTGCAGGTGCCTTGTTAACACAGCCCTCCTGGTTACACCCTCCTGCTTCTCACCCGTGGACCTCGGGGAAGGTGTTGCTGAAGGATGCAACATTCTCATTTCTGAAATATCAACAGTTTGGGGCCAAGCTCAGAAGATTTCTTGGCTTCTTTTTTTTTTTTTTTTTTTTTTTTTTTTTTTTTTGTTGTTGTTTTGTTTTGTTTTGTTTTGTTTTGCATTGAAACAGGTATGTTTTGCCTTTTTGGTGGATTGGTCACAAAGGCTTTTTTTGTTGCCTTACTTCTTGAGATATTCCGTTGGAATGGAAAAGGACACGGACAGCAGCTCAGCCAGGACTATGAGATTTGTCGTTTGTGCATGGGGCAAAGGACAGAGCTGAGCTGCATTCTCGAGCATGGCTGCGGGTTCCTGCGAGTGGACCCGGCATCTCTGCCGTTTCACCTGGTTACGAAACTCTGGGGAGTGGTGGGAAACGGTCCAACGGACGCAGGAGCTTTTGGTACCCTCCAAGGAGAAGATGCGGCTGCCCTGTCCTACCGCTCGTTCCCCGTCCTGTGCCCAGCCCGAGCGTCCCAAGAGGAACCGCGTGCTTAGCGCGGCACGGAACCCCGACGGTTCCCGCTACCGTATCGGAGGCGCGGTGAGGGGCGGTGGCAACGGGCGGGGGGGGCTCGGTGGGGCGGGCAGGGAGGAGGGGGGGAGGAGCCAGCGCGGATGTTGTGCCTGGGCTGCGGGATGGGGCGGCAGTGAGGAGTGCGGGCGCGCTTCGACGGGGCTGTGCCGTGCCAAACCGAGCCGCGCTCCCGGTGATGCGCAGCGCTCCCTCCGTTTAGCTGCCCGCTGCCATGGCTGTGCCGCCCGGCGCGGCCCCGACCCCCGGAGGGGCAGCGGGGGTCCCGGCGGGGCTGCGGGCCGCCGCCTGGCTCCTGGCGTTCGCCGCGCTGTGCCGGGGCCGCGCCGCAGCCTGCCCGCCGCTCTGCGCCTGCAGCGGCACCACGGTGGATTGCCACGGTACGGCCCTGAGAGCCGTGCCCAAGAGCATCCCCCGCGGCACCGAGCGCCTGTGAGTACCGCGGGGCTCCTTTGTGCGGGGCGCGGCGGAGGGAGCCCGTCGGGGGGCTGCGAGCGGGAGTCCGAGGGGACGCGCGCGGAGGGAGTGCGCCCACAGCGTCCCGTCCATGGCGGCGAGAAGGGATCTGTGCGTGCCTAGCGCCCGGCGCGGCACGGTGCGTGTGCAGCTGGCTGTGGGAGGGATGTGCGAGGGGTCCCGCGTGTGTCTACGTGTGTAATGTGTGGAGCTGGCGGGGGTCAGAACAGCGCCCAGGGGCTTGCGTGCTCCAAGGGATGTTTGCACCGGTGCCCGTGCTTGTGATGTGTGCCCGCAAGCAGGTATACGGCTGTCCGCACTGTGACCTGTCCTTGGACACCCGTGCGGCTGGAGAGGCTGCTTGTGGGTCCTCACCACCCTGAGCTCCTTTGCACCCCTTTGTCCCTGGGAATCCCTCCTGGTAGTGATATGTGTGGTGCCAGGGATCAGGTCCCATCCCTGTGCTTTCTGTGTCCTGCAGTGTGAGCAGCCTCCAACCCCACAAGCCCTCTGCGCCAGCATCCCCCTGCTGAGCCCCCCTCCCATAAACGCTGAGGGGTCCTCAAATGTCTGTAGTGGGTCCCCGTAGGGAGAACTTTTCTCCTATGGAATATAGTCACAGTGTAGCCATATAGGTTCCTGGTGTACCGGTGACCCTGCTCCCAGCAGGACTGTTCCCAGCCTCTCTGCTCTGCCTGGGGACAGCGAGTGTTCCCTCTGCCAGTATGCATCATGAACTGTGGCCCTGGGCAGCCACACACTGCTCCTCCTGCCCCAGTGCTGTGCTCTGCTGCACACTGGGCTGTGAATGAGCTCTGTGCATACGGCAGGGGCTGGCAGGCAGGGACTGTGTGTGCAGGCAGTCTGGCAGCCGCCTGGGCTGCACCCAGCGCCAGGAGCTCTGTAAGGCACTGCTTTCATGGGGTTTTCTCTTCTGCTATAATTATCCTCCTCAAGTGATTATTACTCCGAGACCATGAGCTGCTGACCTATAGAGTTGGTTTGTGAGCTCTGGGGTGCCCAGGGCTGGAGCATGGCTTGGGCACAGCCACTCCTGCACTAGCCTTATCCATTCCTTGGGGAGCACGGTGGGCTCTGCAGCAGCTGCTCCACACTGGGCTGTGCTCAGCATCACTCTGATGCAGAGAATGGGTGGGCTGTGACCCTGGGGTGTCTCACTGCTGCCCCACGGGCACCTCTCCCCTTGGTCCTGCTCATGTCTGATGTCCCGCTGGGCACCCTGCCCATCCCTGTGGGGTGACGTGGGGTTTCTGTGTTCTCACAAAGTCAGATCTGGTGGCTGAGCTGAGGCAGACGTGTTGCTCTCACGTGGGTGTTGTTTGCCAGGAAACTACTCGGCAGCATTATTGCACGCCCTCACAGGTGCTCAAGGTGTTTGTGCAGAGCAGGTCCCACCTCCAAGCAGTGCGTTTGTGGTGGTGCAGCTCAGCAGCCACTTCAGATTCCCCAGAAAGGAGCTGCAACCTCGCGCCCCCAGGCTATGCAGCAGGAGCAGGCTGTCCCCGCTGCCAGGCTGCCTGCCTGTTGCACCATGCACCTGGCACGGCGTCTGCAGGCAGCAGGCTTTCTCCCAGGTGTCCTGCAGTGCCCCCTGGGTGGTTTTGGGTTCTGCTGTCATGGGGTCGAGGCAGCAGCAGCCGGGGTGAGGTCTGAGCTCACGCTGCTTCTGTATCACACCCTTTGGTGGCTTTCTCTGGAAGCATCTCCAAAGAGCAGGTCACCCTGTTAGGTAATTCTCCCTGTGGCAGCAGAATCGCTGCAAATTCACCGCCGTCAAATGGCTGCTTCCAGCACGGCTATTTGCTAATGAGGGCTGAATTGAGGCTGATTGCCTTGCAGTTGCTTCTTCTTTGGAAGTTTTCAGCTGATGACAGCATTGTCCCTCTTGCCCCTTTTCCCCCTCTCCGATGGGCCAAGCCCCACTGTGCACCCCACAGCACCCCATCGCTGCCAGCCCAGAGCTGTGCTTCCTTAGGAGCCTTCCTGGACAGAGGAAATTTGCAATTCTATTCCAATTTCTCCCTTCAGCTACGTCCAAGGCAGATGCTGTCTATATATTGCCATGGTAACGGTGTGTTCTCGCTCTCCGTGGAATTGCATGCTGGAAAAATATTAGTTTAAAAAACTATGTCGTGTTTGTATTGATGGAGCTGAGGCTGATAGCAGAGGATCTATTGTCCCCTGGCTGGGAGAAGTCACGGGTAACAGGCAATAAAGTCCATCGGATTGGCCTCTGGTGACCACTTCTCACCTCACACAGCAATTGCTTCCCAATAAACCCTTCTCCGCTCCTGTTTTATAGCATCCTTTAAAATAGATATTTTTGCCTTAAACGTGCTGCCACTTTGCTCCTCTGGGGTGATGCATTCTGCTGCTCTGCGTGAGGAAGGGAAGCTGCTCCCAGCTTAATTGCCAGCCCCTTGCGTGTGCTTGCAAATGCCACTGCTGCAGTCCTGGAGCGCTGGTGGCAGCGGTGCAGGAGGCACCCCATGCTCACAGCTGTGCACTCTGCACCACCAGGCTCATTACGCTGCATGCATTTGCCTTGAGTTTCATGCTTCCTTATTTCATTGTTTCCTCTGTCGATGTTTTCTAATGAATTTTCCTCTGGTAGAAGCATGGAGCAGTTTGTGTGAGCTATAAAAGGAGGATGCTTGAGGGGAGTGCAGCTCGCGGGGGGGAGTTGGGGCATCCAGGCTCCAAGACTCAACTGAGCGCCTGCCTTCCTGGCGTGCATTTCGGATGCACTCGCCTCTCAAAATAGCAGAGGCGAGCATCCTATGGGGGAGAGAGGCTGCTAGGAGGAGGAAGATCAGAAAAGAGGGAAGATGAATTTTTCAAGCGATGCAGCCAAGGAGCAGCGCTTGGCACAGCGAGTGGGAGAGAAGTGAGCACACAGAGCTGGGGAGGTGGGGGGTACCCCACATTCCCCCATACGGTTTGCAGTGGGGGAAAGCCCCAGCCCCAACATGGGATGCTATGGGAGATCTGGAGCTGAGGGCTGGACATCAGCATCCCCACCCCACATCCCAGCGGTGGGGTGCTGTGTCCTGCTGTCCCCATGCTGGGAGGGCTGAGCAAAGCGAGGTGCGGGCAGAGTTGCATCTTGTAGGACAGAGAGTGGTTGGAGAAGATGCACCACAACGCTGCGCATCTGACTGCCGGCAGATAATGGCTCTGGCATGAAAACCCCAGAGAGAGCTTAGGGAGAGCAGAAAGGCTTCCCGATCCTCGGCGCTGGTGGCACAATCAATGCTGTTTGTAGCGCTTAAAAATTTATCGCGATGCTAACCTGGGTTAGTACCTCGTAAAAGCTTACAGAGTGCCTCAAGCTCTAGGGGCTGGAGCTGTGGGCTTGATTTCTTCTTCACCAAAGAGCGATTGTTCTGAAATGAGCCCAGACAGCGCAGAGCCCTGCTCCATGGGGCATCCACGCAGTGAAGATTCCTTTGCGCTGGCACTGGAAGGATTTGTTTCCCCAAGGCTGTGGAGGGCTTTGCAGCTCACAGCCTGCGCTGCGGCCCGGTGGCATTCAAGCAGCCGGCTGAAATCTCAGAAAGTCTTGAAAAATGCAATAAAAGTGTAGGATGAAAGATTGCAGCTGTTCTGTCCCCCAGTGCTGAGCACAGGGGTCAGTCTGGGGTCTCGTTCTCCTTGGCGTCCCCATTAGAGGGAAGAGAGCTGCTTATGGTGTTTGCAGATGACACCAGGCTGGGAGAGATGTGAGTGTGCTGGAGCTCTGCCCCTCTTTGCAGTGGGGCGCACACAGGCTGCATTACCTCCAGCACTGTGACTCCCCAATAAATCAGCACCAGGGGAAATATTGCTCACGTTGGCTGTATTTAAAGAATTACTGCTCAGCATTCGTACTCTCTGAGTTTGTAGCGGAGTTGGTGTAGCTCAGGCGCTGCAAGGAGAAAAGACACAGCAGAGCCCTCGGGAGTGGAATAAGCCATCCAAAGATAGAAACCAAATATAAACCCAGACTATGCAAATCCAGCAATGAGCCCTGCGCAGCGCCGACATCCCATTTGGGAGCGGGATGATCCGCCAGCGCCGTCGCGAGGGGATCGCTTGCTGTAATGACTTTCCTCTTCCTGGGGAGAAATGGAAGGGGGTTCTGAAACTTCAAGGTTGCAATGAAAATGACTTTCCCAGAAGTGCTGCCAAGTGGTCCCCAGACACCTTGGGGAGGGAAGCACGGCGACACAGCATGCAGCTGGACCGTGGGGAGCCGGTGTGCTGGGCAGGGCAGGCTGTGATTTATCTGCGGGAAGAACCAAGGGGGAAAAATGGCACAAAGTTAAATGGCAGGGTTGCCTTGGCATCCTTACAAGTAAGCTTTACCTGCTGTTTGTTCCCATATTGCTGTGAGGGTCATCATTTACCGCAGCCCAGTGCCAGGCAGAGCGAGCCGGGGGGCTGTGGAGCCTGAGCATGGGTTTCGGTTTAATCGCTGGGGCTGGGGAGCCTCTATTCATTCCCCACTTGCATTCATCTGTGTCCTAGTAACGTACCCCCCCCTCCCGCCTCCTTCCCAACACAGGCACACACGGCTGGATAATGGCAGGAGCCCGGCAATCTCAGTTGCTGAATAGCTGTGTAATTATGAGGCTATAACGCCGAGCTGGAACTCATTAGCCATTATCAGCCGTTTCAGCGGGACAATGGTAGCACCCCGGGGTGCGCGGCTGCGCAGGCTGTACCGGGCAGCCCTACACGCTGCTCGCTGCCTCTGGGGCCATCCCAGCGATGACCCCGGCTCCTTGCATGGCTGTGGAACTGGTGGAGGCAGGCGTCAGGTCGGGATGGAGAAAGAGGTTGAGATGGAATGGGTTGGGATGGGATGAGTTGGAATAGATTGAGTTGAGATGGGTTGGGGACCACTCATGCAAAAGACTTTCTTCCTTATTTCCACCAAGAGGTGGGACATAGAGGCTGACTGGGCTGGCAGAAGTCCTTGGGGTGTGACTTATCTCCCGGCAGTTGCTTCAGTGGTGTGAGATGGCCGAGCACTGAACCCATCCTAATGCCTGTGGGTGACTTGCAGCTGTGTGCCTGGAGCCATCCTACTTTTCTTGGGGGCAGCTGTTGGTTTTCTCATTGCTCCTGGCCTCTCTGAGTGGCTCCATGAATTCAGGATGAGCCTGCCAGACATTTGCTGCATTGCCCTGTGGGGCGGTTTACATCCAGGCAGGGGCTGCTGGCCTCGCTGGGCAGCACGTTGCATTTATGATGGCTGCAGAATGCCTGTCCTGGGGGACATGAGCACTGAGACAGGCGTGCTGGGGGAGCAAGGCACCCCTTGCTGCTCTGTAGTCCCTGAGCAATGCCAACGTGCGCACTGCTGGCCAGGGGCTGTGGGCTGTGTCCTCTCCAGGGCCAGCCCCCATTCCTAATGAAAGATGCGTTGATCACTGCTGTACTTCGGCCCTTGCCTGTCCGTTTTTGGGGGAATTTCCAGGTAACTGCATGGCTCTTGAGTGCTTCCATGCTGACCTCTGTCTCTTCTCTTCCCAGGGAGCTCAATGGCAACAACATCACACGTATCCACAAGAATGACTTCTCCGGACTGAAGCAGCTCCGTGTCCTGTGAGTTCCCAGCAGGAAGTGTGCTCAGCCTGCGGCACCCAGGAGGGATAGGGATGGGGCTGAGTCCTTCAGGTGGTGCCGGCTGGTTGGCATCAGCCTTGGGCTGGGGCATGGTGGGCTTCCAGCAGGAAGAAAGAGTCTAGATTCAGATAGGATGAGCTGGAATGTGTTGGGTTGAACTGAGCTGGGTTGGGAGTGGTTAGGCTGGGTTGCGGACCACTATTCCAAAATCTAACCCCTTTTCTCTATGTCCCTCTGCAGGCAGCTGATGGAGAACCAGATCAGTGTGGTGGAACGTGGGGCGTTTGATGACATGAAGGAGCTGGAGCGGCTGTGAGTGGTGGTGTGCGGGCAGGTGGCATGGGGCAGCCAGTTCTGCTCATTGCAAGCATCCTTTACTTTTTGCCTTAACCCATAGCACATCTGCGCTGCTTGACTTCAAACAGCGTTGCTGATGCACAGCAGTGTGGGTAGCAAACCTAGTGCTGTTTCTATAGGTCTTAACGCCCTTTCTGATGCCTTTGAGGTGAGGGGCAGGTTAAACACAAAGCACTGCCATTGTTATCAGTTGTGTCCTGCATGTGAACCAGGGAGCTGTAAGCTACAGTTCAGCATTCAATAAAATAGCTCAGCAGCTTAAACCCTATCAAGGCTGCTCAAGCAAATATTAGGAGCTGAGTGAGCAGCAGGTTAACAGCACAGTTAAACAGCAATCAGCATTTAACAGCTTGGAGTCCTGTCTGCATATAATTGCAATATTGTGAGTAAATCTATTAATGCCCAGTTGGCTCCCATCACCTGGGAGCAGAAGCGACCCAAAGCTGTATCCTGGGTGAGACTGGCTGCTTTCCCTCCTTACCATGACCCTTTCTTTCTTCCTGCAGACGGCTGAACCGCAACCAGCTACACACCCTGCCCGAGCTCCTCTTCCAGCACAACCAGGCTCTGTCCAGGCTGTGAGTACCTCCCCTGCAAGGGGTGTGTGGGGCAGGAGGGGCAGCCCCTGGGGGGGTGGTTGGTGATTATTTTTGCCCTGTCCTAAACTTGTGGTGGCCTGGGCTGGGCGCTGAGCGTGGATGGATGCTCCACATCTCTGGTCCCCATGCTGCCAGGGTGTGGTTGTGCCCAGAGGCAATGCTGGCTGTGACTGGTGCCAGGAGTTGGTGCCGGTGTTTAATGAAGGGTTAAACTGCCGTGTGGGTTTGCCAGCGTGGGATGTGTGAAATGGTGGCTGAGAGCCAGCGATGGGCCTAGGTAATGGCAGCTGATAGCACAGGCGTTCAATTAATTATCAAATGGCATTTGTTGAGCTCAGCTGTGCCGTAGCACGGCGCCAGCAACGGCCCATCCTCCAGCCGCCCGTTGTGCAACAAAAACACTGCAAAACATTAACGTTTACATTGAGTTCTGCAGCCCCCAGCAATAGGTGGCACCGGGTCCTGGGAGCACTAGGGAACCTGCTGCTGGCTCTCCTGGTGGCTTTGTGACCCAGGACTGTGCTGGGGACGGCAGGGAAGGGGTGCCCAGTGCAGAGCTTGGCTAGACCCGTCACGCTGCCTTAGCGGGAGGTGAGATCTGAAACCACGCTGCTGCGGTGATGCCGGAGGTCATAAGGACACTCTGAAACTGCAGCAAGCACAGCTTGGGCTGTGGGGGTATGAGTCAGTGGGGAATGGGTTCAAGGTAAATTGAAATTGGCTCTGCTTGAGCTGAAATTGGAGCCTCTGCCAGGCTCTGTGCTTATTGACCTTATGAAATGGATCTGAGGTGGCCCCACCGCCCCTTCCCTGCCCCTGGCCATACAATGGCCGTGGGGATCTCTTGCAGGCACAGAAAGGAGAATCTTGCTCGGGTCAGGATGGAGGGAGGCTTATTCCACCTCCTGAATCACAGTGTCAAAACAGAATTCAGTTTGGTGGTGCTTTGTGGTCTCCCAGCTCCACGTGAGCTGCAATGAGTTGCTCAGATCTGGGCTATAGAAAGCATTTGTTGCATCAAGATAACGGATGGGTTGGGGTTTTGGATGCAGGGGGCTGTGTGTGGGGCTGGATCCTGCCCTGGTGCCCCCAGGGTGGTTCCAGGAGAAGTGGCAGCAAAAGGGCTGTGCTGGACCCATGGTGGCAAGGGGTATTGCGTGGCCTCCCTTATCCCTACCCGCCCTAACGAGCGGACAGCTCATTAAGCAGCGCTTCTGGCTGGAAATGGCGCTGATCTGAGGTTTTGCTGGAGAGCGCCTGACCCAGGTGACCCCATCTCAAACCGGGTTTAATTAAACTGTCAGCGCCGGACGGAAGAACAAAGCGCGGCGGGCTGGGGGGTGCGTCTCCCGCAAAGTGGCGAGCTGATAAAACATGCATCTTTGCTTCCACCGGGGAAAATCACCCAGGCAAGAAGGTGACCTCTGCAGCTGGGTGCTCTGATAGAGGAGGGGGCATTGCAGTGAGCTGTGGGGCAGTTCCTCACTGCCATCTCTGTGTCTGGCCCCAAAACAGCCCAAATTGCCCTTACTAAGGCAGGCAGAGAAAAAATCGGGCGATGATAAATAACTTGAGAAAATGCAAATTGCCTCCTTCAGAAGGAGACCACGACCGCGCAGAAGGAAGCTGTGAGCTGCATAGTAGCAAAACAGGGTGACAAGTGAAAAAGGAGCTGTCGGAGGAAGGGATAACAAAGCGGGCCCTGCTTGGATGGGGCTGGCTGCGCGTGGGAGGCGTTGCTCGTGAGACTGCAGCAGTGACCGCTCCTCAGAAACCCCGGGAGAGAGAGATGGAGAAACACTGGGGCGAGGTGGTGTGCCCCGATGCTGACGTCTGGGTGCAGGGGATGCTGTGCTGTACAGCCGCTCTGGGTGTTGGATCCCCCTGCGCTCCCCAACAAAGACCCTTCTGTCGGGGAAATAGTGGGGCTGGGGGGGCTGGGCTGGGACGCGTCCCCCCGAATACCAATCAGGAGGGGAACGGCTGGGGGGGGCTGCAGGGTCTGTGCGAGGTGGGACCCCCCCAGCCAGCTGGGGAGGGGGAAAAGAGGCCCCACCGCAGCCCCCGGGAACAAAGAGTCAGTGTGGCTCGTGACAGCTCTAAGGAAACGCGGGGAAACAAATGTGCCACTAATAGGTGGGGAGGTGACCTCGTGGGGATGCTGCCAGGCGGGCGGCGAGGGGCTGCTGTGGTGCCCCGGTGCTTCCCACCCTCATCCCGGCACTGTGCTCACCCCTCAGATCTGCCCCACCACCTCTCAGCACTGGTGCACATCCCAGATTTAACTTTCCCAATGCCATTAAGGCAAAGGAGCTGAAGCAAGAGGGCCCCTCTGTGTATTGTCCCATGCAGGGCAGCCCTGTTCACCTCCCTGCCCCAGCGAATGGGAATTTACATCCTACAAGGCAAACAAGCAGACAGCAAAGACCCATCTTCCCAGTGCTGGGTGCTAACCACGGGAGCACTGCACTTTGCAGCCCTCGCTGCCTGCACTGTGCCCCGTGCCACCTTTGTTCCTCTGAAAGAGTTAGAAAGCGTTCACAGGAGCAGATCCCTTTGTCTGTGAGTTTTGGTGGCAGAATAAAGGCATTTCCTTCCTCCTGCTTTAATGGCTCTGTTCGTAGGAAGGCTCAAAGCAATTTTAAAGCATTGTGAGCGGACTTATCCTTCGGTAGTTTGATTTCCAGGACGTGGCAGAAAGGAGCATTGTGCGTTGGTTTTAAAGGAGATGGTAGCTCAGTGCCCCGGCACGCATATCCCACAGATGTGGTTGGTGATGTGCCGCGCACAGGGGTGGGTTTGGGGAGGTGTGGGCCAGCTCCTCGGCTGTGCTAAATGAATGATCATACCAGGCTTATCCTCACTTAACCAGCCAGGTATCGACTGCCATGGTCCCCCATAAGAGCTGTGGATTACAGGGTCATACCCACCCCCTCCCCCAGGTTTCTGCACTTCCCTGAGGCACTGGTCCTCGTTTGTGTGTGTGTGTATTTCCCTTCAGGACAGGAAAAGATGGATAAATTTTTACTGCTCCCAAGGGAGCTGTTTGTAACTGAAGATGTCTCACTGTCATCTTGTCCATAAACCAGGAAATGGCAGTAGGGGCATGCAATGTGTTCCTCATCCTCATCGTCATTAAGATCCCAGGGCTGGAGGTAGGATGTTTTCTCCAGGTGAGAGGAGCTTGGCTGCCCCTTGAGTGTTTGGGAAGTGATGCTCCCTCCAGCCCCCCAAAAAACCTCTTTCAGCCCCCAGACTCATCCAGTGCCAGTTTGGTATCCACATCCCTTTCATCCCCATGCACAGCAATAGGGGCTGCAGCACTCAAAGGGGCTTTTGTCCAGCCCTCAGCCCCACAGGTAGGAGGGTATTTCCCCTCAAACCTCCCCCCCCCACCCCCCAACCAAGTCCTGGGCTTTTCCCAGGGGCTGGTGCTATTGTGGGTTGCCTGGGCAACAGGGTCCTGGGGATGTGGGTTGGGGGCTGAAATATCCCCACTTGGGATATTTCCTGGGGGGCTCAAGGTCCAGATTTGCCGCAGGCCAGCACATACCCAGCAAAATGCATGGATGTGCTGGGTACGTGCCAGTCTGTGGCAGTGGCTTTTGCATATAGGATAAATATGGAAAAGCCATATTCCCAACGCTTGGTGGCATTTCCATCACATGCTCTCAGACCAGAGGCATTTCCTCATCCCGCTCCGCCTCACTTGCTCTCTTCCCCACAGGCACAGCAGCGTGTTGCTCATTCCTGCATCCCGCAATTTCACAGCATCCCCGCAGCCGGGTGTTAATAAGATTAGACCCGAGCTTTAAGATGTCTCTCTCTATCCTTTGCCATCCAATTACACAGCCTGCATGCTATCTGATTGCCTGCGAGAGGGGAGGACTGGCTGGGACGGGAGGATGCAGCTGGTCTTTCTGGGTATCTGAGTGGGTTTTCTTTCTTTTCTTTCTTTCTTTCATTATTATTTTTTTCTCATTCTTCCCCCTTGGCTTTGAGCTGCCCTGTTCAGCTTTTTCATTGCTGCTCGAGGTGGCGGCTGGACAGAATTTGTTTAAATTAACTGCTTGAATGGCAGCATTTGTGTGTGTTGGGTTGGGGGAAGCTCAGACAGCACCAGAATGGATGAGGGGGATTAAAGGTGCCTAATGGCTTCCAGATGGGCATCCCGGACTGAGAAACAGCCTCACAATCCAACCCCAGCCGGGGGTTAACCAGAGAGAAAGCAAAGCTTGGCTTCTCCAGGAGGCTCCCAGTCCTGGGAAGAAAGGGTCTCTGGCAGGACAGGCAGGTCCCCATCCCAATAGGACCCCAAAGGGATGCACAGACCCCACTCCTTGCCTAGAGAGCAGCAGGTCCTGCACTGGAGTGAGTGCAGCACTGCTGGTCCCAGCGCTGGCAGCAACACGGATGGCAATCAGGGAGGAATTAAAGGATAATTAATGCCAATCCACATGGAAAATTGCTCTCGTCAAACAAACCAGATATCTTTTTTTTTTTTTTTTTTTTTTTTTTGACGAGCTGACAAATTGGGTTGATAAGTAGCGACGGCGCTGACATGATATACCGAGACTTCTGCAAGTCATTTTCCTCTTGCCTGAAGGATATGGCAATGAAAACATTAATATTCTGCAAAATCAGCATAGCATCTCTGACAGTGGCTTCGCAGGGAAATCACGGCTGGGCTCTGCTCCTGCCCCATTGGGTTCCCCATCCCTTTGGGACAACTTTGGCTCTGGCCAACCCTCTGGCTGCCCCCTTGCTCTTCCAGTGTATGGTGAGTGCTGTGCAAGCAGCATTGCTGGGGAAGAAACCACAGGTTTGGACTGATAGGCGAAAGGACTGGGGCAGGTGGTGCAGCACAGCGCCCATCCTACAGGATGAACGGGAGCGTGCAGCTCTGCTGTAACACCCGCACTGGCGTCAGCCGCACGCGAGGTCACACAGCTGGGAAAAATGTAGGTCAGGGCTCCATGGCAGGGAGCAGCGTCTGGGGATGCTGAAAATGACTTAGCGACAACACAGCCTGCTGTAGGATGTGGGGTTAGGGGAGATGGGTGGGCAGAGCGGGAGGGGGGGGGGCACTGCGTGGGACCGGTGGGAGCGGTGCTTCAGCTTTAGGGCCCGTGGTGCTGAGATGCTGGGAAACGAGACAGTGATTACTGGGAGTCTGGAAAAGCTGCCTCCCAGTGAGGGGAATTGCAGTGTTCGACCTATTTAGTGCTTGTGGGAGAAGGCTAGGAGGGATTTCATCACTGTCCCTGCATACCTGTGTGGGGAGAAACCTGTCTGTAAACGTGTCATTAATTCTTTTTAAAAACAAAAAACAAAAAAAGCCAAAAACAAACAAAAAAAAACCCCAATGGGAATGTAAAGAGAAAAAGCATGAAATTGCTCAGTAGCTGGAGGCTGAAAGCAGACAAATTCAGAGTAGGCATACATTTGGCTCTTGCACCAAGGAGAGCTGTTTGCCACTGAGTGCTCAGAGGGGAGGAGGTGGACGCAGTGTCCTTTGCAGCCCGCTGCTCCCTGGTCCTCTGCCTGCACGCTCTGGGGATCTTTGTGTTCCCATCAGTAAGGCTTGGGTTTTGTGCTGATTTTGTTGGTTTTTTTGGTGGGTGTTTTTTCTTTCTTCCCCCTCCAGCCTCTTCAACAAAGACACCTATTCTCCCCTCCCACTCCCGGGAATTACACTCCAAGCTGCCCCTCGACACGGCAAAAAGAAAGGCCGGGAGAGGAAGCGGTGTGTGGCTCTTTGTGTCCCTTTTGTGACGCTGCCGCACAGCGTGGCCACCCAGCAGCACCAAGGTAGGGCCCGAGGTACGGCCCCTGCAGGGAGCTGGGGGTGCTCCTGGCTGAGGTAACAGCCTCGTCTTTGTGCTCTGCATGGGGGAGTGGGCAGGGAAGGGCCCTATTCCAGCTGCCCTCTCAAAGCTGAGCACTGGAGGGGGGGGTCCTCCCGTTCTGATGGGTTTAAGCATGCTAACAGGGAGCAGCTCTGTGTACAACCCGTGTTCAGCCCTCGTGGATGTTTGCTCAGAGACGCGGTGTTAAATATTTATCCTCCTTACCTCCCCCCTCCCCGCACAGCGCACATTAACAATAGCGATCGCCCGGGCCTCATCCCTCTTGCCAGGAGCATGTGGCTCCCAGACCGGGGCAGTGAGCATTATCGTTTGTACCTGTGAATTATTGATAAGGGATAGGATAGTTCTTGCAGTGAAAAAATAATGAGGGGCAGAGGCTGTTGGCAGCGCTGCTGCACATCCCTTTCCTACTGCAAAGCAGGAGGTGGGACCACTTCCCCAGTTGTGCACAACATCCCCATGCCCTGGTCTAGCCCTGGATCAAGGGGATGAGGCTGCTGCCCCCTGGAAAAGGTGCTGCAGCCCTGGAGGAGGTTCTGCACCAGCTCAGGGCTGAGCAGAGGGCTTGGTGCCCAATTGCAGAGGGAGGTTTGTCTCCAGTTGCTGCCCTATGTAAGGCTTTGGGAGGCTGCACAGAGGCTGCAGATGACTGGGGGGATCTTGTTGTGGCAGATTCTCGATCAGGGTGTCAGCCCAAAGCCCAGCTTTGGTGCACTTAGACTCTGAATCCCAGGGGATTAGCAAGAGGGCATTATCACACTGAGCCTGGCCTGGTTTGCATCCCCCATCCCAGCCTGGCTCTGAGCCATGCTTCTGGGGGAAAACCCAGCTTTTGCAGTAGGTGCAATCCTGCTCCCTGCCTCCACGTGCAGAAAAGGCAACCCAGGCCGCTGGATATTAACTTTGAAGTGTGAATTTCAAACACCCTGTGAGTTTGCAGACAACTGGTGCCGTTCCCCTCCTTTGCTCCCGGCTGTTTCTGTTACAAACCTCCTGATCTCGGTATTGCTTTCAGGGGAAGAGCCCTGCACTAGCTCAGCTATGAGCTGGGCTGGGCTGCATTGCCCAGCAGCATGCTGTGGCCACTGGCTCCAACCCAACACCCCCACGTGCAGGGGCTGCATGTGAGGATCAGTCCAAAGCCATCTGCATTTTGGACAGAGGGGCTGCGGCAGGGATGGCTCACCCCGTGCTGGCCCTGCAGGTTGCCAGTGGGATGTTCACACTGCACGCCACGGAGAGGGCTGCAGCCTTTGTGCTCCACCAATGCCAAACCCCACTAAGAAGCAGTGCCAGAAGAATGGGCCCTTCTCCCAATTTACATGAAGCGATGTCCCAGATTTCTTCCCAGCCGCGAAGACGCATTGTTCCCTGGCAGCGTTTCAGTGGCGGAGCCAGCTAATTTGCAGCATTTTACATATCTAATATGTTGTCAGAAATGCTTTTAAATCCCTATAATATTTAATTAGGAGGCAGCTTTTGGCGTATTAAGTGGGAACGGGGCTGTCTAATTACTGGTGATTTCATACCCGTGAATGTAATTAAGTTGGGTAGAATCATCCAAGAGATGCAGGAGCGGGCAGAGCCCCCGATAGACCAGGGTGTATTTTTAGCCCACGTGTGTTGGAATTTGACGGTTTTTAGGGGGGAAAAAAATGGGGTGCAGAGCAGCACCCTGCCACCACGGTGGGTGGAGTTTGCTTCACCCCTTCCCAGAGCTGGGAGCAGGGCTGGGAGCTGCCACTGCAGGAGCTCCGCTCTGGCACGGCTGAGCCCTGGGCAGCACAGCTCCTCGCCTGGCCGGGTGTCTCAGCCTGGTTGGTTCGGGCTGCTTGATTCACACCTCGGAGGAATCCAGGAAGGCTGGCAGGGCTGGCTTCACACTTATTAGCAATTAAAAGCCTCAGAGGCTGGGAGTCAATTAGCTCTGAGCTCAGCAAACCCCGGGATAAGGCTGCTAACGAGAGGCCCAGCCAGCTCCCCACAGGGCTCGGCAGAAGAGCTGTTTGCTTTTTCATTTACGCCTTGGAGGAGCGTTGCAGGGCTGCGTGCCGCAGGGTGCGATGCTCCCCGATGCCCAGCACGGCTCCCGGCATGGCACACTGCCTGCACCCAGCAGGGTCCAGCCCAGCACGGCGTATGGGGTTGCGATGGGCAGCCTGGAGCCGCATTGGTTGTGCGTCGGGCCGCGTGCCCACTCCCCTTCCATGGGTAAGGAGCTGCTGGAACAAAGGGACGACGTGGGGAGGGGGCGGTGACAGGCAAGCAGGGCGTGCAGCTTGTTATTTTGCTTGTGTTGCTATTAGAGCTGGTGCTTTAAACTTGTTTCCCCCCTCTGAAGAGGCTCCAGGGTGGGTGGCAGATGTTTTGTTCCTCCTCTGCCTCCTGCCCACCCTCCCCTCTATTCCTCAGCCAGCTCCTCTGTTAGCACAACACCCTCCCTCCTGCGGAGCTGAGGCCCGTGCCTCTGGATATGCAGGTCAGCCCACGCAGGAGCCGCTCAGCAAATCCTGGATTGCACAAACACTGTGCATCCCTATGTCCCCCTGTGCCCACATCAAGTCCTGGTGCCACTGACGCCATCAGCTCTGGGAAGCTGCATATAGGTGGTTGCCATCCTCCTGTCCCATTGGCAGGACAGTGGCACAGCCTGGAGCTGCCCAGGTCGCATGTTGGGGTGCAGCGATTGCATCCCACCCCCTCTGCCCAGCCAGACTCACGAGGCAGCACGCAGCCTCTTTGGCTGCATGCAGGTCGCGGTCTCACCAATACGCTGCGGGCTGCAGCACCGGGAGCCAGGAGGATAATGAGATCTTAATAGTCCAATTACATCCCATCGATTTACTCAGCACGTAATTGTCGGTGGCTGGGGCCACCTGACGAAGCTCCTGCTCTGGCTGCCAATGGGAGGGTGGATGCTCCCTGTACCAGCCAGCTGCTCGCCCTTCAACCTCCATACGAGCAGCCCCAGGAGGGGCAGAAAGAGGTTAGAGCTGCAGCTGGGCAGGGGGTGTCAGCATCAGGGTCACCCTGAGTTTGCATCCCTCATGAGCATCTGGTGGGGATGGGATGTGCTGCAGGTCCCTCTGCGGAGGGCTGATGGGAAGAGGGATCCTGGTTGGTGGCAGTCTCTGCCAGCTGAGTGGTGGCTGTGCCCAGGTGGTACTTCCGGAGGCCATACGATCTCTTTCCTGTATTGTTAGCACCAATGCTTCGAGCTCTACTGTCCTGCACACAGTGGGTGGCGGATGGCAGCTGGCAGCGCGCAGACTCCTGCTGACCTCAGGGGTGGCACTTTGAGTCAGACACAGTGCTGCCCTGTCCCCTTGGTCCTGCTGTCAGCTGGGCTGGCGGAGCCCATTAAAAATCCAGCAGCCTGACATCATGCTGGCACTGCGGGGTGCTCGCGCTGGGTTCAGCCACTTCTCACCTGCGCCCACAGGGCTGCGGTGGGGAACCCTGGGGGGACGTGGCTGTCAGCAGCTGATGCGAGTGCTGATGGGTCTATTGATCTTCTTCGATGCAGCAGGCTCGTTCTGTCCCTTCACACTTGCTCCTGTCATCTGTCAGGTGGCGGAGGTGGTGTGAGCTGTGCTGGTGGGGCAGCCCCTGCTGTCTGACCCTGTGCCCCAGGACAAATGGCACACGTGGGGACAGCAGGCTGCGTCACAGCGCCATGGTCCTGTGGCTGATGGTCCCTCACAGCTGTCCTGGGGAACTCACAGCCTTCTCCAACATTATCTCATCCAGTGCAACACCCACAGTCTGGGGTGCAGCAGCATCTCTTCCAGCCCAAAAGGCCTGTGTAGGGTATGGGGTCCCCTCCACCGCTCACCTTGCTCACCCCAGCGGATGCTGCCAAGTTGAGGAGCCACAGCACAGGAATCTATGGCACGGAGATCTACGGTACAGGGATCTATAGGGTGAGGATATGGCACGGGAGCCCCATACTGAAGGCTGCCAGGCTCTGCAGCACTCTTGACAGGCAGTGGGGGGCTCAGGGGCCACGGGGGCCGACGCCACTAGGAAGCGATTACCTCCCCGCTGCGTCCAGCCCTAATCCCCTGGCGGCGCGCAGGGAGCCAGCTCTCCAAACAAGGCTCAATCAGGTTAAAGTGTGAAGTCAGGATTAGGAGGGAGAATGGGAGCGTGGTAATAGCCCCGGCCTCCCTGCCACCGGCCCGCCAGGCTCTAGCAGTGAAAATTAATGCAGCCAGGGTTTGTTTGCCTGAGTGGACTCCCCACTGGGAAGTGATGTCGAACAGTTTTGCTCGGGTGCCCCGCTAAGCGTCGGGCAGGGCGGCGCGCCGGGGGGTTGGCTCCTGCCGCCGAGCCCCTGCCAGCCCCATGGAGGCATGCACAGTGCCTGGCACCGCGTCTGGCACCGCGCCGCGCTCCCGGCTCAGCGCCGCAGCACTGCGAGGAGCCGCGTGGTCCCCGTGGCCAAGGGCTGGAGAGGCTGCGGGTGAGCCAGCTGCTTGGGGGTCAGAAGGAGGAGCTCTTGAACTCAGGGCTTTAGGAGCGCTGGGCAGGAGTGTTGCGCGGTGACACTAGCACGGCGGAGGGTGCTGCAAGCTGTGTGACGGAGAGAGGCGAAGCCGTGCCATCTGCTGTTTCCTCGGTGCCAAAGTGTAAAGCAAACATAGCTGGGAGCGATGCAACACCAGGAGGGAAGGGGCCGTGCCTCGTTCTAGTGCCGGGCACTGAGGATCCCGCAGGCGGAGCATGTGTTTGTTGTGTTGTCGTCAGCTGTGTGACTGCGCGGGCAGTGAAACCCGGCACTGGGCATTGCTGAAAGACCCGCATCCAGCATCTGTCCCACTTGGCTTTGGCACCTGAGTGGCAGCACTTCATTGGTGTGCCTGTCACAAAAAACTGCAAAGGAGGGAGGCCTTGCAAAGTGTGCTGCAACCCCTCATGCTGCATTGGGCTCCTGAGCCGTAAGTGAACAGCTTGCAGGCTGTGGGTACACTGGGACCGCTGGGCACGGTGAGTGTGGAACCATGAGCCAGATTTGTCTGGGGGATCTGAATGCATTGCTGGGAGCAGAGTGTGTTGGGAACTTCCCCTGCTTGGCCACACTGTGACTGGGTAAATGGTGAGAGATAGGAGGCTGCGTCCATGGCAGTGCAGTGCAGTGTTTGCATGGTGAGTGGCAGAAGGGAGCGTGTGCTTTGGGTACCCAGATGGCTTTCTTTCTGGGGGATTCCTTCCTCGAGCAGCCACAGTGGAATGTGAGTCCTTATTTGGGGGGAGACAGGGCTTAGAGCAACACTGCCTTCCTCTCTGGGTGCCCAGCTGTGTGGTGAGCCCTGGCCCCATGCAGCTCAGAGGGGGAATAAGGCTGGAGCCATGGCAGGATAGTACCACCACACCAGTACCAGTACCTGTACTGATACCAGTACCACATGCACTCTCTGGAGCCTGCATCCCACAAAGGTGCTCTCCCAGCAGTTGGCTTCCAGTGATGCAATGCGGTGGGAAGGAGGCTGTGCATCCGGTCCCAGATCACAGCCATGCGGTGTCTGAACATCCCACTAGTGCACTGATTGGGACTGTTTTCCTTGGCTTCTCCTTTCCTTTGTGCTTCAGTGCAAGCAAGGCTGATGGTTCCCTCTGGAACCTTCCCATAGCAGTGGTGCTTTTGGCTGAGTTGAAACTCCAGCTTGGAGACTTCCAGGTATTTTTCACACACTGGGCAATGCTTGATGTGCTATCTCAAGGAATTAGGAGTATGGATAAGAACATGGATGCTGTCCCACTGTCCTGACCCATTTCCACTGCAGTGGGATGTCAGGAATGAGCAGAGCAGGCAATTACATGGACAGTGATAAATTAATGACCCCATTATTTGTGCCCTCTCCCGCATGGGGCAGGCTCCATGGGAATGCCTGCAGGAGCCACTGAGTGTAATTACCAGTTAATCAGCGGGACCTGTAATTACAGCAGACACAGGGTATTTAAGCACTGAGAGTTTTCCCAGTGCTGTGCCCTGTTGCTCCATGTGTTGGAGCTGGAGATCCCAGTGCTGGACAGTCCCAGGCACATGCAGCCACCCCAGGTGAAACCACATCACCCTGGCATGGCTGTGGGGCTGCAGTTCCCTGGGATCTGTGAACACAGCAGCCCCATGAAGCGCTCTGTCTTGCAGGCAGTGTTCATTTTCCTTCCTGCTTCTTTCTCCCATAGGGACCTGAGCGAGAACTTCATTCAGGCCATCCCCAGGAAAGCTTTCCGTGGGGCCACAGACCTCAAGAACTTGTGAGTGGCAGTGGGGATAGGCACGGGCTGATATGGAGGATTTGGGTTGGCTCAGCAGCGGATAATGTGGGGAACTCTGCACCTGTGCCATCCCAGCCATGCTCCTGCTCCTTTCTCCTGCAGGCAACTGGACAAGAACCAGATCAGCTGCATAGAGGATGGGGCTTTCCGGGCCCTGCGGGGGCTGGAAGTCCTGTAAGTGGCCAGGGGTGGCTGGAGTCCCCAGCCCTCACCTCTCCATCCAACCACCTTACGCAGGGAGGTGGTTGGGTGCTGCTGCTCCCGGGCTCAGTGCCCCCTGAACCATCTCGCGCTCCCATTTCCAACCTGCCGACCCTGACTTCCCTCCCTCTGCCTTCCTGCAGGACTCTGAACAACAACAACATCACGTCCATCCCCGTCTCCAGCTTCAACCACATGCCCAAGCTGCGGACGTTGTGAGTGCGGCACCCAGCGGGGCGGGAGGGGCCGGAGGGGGTTGGGGTAATCAGGGCAGCCGGCGGTGGTGGGCAGGAGCCATCCCACAGCACTGACAGCCCCGGCCGCCCGCAGCCGCCTGCACTCCAACCACCTGTTCTGCGACTGCCACCTGGCCTGGCTGGCACAGTGGCTCCGCCAGCGGCCCACCATCGGGCTGTTCACACAGTGCGCGGCGCCGGCACAGCTCCGCGGCCTCAATGTGGCTGAGATCCAGAAGAATGAGTTCAGCTGCTCTGGTAAGGGGTCCCCGGTGTTGGAGAGCGAGTGTCCCATTGATTCAGCCCACCCCTGCTGACGGGCTGGGGCTCATCCCGGGGGCTCTGTGCCTGCAGGACAAGCAGATGGAGCGCACGCACAGCTCTGCAGCTTGTCCTCTGGCTCCTGCCCGGCCATGTGCACCTGCAGCAACGGCATCGTGGACTGTCGGGGCAAGGGGCTGACGGCCATCCCTGCCAACCTGCCTGAGACCATGACAGAGATGTGAGTATGGGACCCCGCCGTCCCCACTTGAAGCTGGGGGACATGGGGACACGTCTCAGGGCTCAGCCACCCCGCTCTCATACTACCCAGCTTTAGCCCTGGATTTAGCTGCATTAAAAATGTAAATAGAGAAATAATCTCCTTAAGGGAATCCAATTACCACGCAAAGCCCCCATCGGGATGCGAGGCAGGCGGAGCACCCCCAGACTCATGTTGCTGGGTCAGTAGGTGCTGCCCCAGCCCTACTGCTGCCTGCTGTGCCCCCCACCACCATAGTTCCCCTCACATCACTCTCCCTAATGGAAAAACCCCACCTACAAAATGCAAGTTGTCCCTGGATTGAAAGGTGCTGCTCTTTTGGGATAATTTAATGCAAGTTTAGGGTCTTGCAGTCTCCTAAGCCTGTCATTGGGTGCTGAGGCTCAGCCAGTCCCCAGCCTCACCTCTCCCGTTTCTTTGCAGACGCCTGGAGCTCAATGGCATCAAGTCCATCCCCCCAGGTGCCTTCTCCCCCTACAAGAAGCTTCGTCGGATGTAATCTTGCAGCACTTCTGACCCCAGAACCCCAAATCCTGCTGCCGCAAGCACCTCAGCAGGAGGATAAGGCTGGGGACAGGGGGCTCAGCCCACCTTCTCCCTTTGGGTTTCAGAGACCTGAGCAACAACCAGATTTCGGAGATTGCCCCAGACGCCTTCCAGGGTCTGCGCTCGCTCAACTCGCTGTGAGTGCTCACACCGGGGGCACACAGGGCACCTACTGGGTGCTGCCCCATGCCACTGCCACCTGTCTTCCTGTTGCCATCCCTCCTCTCTAGGGTGCTGTATGGCAACAAGATCACCGACCTCCCCAAGGGCGTCTTCGGGGGACTTTTTGCCCTGCAGCTGCTGTAAGGCTCTGGTGGGACACTGCAGGGATACATTTAGTGCTGTGGGTCATGGCATGGTAAATGGACACAGGGTTGGCATCACTTCCTTCCCTGTGCCAGGCTCCTCAATGCCAACAAGATCAACTGCGTGCGGGCAGATGCCTTCCAGGACCTGCAAAACCTCTCGCTGCTCTCACTGTATGACAATAAGATCCAGAGCCTGGCCAAGGGCACCTTCAGCTCACTGCGTGCCATCCAGACCCTGTGAGTGCCCGCGTGGCTGCAGAAGGGAATCCTGGGGCATCCCAGTGCGGTGGTAGCAAGTCTTGGTGCTGGCCACCAGTCACCCGCTGTCCTCGATGCAGGCACCTGGCCCAAAACCCCTTCGTCTGCGACTGCAATCTGAAGTGGTTGGCGGATTTCCTCCGTGCCAATCCCATTGAGACCAGTGGTGCCCGCTGTGCCAGCCCCCGGCGCCTGGCCAACAAGCGCATTGGGCAGATCAAGAGCAAGAAGTTCCGCTGCTCAGGTGAGCACCACCCTTGTCCCCTTTGGGGGCTGTGGCCAAATCTCTGCTGCGCACACAGTGGTGCTGATGTGCTTTTTCTTTCTGCAGCCAAAGAGCAGTATTTCATCCCAGGTAAGGAGGGAACCACATGTGTGTGAGCGTGTGTGTGCGCATACGGGGCCTGCTGGTGTACCCAGGACAGATGTCCCTGCGGATAATGTCCTCTTGTGGCCCCTCCTTTGTGCACACTGAGGGCTATGGTGCACACTTGGGACCAGTTGGGGTGTGGGAGGACCCAGCCAGTTGCAGCCCTCAGACTCTGCCCTGTCTGGCACACAGGGACAGAGGATTACCAGCTGAACAGTGAGTGCAACAGCGACGTGGTGTGCCCTCCAAAGTGCCGCTGTGAGGCTAGCGTGGTGGAGTGCTCCAACCTGAAGCTCACTAAGATCCCAGAGCGCATCCCGCAGTCCACAGCCGAGCTGTAAGCGCCATGCCATCCCCTCCTGCAGCCACCATGTCACCGGCGCTGGGTTTTGCTGAGGGTTTGGTTTGTGCCAGGCCCTTCGCAGCCATCTCTTTTCCCTGCCGCCCACCCCAGGCGCCTGAACAACAATGAAATCTCCATCCTGGAGGCCACAGGCATCTTCAAGAAGCTGCCTCACCTGAAGAAAATGTGAGGATCTGAAGGCACAGGGGGGCTGGGAGGGTACACAGGGGCATGGTGTGGAGCATGAAAGAGGCGCACCACCCAAACTGCGGGACCCAGGGAGGGGTCAGGATGCAGCCTGATGGTCCCCCCTCTCCGCAGCAACCTCAGCAACAACAAGGTGTCAGAGATCGAGGACGGGGCATTCGAGGGGGCCGCATCAGTGAGTGAACTGCACCTCACCGTCAACCAGCTGGAGTCAGTGAGGAGCGGCATGTTCCGGGGGCTGGACGGGCTGAGGACATTGTGAGTGTCCCTGAGCCATGGGGGTGGGGCTGTCCCTTACTACCACTGCCCCTAGCCTTGCCCATGCCACCAGGCTGGTGCTGTTGGCACCACTGTGGGTCTGCTTTTGGGCCATCCCTTGCCTGCATCCAGAGTTGGGCTGTTGTCTGCTGGGTGCAGCTGCAGCCTTTGGGGGTGGATTCCTGTCCCCCAGGATCTGCTGGGTCCCACGATTATGGGGTGTCCTCTCCTCTGCAGGATGCTGAGGAACAACCGCATCAGCTGCATCCACAACGACAGCTTCACAGGGCTGCGCAACGTGCGCCTGCTCTCGCTGTACGACAACCAGATCAGCACCATCGCGCCGGGTGCCTTTGACACGCTGCAGTCCCTTTCTACACTGTATGTCCACTCCAGGGATGCTAACAGCCCCTTGCTGGGGGTCTCGGGCCCAGATCTCAAGTTATGCCCTCCCATTTGCAGGAACCTGCTAGCCAACCCCTTCAACTGCAACTGCCAGCTGGCCTGGCTGGGGGAATGGCTGCGCAAGAGGAAGATCGTGACGGGCAACCCGCGGTGCCAACACCCTGACTTCCTCCGTCAGATCCCGCTGCAGGACGTGGCCTTCCCTGACTTCAGGTGTGAGGAAGGTAACTCGCACCCTCCTGTCCCAGCACCATCCCTGCTCCCATGTTCACATCTGTCCCCGCGGTGAACTGGGGTCACCCAGCCCATGGTGCCCACCCCAAAGATACCCCAGGTCCCTCTGTGGTACCCTAACCTTAGCCCTAAACCTAATGCAATGCAATGCAATGAAATGAAATGCATTTGCTATGTGAAATGCAAGGCAATCCAATGAAATGAAATGCAATGATATCAAATGCAATGCAATACAAAGCCATGCAATGGAATGCAGTGCAGTCCTAACCCTAATCCCAACCCTAATCCTAACTGCAACCCTAATGCAATGCAAAGAAATGTAATGCAAAGCAATGCAATAGACTACAATGCAAACCTAACCCTAACCTTGAAACCGTAACCCCTAAAGCAATAGAATGGAATGCAATGCATCCACATTCCCACAAGCTGCAAGACTGCCAGCTGCACCCCTGCTTTGCTGCCAAGGGGAGATATGAGTGTGGGTGATGCCCTGTCACAGGTGCAAGGCACTGAACCCAGCATCACGTAGTGCCTGCGGGACAACAAGCTGTGACCCAGTGACATTTTGTCTCCTGTGTCCTGTGCAGGTCAGGAGGAGACGAGTTGCATCCCACGGCCCCAGTGCCCTCAGGAGTGCACCTGCCTCGACACTGTGGTGCGCTGCAGCAACAAGCACCTCAAGGCCCTGCCCAGGGGTATCCCCAAGAATGTCACCGAGCTGTGAGTGCATTGCCAAGGGTCTGCCTTCCTCCTCCTACTGCTGCTTTGTGGGCAGGGGTCTGTGCCGCAGGGTACCTGGACATGGGGTGCACCCCTGTTCTGGCTGAGGACGTAGGGATCATCCCAGGGGGCGGCACCCCACCCCTGGGGTGCCCAAGTCAGGGTTGGATGGGTCCCTGATCTAGACAGGGGGCAGAAATGCATTGGCTTTAAGGTCCCCTACAACACAGCCATTCTGTGATTCCATGGCCATGTCCAAGGGATGATGTATAGGGGCTGTTGTCACACCCCAGGGCTCTGCAGTCCCCAGCAGCCTGCCACCAGTGCTGGCCCACGCTGTACACATCCATGAGAATGTATGCCACCCCCTCACACCCCAGTGCCGTCTCACACACCCTCCTCTCACCACATCCTCAGATCCATCTCACACATGCCTTGCAAACACGGCCACCCACGCTCGCAGCACGGTGCGTCTGGCTGTGCACACACGCAGGCGGCTGGGGAGCAGCCCCAGGCACCAGCTTGTGGGGTCTGTGGGTGGGCAGGCACATGTGCAGCTCCCTGCCAGCCAGGGGGTCTCCTGTGGGTGCAGGGAGGTTATGCTGGACGTGCTCTTGCAGCACAAAGTCTACAGGGCCTCGGTGCACAAAGGGGATATCCTGCTGCTCAGTAATAACCCCGAGGTACTCTCCTTCTCCTTCCAGCTACCTGGATGGAAACCAATTCACCCAGGTGCCAGGACAGCTCTCCACCTTCAAGTACTTGCAGCTGGTGTAAGTGGCTGAGAGCGGGGCTCACCACTGGGACCTGGGGGTGGCAGTGTGGGCTGTCCCCATGGCGTGCCCTCCCCAGGAGGGACCCCTGCAGATCCCTTTGTGTGGGATCATGGCTGGCTGGCAGTGTGTCCCTGTGCCCCACTGGATGTGCAGCGAGAAGGGACGGGAGAGGCCACAGCTGCTGGGTCTGTGTTTTGCAGTGATCTGAGCAACAACAAGATCAGCTCACTGAGCAACTCCTCCTTCACCAACATGAGCCAGCTCACCACCCTGTAAGTGCGGGCACTGGGCTGCAGGCTGCCCTGTCTGAGGGAGGGTGTTCCAAGGGGACCCCAAAGACCAGGGGACCTTCCACCTGAGTGAAGCTGTGCCCTGAGCTGATGAGGGGGTAGGACATGGGTGGGGGGGGGGGGGGGGGGCAGCGTGCAGCTCGGGGTGGCCTCTCTGTGTTGCCTCCTTCCTTTGCACAGGATCCTCAGCTACAACTCCCTGCAGTGCATCCCTCCACTGGCCTTTGAGGGCCTCCGCTCCCTGCGGCTGCTGTGAGTGTCCGTGTCCCCTGTGCACCATGGGCAGCAGTGACTCTTCAGTGAGCTCTGGCCTCACTGGCTGGCTGGGCACAGGTCTGCCCTTGCTGTCCTGGAGCCACTGGGATCATGCGGCTCTCTGTCCTCCACAGGTCTCTCCATGGCAATGACATCTCCACCCTCCCCGAGGGCATCTTCGCGGATGTCACCTCACTGTCCCACCTGTGAGTCCAGGGCTGGGGACCTCAAGACCCCATGGGTTTCTCTAGACTTGCTCCCCTTCCTGCTCCTGACACCTGCCCAGTTATTGCTCCTGCCTCCCACATCCCCACCACCCCTGCCCTTTGTTGCGAGCTGCAGGATTAGCACTCCTCCATCTGTCAGCAGTGAGAGCCCTGCAGAGCCCAGCGCTGCCGGCTCGTGCCGCTGCTGCCTCCTCGAGCTTCTCCTAAAGGAGACTGAATGTGGTGCACACCCATCCCGACCTCAGTGCCCGTTCACAGCCCTGCCCTCCACACTCCCCTCTGTCACCATCACAGTGGGATGGGGCTTGGGATGCTTTAGGATTGGGACACAGGCAGAAGGGGGAGTACCACAGTGCTCAGTGCCCTCACTTTTGCCCTGCAGAGCCATCGGGGCCAACCCACTGTACTGCAGCTGCAACCTGCGCTGGCTCTCCAGCTGGGTGAAGACAGGCTACAAGGAGCCGGGCATTGCCCGCTGCGCTGGCCCCCCCGACATGGAGGGCAAGCTGCTGCTCACCACCCCTGCCAAGAAGTTTGAGTGCCAAGGTGAGTGCTGTCCGTCTATCCATATGTCTGTCCGTGCCTCCCGCTCCATGTACAGCAGGGTGATGCTCCACATGGCCCCGTTGCTCACCGCTGCCCCCCAGTGCTTACAGCCGCACCGCCCCTTCCTTCCTTCTACCCTTCCCCGCAGGGCCCCCAGCCCTGAGTGTCCAGGCCAAGTGCAACCCCTGCCTCTCCAGCCCCTGCCGCAACCAGGGCACCTGCCACAATGACCCGCTCGGCTCCTACCGCTGTGCCTGCCTCGCTGGATACAAGGTAGTGGCAATGGGTCTCCCGGCCCAGGGTGCACGGTGCAGAGGCATGGTGCAAGGCTCTGCCTGCCCACAGCACCTGGGGGAGGGATGGGGAATGGGAAATAAGGCACGGTACCCCTTCCTGCCATGTCTCCTTCCGTCCCCAGGGCAGGGACTGCGAGGTGGTGTTGGATGGCTGCTCTCAAAACCCCTGTGCCAACGGGGGCACCTGCCAGCCCCAGGATGGGGACAGGGACAGTTTCAGGTCAGCAGTTTGTGGAGACCGATGGAATTTGGGCATTGGGATGGCAGCATCTTATAGGGATTTGGGGTCTTCTTCACCTGGGATATCCGTCTGTGCCCTCACCATTGTGGCACTGAGAGCCAGCACAGAATGCAGCCATGCCCCCATGCAACCTTGCCTACCCTGAACATTTCAGGCATTTCTGGGAAGTGGGGTGCAATTAGCAGCTGGAAATAATGGTGGGGCTGTGGGTGGAGGAAGGCTGCTCATCCTTCTGCACTAAATGGCCTCTCTCAGCCCGTTGTCTTGGCAACTGAGCGTCCTCAGCATCCTCCACTAGTCCTGGGCTCTCAGGTAGGGGCACACGAGGCTGTGCTCCTCAGCGCTCTGTTGGGAGCAGGCTCTACCATGGTCCTCTGCCCGTGTTTTGGGGAGATCACCCCAACACGGTGTTTCCTACCCCGGAACAGGTGCCTGTGTGCAGCAGGCTTCGAGGGCCCGAACTGCCTCACCGCCAGTGACCCCTGCAAGGAACACAGCTGTGAGAATGGGGGCTCCTGTGTGTCTGGTGCCACCAACTACACCTGCCTGTGCCCTGCTCACTACACAGGTACATGGAGCAAGGGTACTGCCATCCCACTGCGGTATGTGATAGGTACCATCTGGTACCCCTTCTTCTGCCCCGCAGGAGATTTCTGTGAGCAGCCACCAGATTTCTGCTCGGCCGAGCTCAGCCCGTGCCAGCACGACTCCACATGCATCCCCACCAGCCAGGGGCCTAGGTGAGCCCGAGCCCCTGGGTCTTGCTTTCAGGGGGCTGAAGGCAGCTGGGAGGCACTGGGGAAGGCACAGCAGGGTCTGTAACCCCCCATGCTGTCCCAGGTGTGAGTGCGCACCCGGCTACGTGGGGACCAACTGCAGCGAGGACTTCGATGACTGCCAGGACCACCGGTGCCAGAACAACGCTCGCTGCGTGGATGAGGTGAATGGCTACTCCTGCCTCTGCGCCGAGGGTTACAGGTACTGCCGGGGGCGCTAACGGGCCGGTCAGATGTCATCCCGCAGGAGGTGATCCTGGCCACCACATATCCTATTGTGGACCCCAGAAGGGACACGCGGGGTTCAGCATCCATGCTTCCATCTGGTGCTGCTGCTGGTGGGGACCCCAAAGTGGGTGGGTGCTTTGGGTGGTGGGGAGGGGCCTGCCCCGGCCCCATGCCCAGCATCCCCTTGGCCCCGCAGTGGACAGCTGTGCGAGATGCCGCCCCGTGCCACCGGGCAGCCTGGGCTCTGCGAGCGTGCCGAGTGCCAGAACGGGGCGGCCTGTGTGGAGCGGGGCTCCCGTGCCCTCTGCCAGTGCCTGCCTGGCTTCGGTGGCCCCAAGTGTGAGAAGCTGCTGAGCGTCAACTTCGTGGACCGTGACACATACCTGCAGTTCACTGACCTGCAGGACTGGCCTCGGGCCAACATCACCCTGCAGGTGAGGACGCAGGGCGATGCAGGGTGATGGGGGGTGGCCACCGGGTGGGGGGTCTCACCTCTCCCACCTCCAGGTCTCCACGGCTGAGGACAACGGCATCCTGCTGTACAACGGTGACAGCGATCACATGGCTGTAGAGCTGTACCAGGGCCATGTCAGGGTCAGTTATGACCCCGGCACTCACCCCAGCTCAGCCATATACAGGTACCATGGGCCCCCACGCCCTGTGCCCTGACCCCATTGCATGGGCATGGTGATTTGATGTGGGACGGAGCGCACCTGGTGACACAGCCCTCCCCACCAGTGCCGAGACCATCAATGATGGGCAGTTCCACACCGTGGAGCTGGTGACCTTCGACCAGATGGTGAACCTCTCCATTGATGGTGGCAGCCCCATGACCATGGACAACTCGGGCAAGCACTACACGCTGAACAGCGAGGCCCCACTCTATGTCGGGGGTATGGGGCCTGTGGGACACAGGGGGTGCAGGGTCGGCTGGGTGTGTGCTGACAGCCCCGCTCTCCCCAGGGATGCCGGTGGACGTCAACTCAGCCGCCTTCCGCCTCTGGCAGCTCCTCAACGGCACCAGCTTCCACGGCTGCATCCGCAACCTCTACATCAACAACGAGTTGCAGGATTTCACCAAGACGCGGATGACGCCCGGTGTGGTGCCGGGCTGCGAGCCCTGCCGCAAGCTGTACTGCCTGCACGGCATCTGCCAGCCCACCGGCGCCCAGGGACCCGTCTGCCATTGCGAGCCTGGCTGGGATGGGCCTCACTGTGACCAACCCCGTGGCGGCCCCTGCCAGGGACACAAGTGAGTGCCCCCTCCCCTCCCCTCTCTGTCTGCTGACCCATAGCAAGGGCTGTGCCCCATTGCAGTGGCTCTGTCCCGTTTGGTGCCCCATAGTGGCTCACCTGCCCCATTCACAGCTTACCATGACGTTGTGGCGCTGAGGGTTGTGGTTAGTGGATTTGCTAATAGTTGGACTTTGAGGTCTTTTGCAACCTTAGTGGTTCTATGAATCTGTGGCTCATTGCTACGCTGTGCTGTACTGGTGCCGCACTGTGCCGGAGCCACATCACTGCTGAGGATGCAGTGACAGTGCCCGACCTATGTTGTGCTGAGCCTACCCATGTCATGGTGTGATGTGCCATACCCGTGCCCTACCTATGCCATGCCTTAGCCACACTGTGCCTCACCTACACGTGTCATGCCATAGCAGCTGGTGCTGGTACACCACGGTGCAGGCACTGCTATGCCCTGTGTCAGACACCTGATGGCCGTGGCTGCCCACAGGTGTGTGCACGGGCTCTGCCTGCCCCTCGACGCCCTCTCCTACAGCTGCCAGTGCCACCAGGGCTACCAGGGTGCCCTGTGCAACCAGCCCAGCACACCGCCCGACCCCTGCCGTCTCCTGCTCTGCCACCACGGCCGCTGCCGCCTCACCCCGAGCGGCCAGCCCGTATGCGAGTGTCACAGCGGCTACAGCGGCGCCCTCTGCGACCAAGGTAGGCAGCAGGGCGGTGGGTTCGGGGCAGCAGCGCTGGGACGACCGCACTCTGATCCTCGCTGACCACAGAGCCCGAGTGCCGCGGGGAGCCGGTGCGGGACTACCACCAGGTGCAGAGGGGCTACGCCATCTGCCAGACCACGCGGCCGGTGCCCTCCGTGCAGTGCCGGGGAACGTGCGGCGGTGACACCGACGCCGGCTGCTGCATCGGGCTGCGGCCGCGGCGCAGGAAATACGCCTTCGAGTGCAGCAACGGCGCGACCTTCGTGGAGGAGGTGGAGAAGCCCAGCAAGTGCGGCTGCAGCCCGTGCCTCTGAGCGCCGGGGTGCGGGGGCTGCTGCGGACAGCGGGGGGGCAGTGAGGAGCCGCCGGCACCGGGAGCTCGCTCTGCCCTGCAGCCAGGGGCCGGGATGTTGCCAAAGCCCAGCGCAGTTCCCACCACTCGGAGGAGCCCGTCGGGGCTGGAGGAGGATAGATGTGTTGCATCTAGAGGGATGGAAAACAAAAAAGAAAAAAAAAGAAAAAAAAAAGAAAAAAAAAGGAAAAAAAAACCCACAAAACAAGTGTGTAGATAGAGGATTTTTTTAAGAACTTGCAGCTACACAAGTGTGTCTCATGTGGGAGCTGCTCTGCCCCTCCGCCTGCTCTCCCTTCATCTCTGCCTTCTTCATCGCTGAGGGGAACGTGTGCCCTCTCTGTGTGTCCCCCAAGCAGCCCCACATCCAGCTGGGACCTTCCCAACACCCTGTGCTGGACCTGGCACTGCAGTGCTTTGCGTGCCATGGCTGCCAGGGAGGCTGAGCTCCATGCTGGCACCCCTAGTTCCCAGCACCCCTAAGTCCCCCTTCCCAAATGGCCCTGGCCCCACTGCAGCAGCCCCTGTGGCCAGTGTACGGTGCCAGCTCAGCGGCACTGTGGACATGTTGGGTCAAACAGGATGGAGCCAGGAGCGGCCTCACCATGCAGAGCCAGCCCTGCCCTGCGCACAGGGATGGGGCCCCTCTCCCTGCTGGGCTGTGTGCAGGGGGTGGTTGTGCTGGAACCCCCCAGAGGATGTCCCTTAGATGGCTGCTGGGGCACAGGTCTGTGATGTTGTCAGCCCTGTGGATGCTGAGGCAGCTGAAGCTGGAGATCCCGGAGGCAACACAGCGTCCAGCACAGGTCCCAGCAGGTCCGAGCTGTTGGGCTGCAGCCTCGCCACACCGCTGTGCCGGGGGACATGCTGGCAGGGCAGCAGGGGCACCACGCCTTGTGCCGGCCATTGGCAACCCAGGACCGAGGGTGAGGGGCCAACCTGGGGCAAATCACCGTGTCACCCCCAGGGCTGTGGCTGCAGCTCTCCCATCACATCACACCACAGCTTTGCCGCGTCCCGCTGGGTGCAGCCCACTGGTGGGTGCCATCGCTGTCCCCACGCACCCAGGACACGCCACCGTCATGGGGACATCTCTGCCACCAGCACCCTGTGCTGCACGGCACGGCGGGATGCTCTCCTTCAGCCCCCGGCCGGGGCTCAGTTGTGTTGTGTTTCTGTTCTTGCTGTAAGCTAACCGCTAAAGTATCTCTTTATACAGAATACTTACAGATTCTAATATATATTTGTATTTCATTTTGTTATAGTATTTTTCTATGTTCGGGGTCAACAAACGCTGTTTTCTTTTTGTTTACAGATGCTACTGGGCAGGAACATGACGGTGGCTTTGTCTGGCCCGCGCGGTGTGTGTGTGTGTCACTGTTGCAGCTGCCGGTTTGCACTGGGCTGGGGAGGGCACCCTCCGCCGGCAGAGGCTGTGTTGTTTTAGGAGATGTTCGGTATTGTCTATGTTGTCCTCCACGTGAACATGACATTGATTCATTCAGAGGCCCGGCATTGTCTTTATGGGGACATGCGGAGGGGGCACAGGGTGGGGATGGCGTGGGCAATGGGGGGACCCAGTGCTGCTGGGGGGAGGTTGTGCCCCATCGCTGTGGCCCGCGTGTGCCATCCACGCCCCCACCCTCCCCCCATTTATCACAGCAAAGCGGCTCTGATATCAAAGAAACGTTTAATAAGCTGCAATAAAATACGGACCTTTAGAAAGCTCATCATCGGGTGAATATCAACAACAGAGGGAGAAAAGAAAACAAGGCGGTGGGAGTCCGTGAGGAGCTCAGATCTGAGTCAGGGAGCTTTACCTGGAACAAGAACACAGCTTCCTTGAGAGTCTAAACGACAGGAGCACAGAGTTCACAAAATGTCAACATTGAGAGAGTCGATACACAGCCAAAGTTCAAATGACCCAGCTCTTATAGCTATACATATCGATTTAAAGCAACTTAATATAACTTTATTTCATTTTTTATATACACGTTCAAAGGTTCGTCAGGTGAGGTATGTAAACATCATCTAATGGAAACCCCTCTGCACCTTTCCGACCGAGGATTCACAGCAGACGTTTTGCTTTCCCCCAGCACGGAGCCGAGCGAGCGGCCGCGCTCCCTGCACACCGTTCTGACATTTCACATTGGTCAGGCTCTGACATACAGTACCGGACAGGAGGGCCGTTCGGATCAGTGTCTAAAGTTCATCCTAGAGAAACGAACAGAGCGACAAAACTCCTTCCAGGGAAGTGGACACAGAGGAAGGGAAAGCATTTGCTATCGGGGCGGAACTAAGATTCAAACATTGAGCATCTTGGAAAGAACGAAAAGAAACATATTGGGTTGGTTGGGTTGGTGCTTTTCTTTCTTTTTTTTTTTTTTCCTTTCTTTTTTTTCACACTACAGTTCCAAAGGCGAAAGGCTCTCGTGAGCCCCTTTGTCTCACTCCCATCCCATGCTCTGAAATGAGGGACCTGTCACCAAACAGCAGGGCTGATCCCATTATGGGATGGGTGCAGCAAAACGGGGTTAAAAACAGCCAGAAAAAAACCACACACACGTAGGAAAAACACACACAAACAGGCAACCGACCTCAAACCCTCCAATAAACATGGCAGAAGGGCAAGCAAAGAGGCAGTGACCTTATGGGGCCAGCTTGGCTGTGGACAGCTGCCCTTCTGCCTTGCTTCGCGGGCACCTTGGGGTCAGAGCAGCCGCTTGGAACGGCCCTGGGGCAGCTCCTCAAGACCCACACCCCGCACTGGGCTGAGCCCCCGTCACCCAAGAAGACATTATTACTAAAATCTTATTGCTGGCAGTGCCCCCACCATGGAGACCCCCCCCCCCCCCTCCCAGCTCCCGCTCACCCTCTGACATCATCAGAAATGAGATGAAGAGTTAATGCTTGGACACCGATGGGACGGGACCCGGCAGCTGCCCTGTCCCCCTGCGCCATCAGGCAGCCACAGCGACCGCCAGTCGGAACAAGAACCTACAGAAAGCCCACAAAATAAATATAAAAAACCCGACTATTTACAATATTAAATCCGTGAGAATTGAGAGAGAGAGAAAAAAAAATGTCTTTACCTGCCCGAAAAGCTTAAAAAGTAGGTTAGCATCCTGCCGCCTAGCACAACACTATCTTACATGGCACCTACACATAATATATATTCACATTTCATTTTAAAATTAGGTACTCTTACAAACAGACTTAGAAAACATTGGCTAGCGAGGTGGCCTGGCGGGCCAGGTGACACCACAATGGCCACCACGGTGCCCTCTGTGGCCATCCCACAGCTGCCAACGTGCCCTGAATCAAACGCCAGCTGCCCGCGGCCCGGTGGAAGTGCTCTCAAACCAGGGGGGGGTCGAGGGGGCGGGGGGCCGGGGGAGAACCGTGATTCCGCTAAGCCTAGGGGTGATCTTAATACAAACTCCTGAGAACATCTTAGAACAGATGGATTCATTTCACAACCACCAAGCGAAGGGATGGGCGGAACGGACGCTATGATACGCGGAGCAGGGAGCGGGGGTGGAGGAAAACTCCGAGAGTAGGATGAGAAGTCAGCCAACAAGGAAAGCTGAAGGGGTGGCGGTGGCAGCAGCAGCCGGCACTGCTGTGATCGGGGGGCACTGGGGGCACAGCACTAGGGCTGGAGGGAGGACATCGGGGAGTAAGCGGGGAACAGAGCAACGCAACACTGCCTGGAAGAGAGGGAGAAGAAAATCAAATCTGGGCACCGATGAAGAAATGGTGGCGATGCCACCCTGCCACTTGGCCACCTCACATGCAGATCCCTTCATTTGTCAGCAAATTAAAATGCCCCTCCGTCCTTTCCCAAAACACAGCACTCACAAGCACAAAGCACATGGTGAAAGCACGTCTCATCGGCTGCAAGATCCAGGAGCTACAACTGGTGTCAGCATGAGAACACGCACAGGAGATGAGGAGGAGATGGCACCTCTTGAGGGGCAGCACAGAGCTGGAGATGCCGCCCAGCAGGAAGCCGCCCTGGTTTTCTGGACATGAGAGCATTCCTGGCCGACCTACGATGCAGAGAGCACCTCTGTGCCCATCCTGACCTGGGCAGGGCCATGCCCAAGTGCTGGCTGCAGTCACTCGGCCACAGGTGGCAGCCGCACTCTACCCATCAAAGACAAAGCCCTTTCTGAAGACCAAAGCTGTCACTGTTAAATAAAACAGAAGAGCACTCTGCTGCCTTGCCAAGCACCCCATCACCTGGCCTGCTCTCAGCTTTCAGCCTGACAACTCATATTCCTCCCATGCCATGGGATGCCCAGCATCCCATCCGACACGTGCTAAGGCTGCAGCACAACTCTGGGGAGCAACATCTGGAGCTGCCATCCCAACATGGGGCAGCAAGGGACAGCCCCCAGAAGTCAAAGAGAAATTAAATGCAGAATGTGGGGAGGGGGTCCTGCATTTCTACCCCAGCCCAAGGGGAGGGAAAGGCAGGCGCAGGCGGAGAGAGGACCCGTGGGGAAGGTACAGAGCAGTGCTATGGCTGCCACCGGTGCCTCTCCTGAAATGCCTTTAAATCTTTCCTGATGGAATGTTTGACATCTTTAATACATGCAGTAAAAATTAAAATCATAGATAACTCCATATTAATCTGTACAGGGTCTGACAGGCTAGATTTAATCACTTTGTTGCTGCTCAAAGAGCTCACTTTCGCATGATTCAAAGGGGAGGGAAAGTTTTCAAACCAAAGCCTCGCTGCTTCCTGCACCGGACGCTCACAAGGGGATTCCTGCACGCAGCAAGGTGCGTGTTTGTACAAAAGTGAATGCAAACTATAGGGAAAATCAGCTGCAGCCGTGCAAAGGGACAGGCGTAGGGGCAGAGCCGCAGGGTGACATCCATGTGTGGGTACCTGGAGAGCCACCGGCAGCTGCAGGAGAACCGACACGTGTCCCATCCACCTTCGTCTCCCTCACCGATGGCAAAGGGGTTTGGGTTTGCTTGAAATGCCACTCACAGACAGACAGAAGGGCACTGAAGGGAAGGGAAATGCTGGCGTGCACCGAAAGGCTGCCGAAAGCTACTTCATGTGCACAAAGGTGGTTTTCTTTCTGCTACAGTACAAGTGCTTGTGCCTCAAGTATAAAACGCAAGCCTCCAAATCACACAGACGAGCTTCTTAATTTTATTTTTAAAGTGATAAATAAGGCACTGTACTTTTAACTAAAACTGCCTGGTTCTGAGTTCAAAAGCCCCAGGACCATCGGAACTGCAAACGCTTCCTTCGGAACAGCAGAGCCAGACAGGCTGACCTCTTCTCCGCCTCAGACACAGCTTCCGATGCCTAACATCACGTGCGTGATCCTGTAACTGCGGATTTTAAAGGCTTGCTACAGCTTATAAAAGCAGCTTTAGTTAATGCATGGTAAGGGTTACTACTATACAAGAGTTCTGTACATGGCTACCGCTGCGTTGCTACTTGGCATCCAGCCGCGAGCGCTTGCTGTGCGAGCAATCTCCCTTCGCCCGCAGCTTCCTCTTGCCCTGCGAACTGCTGCCTTCCTGCCCCCTCCTCACAGCCCTGGGCAGGGCCTTCCCCCCACCCGCCTTCTTGTTGGCCATCTTCTGCGCCCGCGTCGAGGACTCGCCCAGCGGTCTGTGCCGCGCGGACGGGCCCAGCTCCTCGTGGCCGGGCGGCGGTGCGGCACGGCGGCTGGTGTTCTCCTTGCCCTTCCGCACCGGCAGCCGCACTTTCTCTGGCTGCCTTTTCGGGGCTCTCTTCTCTTTTGAAGACATCTTCTTGGCCAGCTTGCTGCTCCTCTCCACCTGCTTGCGGGTGGCGGGGGCCCTGGTACCTGCCTCTGAATGCTTTATTTTCCCAGCCTTCTTGGCTGGCACCTTGTCCTTCCCTGAGGAGCCAGCCCGCTCCTGCGTGGCCTCGCTCTCCTTGAGAGTCCTCTTCTTTCTGCTGAGCTGCTCAGCCCTGGGCGAGGGCTCCTCCTGGCCTTTACTCTTCCCTTTCCGCCCTTTCCCCGCTCCATCTGCCGAGGGAGATTTAGTGGGGAAGGCATCCGCCTTGATCTGCAGGGCCAGCTTGGGGGACATGAGCGGGTTGATGCACAGGCTCTTGCGGCTGGCCTTGCCCTCGGGGCCCGGCTGCTCGCCGGGCATGTCGCCGCGCCGCTCGGTGCGGGTGGCACGGTGCTGGGCCCGCAGCTTGCCCCTCAGCTGGGAGTACTTGCGCAGGATGCGGGTGCTGGCCTGGGTGGGCAGGCTGGGGGTGGGCTGTGCACCCCGCTCCTGGCTCAGCTCCTCGGGGCTGGCTTCAGGTGGAGGAGGCTGGCCGGCCACGTTGCCCTCTTCGGCCTCAGCTTTGTCGGCATTCTCGCGGATCTTGGCCCACAGCTTTTGGTTTTTCAGGTTGTTGCGGGCTGGTGTGGTCGCGGCGAATTTCTTCAGGTGCTTTTTCAAGCGCTCAGCCTGCAGTGAGCTGGGGTAGAGGCCAGAGGAGGAGTACTTCTGCATGGGCACCTTGATGGGGGGGATCTCCCCTGGGAGACGCGTGTTGAGTTTCTTCACGATCACCAGCGAGCGGGTCTCGGTGGTCTCCAGGAACCACTGGCAGATGTCGGACAGCTTGTAGGCCTTCATGAACAGCATCTGGACAGGAGACAGTTTCTGAACCTCCAGTGCCCCTCTGCTTTTCCGTGTCCTTTTCTTGCTTTTCCAGATCTCCTTCAGCTTGTCGGCTTTGTTCTTCACTTTGGGGGCTGGCTGCACCTCCCTCTCCAGCTGGATCCAGCCTTTCTGCACCTTCATGTACTGGGCGTTGAACTCAGCAATCAGCTCTTGGTTCTCCTCCTCAGCGCACCACTCCATGAACCTTGGCTTGCTGTCTTCTGCATCCATATCCTCCAGCGCCAGGGCATCATCATTCCCCAAACTGCACTCGTCCCTCGCTTTAGGGACAGCCTGCATAGACTCCTTCCCTGGCAAGCTCTTTTTTGCAGTATCAGCTGTTGCAGGTGTGTGTCTTAAGTTGTAAAACTGCAGGGTGACCTTTTTGTGCTTGGCAGCCTTTGCTGGGAGATGCTTGCTTCCTCCACCTCTGCTGGTGGGACACGGAGATTGGCTGCACACTGGCTCATAGTGCTCCAGCTTCCCTGTGTCTATGGCACTGTCAGAGCTCTCCTCCTTTGCACAAGCATCGCCCAGCTTCACCTCTGCTTGCACACTGCCTGCAGGCGCACTGCTTTCTGCTGGGAGGAGGATGCTTTTCTTCTCAGCATCAGTCTGCACACACATGTCCAGCATCTCACCTGGTTGACTTTGGCCACCTGTAGCAGTGGGGTTGTCTTTATGGGAATTTTCTCCCTCGGATGCAGTTTCTTTTGCTAAGATGCTTTTATAGGTCTGCCTGGTGGTGACACCGTTCTCCTCAGCAGTGCTTTCTGGAGTCTGCCCGGTGCTTAGCCCCTCGTTGTGTTGGAGCAGTGCACTATGGAAGCAGTCATTTGGGAAGTGTGTGGGTGTTGTCCCATCCAGGTTCCCTTCTTTCTTGAACCGCTTAGCACCAGGACTCTTGGAGGCTTTGATCTGAAGGCCAGGAAGGTGCACGGGGCTGGAAGAACCAGCGTTCTCAGTGCTGCCCTCAGTAGGTGGTTGAGATTGCTGGCTTCGGAGACGCCGGTCAGATGCCACAAGCGCTCTCCTTCCTTTCTTTCGCTTCTTGTCTAGGCTGTCTTTGGAAGAGATGGAGTCTTTCTCTGCTGTTTCCAAGCTATCGGGTTCAGGCAGTGTTTCCTCTTCAGCAGGCTCCTTTTCACCTGCCAGGCTGTTGTTCTGCTCTGCCTCGCCTTCCGAGTCCACAGGTAGAGCTATGCTGGCTGGTGCAGCCTCCTCTTGCTCAAGGGAGGTGTCACCTGGTACAACTGATAGTTCGACATCTGGCAAAGTATCAATGCTTTTGTTCACCTCCATGCTCTGCAAGGTGGCAGGGGGCTCTGGTGGACAATTCCTGCTGTCGGTGGCAGGGGGCTGCTCAGGAGCCTGCAGCTCTGGAGAGAGTGGAGAGGGTTCTGCGGGATGCACACCACAGGGCTCTGTGCTGCTGGCGCCTGGGAGCACTGCATGGTCCCTGGTGTCAGCCTCAGGTGCCGCATCCAAAGCAGGGCAGAGCTGCATGGGGGACCCTGGCTCTGGGCTGGCGGGGAGGTCTGGAGTAGTTTGCACACCCACATCTGGGGAACCTTTCTCCCCGATGGCTGCTTCAGAGGCGGGAAGGGCAGCACAGCCTGCAGCTGGCACAGCATCACTGTCCTTGGGGCTGCTATCCCCAGAGGGAGCCGCACCAACCTCCGGGGCAGCCAAGCCACCAGCCCCTTGGCTACAAGGGGAACCTGGGGGTGGAGAGCCAGCCGTGCTGTCCTCCATCTGAGGGCTGGGCGGTGCCGAGAGTGAGAACAGGGGCACAGCTGCAGAGGCCTCCCGTGACCGCAGCACCCGCATGTCCCGCAGCTCCCGCTGCAGGGAGCCCAGCTCACCCCTGCCTTTCGTCTCTCTGCCGGCTGGCGTGGCTTTGGCCAGCAGCCGGAGTGAAACCCTTTTCTCCCCATCCCGTCCTGCCCCCGTGGAGCTGCCCCCCGAAAGCATCAGAGTCGGCTTTGTGCTTACAAGCGCCTGCGTCCGCTGCGCCGCACTGCCGCCCCGCTCTTCTGCCCGCGAGCTTTTCACCAGCGTGCGGACAGTGGGCAGCTCACAGCACTCCCCATTGAAGAAATACCCCCGCGTGCTCTTCCGTGCTGTCCTGCGGGATGACACGGCGCGCTGGCTCTCAAAGTGGCACTCAGTGATGGGCTGGCTGATGTAGACCACGTCGCACTGGTTGTCGTAGTCATTAATCCGCAGCCCCGAGGCCTTTTTGCTCTTACGGGAGGGCCGAAGGGAGGCTGTCTTGGCACGGGGGTGCCCTGCAGGGGCACGCTGGGAGGTTGGTGCGGTGCCGGTGGGCAGCCAGCCCTCTTTGGATTTGTCAAGTGGGCCCTTGTCGGCCGGGTGCAGGTGGCAGCCTACCTTGCCCTTGGCCACAGCGTGCAGGTGGTTGTCTTGCTTTGGTCTTGTGTCTTGTTCTTTCACATCGAGGTCCTGGTGCAAAGATGCTTTTGAGCCACACTGTAACGCATTCTCTTTGTCCGCACGGCGAGGAGAGCTGACTGCAAAGCCAGGGTCCCAGGGTTCCTCCGGCAGAGCCCTGAAAGAGCTCTTCTGGGAGCCCAGACAGCTGTCCAGGCCCTCCTCACTGCCGTTCACGTTGGCCACTTTGACAGAGATGTAGCCTTCCACTAGCGCCTTACCTGCTCCCTGCTCTTTGCTGTCCTCACACCTTCTGACGCCGGCATCTTGTTCGTGGCCAGCAGCTTGCCCCTCCAGGCTTTTTGTGGCATGGTGGAAATTCAACGAGGAAGAGTTCAACGTGCTGAGGTATCCTTGAGTGGAGCTGTCCTTTGGGCTGGCGGAGCGCAGCCGCGTGCTGGGGGGGTCAAGGAAGTCTCTCCTCAAAGCAGGGCTGGAGCTCTCTGCCCTGTCCACGGGCTTCAGCTCTGCAGGCTGGCCTGTGCTGTCAGTGCCTGGCTGTCCGGGCTCCAAGGAAGAAAGGGGCCTTGGGTCAGTACACGTAGCACCCTTATCCTGGTTTTCAGTGCTTTGCTGGCTACAAGCTGAGCCACAAGTGGAGGTCTCCATGCTTTCGGATTCAGATGACTGCTGGCCTTCACAGTCCGGTTGTACTTCAGTGTATATGTCGTTTAGCACGCGGATGAACTGCTTCTGGTGGTGTGTACACAGTCTGACCATAAACTTTTCCAGTGGAGACTTGGGCTGATTGTTAGAGTCTATTGCTACTGCCTCTGCTGCATCCTCACTAGAGAGACAAAGAGAAAAGCAGTCAGTAACACGTCTTGGGAACAAAAGTTTATGCTGCAGAACTGGAACACCCTTCTCCTCCCACTTGGACCCATCACTCACTGGACACCCTTCCGTGCTGCTGTGCCCTGCCATTTGCTCTGTGCTTCGGTTTACTGCCATTTGGTAAATTCACTCTGCCCACCTGCAGTGCTCACCCAGGAAGGTGGGCACCATTGTCTACAGGATTGCAGCCACGAGCTACCTCTTAAGCAAGGCGGTTATCATTTCTCTGCTCAGCAGAAGCAATTAATTAGAATGCATCGGTGGGGAGGCTAAGGGATAATTACGCAGTGTTTGCATGAACTTGTCAGGAGCGTGGTGCCAAAACCATGCCTGCTCCCAGCAGCAGCACACACAGATCCTGCCCCATCCCCATCACTCCCGCAGTGGGGGCTCAGTACTGGCCCCACACAGGACCCCACCAGCACAGCTGCAGAGCTGTGGAACAACCTCCGGGTTGTTCCCCAGGAGGGCAGGCTGCTCCCTGCTCCCCTCCTGGCATGACTCACAGCTCCTGCACGGGGAAGTGCCACAAGTCATTCCTTCCAACTGCTGGGTGGCACTTGGAGGAAGTTTTTGGGGAAGTGCTGGCTCTTGGGCTCTGCTCCCAAACTCAGCAAGTGGAAGCGTCCCACAGGCTACTCTGGCCCTGTGAGTTCAGCCACTTCTCCCAGAAATGCTGCTCCAAGCATCCAATAGCCAACCCTGTGTGTCCCAGTGTGCCTAAATTCCAAGCTCGGTTTCTTAGAGAATGTTTTCCCAACACCTCCTGGAATGGCTGAGCAGGTTACACTTGGCAAATGCACCCCCAGCACCCCAGAGCACGCTGTGTGGCCACCACCAAGCCCGCTGCCTTCAGCTGAACACCCTGCAGCAGCCCCAGCCAGTTCTACCCAGGGTGAACAGAAATGAAAGCGCTCAGGTACAGCCTGGCTCTTTTCCAGAGCCCTGCATGGAAAGGTTGTCCCAGAGAGGATTCCTGCATGGCTCAGCTCCTCCCCTCGCCCTGCGGGTAACAATGGGGCGACACCTTTCTCCTACCACCAGGAAGGAGAGGAGGGCACTGCACAGCCCCTTCCTTTGGGCAGAGGTCTCCCCTTACCTGCCTGGAAGCCCAGCTCTGCGCAGTGGCAGCCATCTTCCTGCATTTATCACTGCAGCCTCTCTGCCTCCCCCCGCCACCTCACTGGGATTGGGATGCCACGGGACGGGGAAATGAAGGCCAAACAGAACACTTCGTCCTTAACCTGGCTGCTTGTGGTGCCAAGGGAGAGCCTGCAGCAGTGGGTAGTGAGAGGTGAAGGCGGGCAGAGGGGCCAAGATCCCTCACTGGGGAGGGGGCTCCCGGTTGTCAGCAACATCCCTGCTCTGGGAGCACCCTCCCCAGTCCTGCAGCAGGCTGGGGCAGTGCTGGTTTTGTGGCTCTGACCAGGCACATGGGCCCCAGAGAGCTGGGATGTGCCATGTCCTGCCCAGCACCATTGGCACCCAGGGCCTCGGGTGCATCTCCCCATGCTCTCACCTCTTTTCCTCTGACGTCTGGCTGACACCACGGCTCTCACTGCCGCTCTATGCCCTACCGTGCTCTAAAGAGTTAATCCTACACATACACAGCTTGCTAAGCTGTAAATTTAAAAAACAGATATAGATCATTTTCCTGGTTGATAAAGGAGATAACTCCACTGAGACTCAATGTCCTTTGTCCTCAGAAGACCCATCTCGCCCTCAATGCCACCATTCACCTGTGCCTATAGTCACATAACTGCAGGGTTCTCTGCTTTCACATCACCGAGACCCAAAGATGGACCACAATTCCTAATTCTGAACCCATCTGCCCCCTCCTCAGCCTACCTCCAGATGGGCACCTCCTTATTCTGAGAATCAGAGGGCTGAGCATAGCCCTGCAGTGCCTGCCAGGGGGATGCATTGGACACCAATGGTCCCCTCTGTCCTGCACAGAGGTGCAGCGGGATGGAAGAACCACAGAGGGTGGGGATTGGGAATGTGGCTTTGGGAGACAGAAGAGATAGGGCTCAGGGGACACACAGGGAGCCCTCTGCAGCCTCCCCCCAGCACAGCTCTCCCTGAGCTGGGCTGCCTATGAGGAACATGTCATCCTGCCCAACACCTGCAGAAGCCTCCAGCCCAGCCCCATGATCAGCTTGTTGGCAGCTCCTGGGGCACCCACCCTTTGTGCCTCCAGCCGAGTCACTCACCCACCCAGAGCCAGGCTGCCACCTCCCCCTGCCAGCAGAAGGCACCCTGCTGTCCCACCAACACCCTGCCACCCGATCCCCCGCTGCCCTCCCAGCTCTCCTCTCCCTCTCTTCCTTTCTGCCTGTCACAGAAGGTGTCAGAGGAATCAAGGGGCAGTAGCTGTCAGCGAGACACACAGAGCTGTTGCCACGCAACCATCGTGGTGTAGCAATTAACGCTGGGGAAAACGTGCTGTGCTCTGAAGCTATTTGCATAGCTGCGTGCTGCAATACATTTGTTTGCTTTGTGGCACCGGCGGTTTGCGGGGCTGAGAGCCAGCCCTCCCTGACTGCTGCTGGGGGGACCCAGGACTGCCAGCAAAGAGCATATGGCCATGGTGGTGGGGCTGGGGGCTTGCATTCTGGGGACACCCCCAGCACTGGTATGGGATTTACATGGGGGAAATGCCACGTGCTCTCCGGATTTCATCCCATGGTGTGCTGCTCACCCCACGGAGCCAGCTCGTGGTGTGCTCTCTCTCCCCTTTAAAGCTCTGCGGCCACCCAGCCTGTGACTCAGGAGCGTATGTTTGAAGGTAGAAGGGGAAGAAAGAGAGGGAGAAAGGAATGAGCTGTTTCACACTAACCTATCTGCAATGCTGGCCCCCAAAAACCTGCCAATTGCCAACGGCAACTTTCTGGTTTGCCCATCCCAAGTGCCTCCCTACTGAACACAAACCCTTTTTGGGTTTCTTTTTTTAGCCCGTGAACTGCAGCTGGATGGATTATAAGTTTACAGGTATGTTTTGTACCTCAGAGGCACAAGAAGCAGAGGCAGAACAAAAGTTCAAGGCTAAGTACTTCTGTTCCTTTCAGATCACTCTAAGCGCAAGGATTATAGTTCTGTAAAAGAAACAAAACATAGCTATAAACATATAAAATCCAGTTCTGTGTTTTTAAGAGATGACCTCTCCCCTCCCTCTTCTGCAGCGCCAGCCTCGCACCACCCCAAACCAGCAGGGACTGGAAACATGGCACCTGATCATGACTGAGGAGAAGCCGAATCCTCCAGCGCTCCATGGCAGCACAGTGAGCCACTGCCACCACTCTGCCTCACGTTGGTCCCCTCCAGAGCCCTGCAGGTGGGGATGCAGCCATGGGCAGGGATGCAGCCATGGGCAGGGATGCAGCCATGGGCAGGGATGCAGCCATGGGCAGGGATGCTGCAGGCATTCCTCAGCTCGTCTTCCCAAGCCCCAATTAAAGGCTGACATCGGGTGTACCGGTTTAAATGACGCTATTTCAATCCTCAGAAATCTGCCTGGCACCTCACACTCCCCACACAGATGAATGAGTCCCTTCACACCTCTGTGGGTGCTACAGGCATTCTCTCTTGCTGCACTGACAAAACGGGAAAGCAGCACAAGAAGGGCTGAGGCTCCACACAACAGCCAAGAGAAAAGCAGTTTTCTTCTCTAGACTAAAAGCTGCAACGCACAGCCCAAATGATGATGGAAATAGAGCTGCTGAGCTTTCAAGGCCCCTGAATTTACACCATCCTTGGTGATGCAGTGATGCACAGGGGGGTTTTACAGCTCGCACCCAGCTGAAAAGCAGGAAGCAAAAGTTATGGATGGGGTTAGCCTGGTTGTGTTGGCCTGGTTGGATTTTGTCAGCTGCATGCAGGTCGTACCAAATACCGACTGACGGACAAACAACGTCCATCCATTACAGAGTCAGCCGTTTAACCCTTCAGAGTAGTGTCTCTATGGTTTTAAAGCATTTACACGCTTACAACAACCTTCTCCCCACCTGTTGCCAAATAAAAACCAAACACACCGAAACTGGTTTTACGTTAAACAAAACGCACAGCCTCAGGTAGGTGGGTTGATCACGGTGCATTCCTGCGTTCCTGCATTGCTTCCTCTGCCACGTAAATGATCTGACCGCATTCCGCAGCAGCTCAGCACCTCTGGTGGTACTCCCAATGCAATATTTAATGGCTAATTAAAAACCTTACCATTGAGTTATTGCTTTAAAACCAAGGGAAATTCATCACGTTGGAAACACTATTCTACGCACCAGGTTTCAAAGACTTCCCAGAATTGTCCTTGTTAATTTTTCTAATTATTGGGGACTTCTGGGGGAGAAAAAAAAAAGAGTGTTTCTCTCTATGGTGGCACTTGCAGAATATATATATACGTTATATATACATATAATGTTTTCTGCCCCAGAGGGTGAGATAAAAGGAATGCAGCAGCTGGGTAGAGCCATCACCATAGCTCAAAACACCCAGCACAGCCAGAGCTTGGGATGCATCCATAGAGCAGAGGGTATCCTGGGTGCAATTAACAGATGTTGGGGGACACGGCCCCATTTCGGGTAGCCTGGAGAATCAGGTAATTGGGCCTGGGATAATCAAGGCCGTGCACAGTATCATAGCTCCTAATAGTGGGTCTCCCCATGGTGATACTACACTGCATCACGCAAAAATGCCTGGCGACTCCAGAACCAGCACTTTGCTTCGGGTCTGTATGATCTGCAAACTATGTCCTGAGCAGCCAGCCCCACACCTGGCACACTGCTGAGGCTCGCTGCTTGGGAAATGGGCTAAGGCAGAAAACACAGATCTCAGCCCTGGGAGCCCAGGGGACGGGCTGCACAGAGCTGATGGGCTCTTTGGAAAGTGGGTTAATTCAGCTGCCGCTCAGCTACCATTAAGTGATGGAGATTAATTTCACAGTCAGATAACGATTAAGAAACCAAAACACCTGGCAAGGAATGTCTCCATGCGTTCCAATGGGGAGAGGTTTCCTCCGCACTGATGTGTCCCCCCAGCTGCAGTCTTCCGTCCTTCCCTTAAACTCTGTGTATCCCTTACCTTATTTCCTTTATGCTACTCCTTGCCTTTGCACACTATTACATTTTCTTCCCCTATTCTCCTCTCAAGAAGTCACTTCGGTATCCCATCCCACAGTTTTCTCCATCATTTATGCCTCCATGCACCCCAACGGTAGAGGAAGATCAAACGAATGCAAATCTGGTCCAGCCATAGCCAGCATCCACCAAAACAGGTCCCATCTCCCCCCCCGTCTCCCATATTGTCCAGCCACGTAGCAAACAGAGGCATGGCAGCACACCCTGCTCAGTAATGCTGTCACTGTTACAGATGTGACTGGCTGTTTTAGGGTTATTCATCGTGCTTAGAACATTCTTGATTTTGGCAGCTTACCCTTTGTAATTGGATGCTGCAGTTAAAACATACTTTATCTCTGCAGTTTTCCTCCCCGCAGCATAATGACAGGTATTGTTTGTTTCTCTCTGCCCGGGATGGAAACCATCAAATGCCTGTTTGCCAGATAGAGAGAAAATAAAACGAAAAATCTACCTATCAACAACGGATCCTTACAAAGGAGCAGATCCCTTGGAGAAACCCAAAGCGGTGCACCATCTCCACGCACAGTAAGAGCCAGGGGAAGGCAGAACCTGGCAGTGCCCCCACTGCTTGCCCCTCCATGACTTCTGCACCTAGCAGTAAGCTTGTTAAAGGCACTACAAAGCACATTTCCTTTACACTTAGGGCGATGTCATTTTTGTTGTTCTTTGCTGTGCACAGTCTATGCTCAACCAGACGTAAAGGCACTGACAGAGGACGTCAATGGGAATGGGCTGAAATGAACGAGCGGCCAACAGGTATGGCTGCCTAACATGCCTGTGGGTGTGTGCCTAGCAGGGAAAAGCCAGCACAGGGCCTGAAACAAGAGCAACAGTCTACTGAGTTTGATGCACCAGCACAAGGTCACAGCTCCATAAAGCCAGCAGTGAGGTCACGGGGCTGTCACACATCCAACAAGAGAGAACACCCGGGTACAGAGTGAGCTGGCACAGCCTCCAGCACTCAAGCTCATGCCTGATGCTGAGAAACCAGAGGAAAGCTTGCATTTACATACAGAGTACACTTACTATGGAAGGTTATTAAACAAAACCAGAGTCCTAAGGTATCTCCTTTTTAGAGTCCCCTTTACAGTCAAATAACTTGTTTTAAGCCAGTACTAACATCTCAGATGCGGCCAGCTGCTTTTATGGGAATTTCTCAGAAGCACCACCTTGAGCACAGCACATCAGAAAACCCAGGAAAATCACACCACCTTCACTCAAAGGGGACGGAGACACCAAGCTGTGCCTGGCTTCCACACGCTGCTAGCTACGAGATGTCTGCACGAGTAGAAAGACTGAATGTTACACTAAGCAAGTCAGGAACAGGACTGAACTCTGTGAGAGCCGCAGTTGTCCCAGCCCTGCAGGGGCACAGCACAGAGCAGTGCCGCACTGGGAGCTCCTCCTTTGGTTTTTCCCCCCACATACTCTGAGCAACTTCTAGCTCAGCGAGGAGAAAAGTGCGGCCAAAGGTTTGGTATTAAGAAGGGGAATCACAAAAGCCCCTTTCAAAGTCAAGAATGTCATACCAAGGCTCCAGTGAGCCTGTGCACCAGTGAGCTGGGCAGGAGGGATTTAGGACACGTGATGTTGGGACCTTGGTGCACGTCAGCAAAGAACAAAGCGTGGCCGGTCTAACAGAACAGCATGCAGGGCACCTGCAGATGAGGAAGAGAGAGACTTCAGAACAGTTTTGTTGCTTTCTCTTTTTCTTTTTTTTTTTTTGAATGTCACCTGTGGTTTCTGATCCTTCAAAGGCAACTTAGGAAAGTGAGGCGCAATGGCTGTGTGCTCCTCCTGGTATCAGCAGCGAGCTCTCAGATGCAGCTCTGCGTTTGGGAGGTGGGTGAGAAGGAACTCAGGAACTGATTTGGTTGTGAAATCAGTCCTACTTCTTCTGAGTTCCCCATTGGACAACTGAGGACGGGATGGATTATAAAGGACAGAGGCTGCATTGAAGGAACCAGAGCAGAGGAAACATCAGCACTCCCACACACAGCATTATTTGGGATCCTTCCAGCACCGTAACATCTATTCCAGTCTCTTGAGAATTACTACATTAGGAAGATGGTCTTTTATTTTAATCTCTTTGTTATCTTCATTGTGTCAACTTGTGCATTCCCAGATTTGCTTCCACCACTGCAAACTCTGCCTCTGACATCACTTTTGGGCTGTCACCATACCTTCAGTTCTCACTTATCCCAGCACTGAGAGCACCAGGAGGTTTCATCGTGCTGTCCCATCCCTGAGCAGGTCCAAGAAACTCACATCTAGCTATAAGGGAACTTGGCAGACTCTTTAAGCTGCCTAACAGTTCTAACGTAGTTCTTTTCCACTTCTACAGCACAGTGTGGATGCTTCTTTCTGGCTCGGGGCACGGCGTTCTCTTAGTTACATGGAGCTGTATTACAGAATGCTCCAAGAGAAGAATTTGACACTTCGTTCCTTTCAGCTGAAGAACTTCAACTTGAAAGTGCCAGACCATCAGCAAGTCTTCCAGGAAAACACAAATAACAAAACTTTGTTTTTTCCAGTCATCGCAGGATGAAGTGTCGATTTAAAATGTTCTGGGAAAAGCTTGCAACATGCAATAGATCCGAAAGAATGGCAGATGGGAACACGGTTTGTCACTTTCAGAGGCTATTTTCATAGATCTGACAGATGTATTCAGACACACAGAAAAATATATGATAAACATTAGTTTACAGCACGGGGCTTGTAAGCTATTTACACAAAGACTCACTATTCCTGAAGCAGTGTAAAGCTCTGAGCAAACCAAGTATTCATTCAGGTGCTACTTGCCAAGTGAAGCGAAGCCAAGGACGGTACAAAGCTACCTTCCCATTTTGCTGGGTTTTTTTGTGTTTTTTTTTTTTTATACCAGGATTTGCATACAAGAAATACAATTGTTTGTAATGTAACAGCTACGAATCTTAAAATGTAAAAATAAAGCACTGAAATCACGTTAGTAAATGCAAACCCTTTGCTGAAGCCTACACTGCAACAGCACAAGATGAGAAAGCAAGCTCTCAGGAGAAAGCTGGGCTGCACAGGCTGCAGTGCTCTACAAGCCTTCCCAAAGCCAGGAGGTTCCTGTGTGCTACTCTCCACACCGCCCTCGGACTGAACACGAAGGTCAGCAGCAGTGCCTGAACCCACGTGGCTTCCATTACACAACGCTTACTGTAACCTACTTTTTAGCATTCAGCATTTAGGTATCAATAATGCATGGCATTAGAAGTAGTTCAACCCGACGCAAAGCGTGGCTGGGGAAAGCAAGCCGTGCACGGCAGGCAGCAGCGCGGAGCGGCAACGCTGCTCCATGGCCCCTCAGACCAGGCAGGACAGCAGCACCGAGCTGCCCTGTTAGGGAGGCAGTGCTCCAAGGGCACGCTAACAAACCTGCAGAACCCCCTGTGCTCGGGGGACCACGACTGAGCTGAACGGAAGCGCAGCGGGCGAGGATTCCCAGGCAGGAATGACTGCTGTGGTTCCCACCTTGACTCACTGCTAAGTGCTCAGCAGACAAGGCTACTTTCTTTTTTCCTCTCTCATGAGAGACCGTTCATTCTTCACCAAATAAATTATTTACTGTGAACGAAATTAGAGCGACCAGTTGGGAAGAGCAGATGAGAGCAGAGGAGCTGCACGCCAGCTTACATCAGCGCTCCCTGCCCGGCTGCCGGAGCAGCGCCATCACCAATCCTAATTAGGAGCACGAAACAACAGGAGCGTGGACTCCCAGCCTGGGCTTTACCTGCCATTTTCCCTTCCTCCCCTGGCTCTCTTTAGTTGCATCACTTGCATTTCACCACCTCGGGCTGGCAGTGCGGGCGCTCAGAAAGCACGCTAGGAACAACAGAATTGGAACCCCTGAAAGTTTTTCACAACAAAATTTATTAGAAGAATAGTGGTTTTGAAAAGTCTAGCATCCAGTGAAAACTACCATACACAACGTTACAGCTGGGAATGTGTTTCCAAAATGACATGGTCAAATAATACAATGGAGCCATTAAATCTTACACATGCACAACAAGAGAATTAGCGCTTTGACATACAATGCAAAAAAATAAATGGACCACGTGAAATAAAAATTTAAAAGTACTTATCACATACATTAAGACACAGCTTATTTAGTCCAGTCAAAAAATCAGAACTGCATTAAAAAAATTAACGTAGTGCAATCAAACCAAAAACCTTAATTTGTGATCATAAGTGCTCTACTACATAAAACATTGATCATAGCAAGGAACAAAAAAATTCAAATCACACAGTACAAAAAAAATCTGTAAATAAATATAAACTACAGTACAAGAGAAATATTAAATTATACAATTCCGTCAAACTGTAAACAGTATATTGAAATGAGGTCCATAAGAGTAAAGGGGGGGGTTCCTGTTTTTTTTTTTTTCCCATGACACTTGAACTTCTAGAGGTCAGAGAGAAATGCCATTTTCCATACTCTGCAGAGACTATGGGTTACATAAATAGAAAGAGAAGACTTTTGGGGCGTAAAGCGTCGAACAACAAAGCAGAGGCGGCGCCGAGCGGCGACCGCCAGCCGAGAGCCAGAGCAGAGCAGCACACGGCTGCCGAGGCCGCGGCTCCCCGCGCTGCACGCCGCTGCCCATCGCCCGACAGCTTTACGCGCTCGTCACACGAACACCAAACTTTGGCAGAACAATTACTCATAAACTCAAAGCACTCCCGGCCCATTGGTTTCCATCACAGTGGCCAGTGCACAGAATTCTCTAAGGACATTGCATAACTAGAGTGTAGAGGTCAGACAGCCAAGGACCCGTGCTTGAGGTTAGAAGTAGTTATGGTGAGAGAGAAGCAAGAGCCACGTTAAGGAGCCGCCCCGCAGGGCACGGAGGCGGCCGGGAATGTATTTCTTTTTTAGCTGCGCTGGCTAGTAGTGGCATTTTAAAATATATAAGTTTAAGATAACATATATACTATATATGTATATAATATAATACATATTATATAATATACATAGGAATTTCTTACAATACATACCAGGAACCCCCACGCGATCTGCTCAGTAGTAATAACTGAATATACAGAATGCCACTATAAGTGTCTGAGGCACTGTGTGCTGGAGAGTAAATATGCAGCTTTAAAATCCGTTTGGCTGAGTTATACCTGGATACCTGAACTGAGTTTTAAGTTGACATTCATCAAGGATGTGCTATCAGCACGTCAAAAGAAAAGCAAAACAAAATACAAGTCACTGCTAGGTTTAAGAAGAGAGTACAAGTACCTGAATTGAGTGAGGATAGTGTGTAAACTGTCCCTGAGGGTTTTTAAACAGTGTGTGTACAAGTTGGATTCCTAAGAACATTAGTTTCACTTACATTGCGGACTGATAAAATACCAATGTCTGACAATTTAACAAGTGGAGGTTAGAAAGAGTTATGAGCAAACACTCAAAACATATTTTATACATTTTAAAGCAGCAGTAAGCTGCTGTAAGCATAGATCCCATCAGTACAAGCAACACGTGGGACTCAGATAAAGGTTTCTATTTGCAAAAAGCCCATCATATATCAATAAGTAAAGAATATTCACCTGCTAAATTAGAATGCACCTAGTTACAGACTAGCAATTCAAGATTATTTTTTTTAATCAAATACTTTGCTCTACTTTGCTATTACATACTAAAATTCCTTAAGCTCACTAATGCTGGTATTCTAATCTATTTTTTTTAATGTTCCCCCTTCATTTAAGAAATATACCATTCCACAACTTAAACATTAAGATTCATTTTCAGTCCTCAGATGTAAAAAGCATGTCAATGAGTTTATATTAAAAATTTACACGGTAAAAAGGCTTGAATTTCAGCCAGAGATTCTAAATACTACTCATTCCCTGAAGGCATAAGGGAGAAAGAATCCCTACCCATTTTTCTTGTGATATACTTTTCAAACTGAACATTAAACAATGGTCCAAAATGATTCCTCAGTTTGGAAAACTTCCCTTTCCCTACCCATCACCCCAGATTCCAAATATCAAGCCCTGGAACGGCCCATTGAAATGATCGGTTACGAACATCAGGCACGCATGCATCCCCTGCCTGAACTTCTGAACATCTCCTCCTGTTCCTTAAAAGACAGATTTGTATCCCAAGAGAACTTTGTGATCTGACCTGAAAAGCTGTTAACGATCCTAGATTGTACGTTTAAGATTTCTCATAACCTGAAGACCAGATGTAATTAAGACTCTGGCATTGTAACAGAAAAAGTGCTGCAGTCACTTATCCCTTTTCTGGTACTTTTGAACAGGTCAGACAAGTGCTTCTTACAGTGACAGCAACGTTTACGTGCTTTCACGCAGGAGTAAAAAATATCATCTGCAAAAATATTTGAGAAACGTAGCACCAAGTAGTTGATAACTGTGTTAGTCACTGCAGTAGATCTTCGTTCCTCTGAGTAGGAACACGCACTGAGGCCGTGTTAGGAAATGACTACAGAAATTACTTGGACATGAACCTTTCCCGCTCCAGTCAGAACGAAGTCTGTCCCCTAATCCCTGATCCATCAGGTAGAATCAGCTTTTTGAGCACTTCCAGGTTACACTCACCAATGAAGTAGAGACCAACACAGGGGCGGGGGTGAGGGAATGCTTGTTTCTGAAGGTGAATGAAATATCCCGGGGCAGGCTGAAGAAAAACCAGCCTTCCAGCAGGGAAACTTTGCAGCTGGGTAAGAGACCCTTGTCAGGATTGGGTACAGCTCCCTAATGCTAAGATTTCCACGACAATACCTGAATGCAGGGCAAAATCTGACAGGATGTGAAACTGCTGCTGTCCTATCGCTATAGAGACTTGGCCCGGTCAAACCAAGACCAGGAGAGAGATGGATGCTGGAACACTGTAGCTACTTGCAGTTTTTATCTCGTATATGTGGAGTGCATCTACGGATCATTCTGAGTCTATAATCTCTCTCTGCTTAGAGATCATCACGGCACATCATGTTTATATACCGAATAATTAGAAATGAGTAACTGTGGTGATTATTACGTTTGCTACATCTAACAGAACTAGCAGTGCAGGTTTTCAAGTTTCTGAAGGTTCTAATCACTGAGTTTTCCACATAACTTAAGATCAAGCGGAAACCTTGATAGTACCAAAATTGCTCTTAAAACATGTTCTTTTAGGATTAGCTTTTAAAAGCAATATTAGCCAACATTATCTACTGGTGCCGAGCGATACTGACATAGACTGAAGCTACATTTTGTTTCTGAAACGTTTGTGGGAATAACCTAGAAGTTTCTGATCCTCCTGAGAATGAGAGAAACAGCCTTCCCATCCTACCTCTAACGTTTGGCAGAGAATTGAAGATATTTAAAATATTGTGATAGAGTTTCCAGTACAGATCAATAAATTTGCCTTCATAAGAGTTGGGACTGCAAGAGGTGCATGCATTCTTACACTGAAGAGTTAAAAGTTTGTCTTTGCTGAAGAAAAGCTCTTTACATTACAAGATGTTGCCGCGCTGTTTTTGAGAAACGAGGGAACAGCGCAGTGTTCCCTTCACTGCTTGGGCACCGTGTTCTCCTGCTAAGACTCAAGGACATCTTAAGAGCATTAATCCAAAGTAAACTGAAAAGAAACACGATAATTCCAGTTTTGCCTGTATAACACTCATTGCAGATGATATAAAAAGCAATTCAATCAGAACTAAAAAGTTGTTCCAACCTATACAAAGCTTATTCAGCCCTACAGCCTCTGAATCATGTTGCCGGTTCCTGTGAATTTCTGGGGGAAGGCAATGTACCCTTGGGTCCTCAGAAAGAAATACTCAGACTCCAATATTGGCCTGCCACAAGACAAAGCACAGAGCGTTCCTTGACTGTTCCCAACCGGTCTAAACACAGCTGCAGCTGCCTCTCATGTTCGGGAATATCCTTGAGCACCAGAAAGCTCCACAAAAAGGATGGTACAAGAACTGCTTGAATGTGTTCCCTTCTAGAGGCACCACCTCATCTGTACACCTGCATTCGTTAACAGCATTCATTTCAGTGAGAATTCAGAGCTCAATCTCGGGTCAAGCAATAAGGTTGGTCATACAAGTGTCAGATTAGGAGATCTGCAAAGAGGAGAAAGCAAAGGCATACATGCACCGCTCATGTAGCTACCTCTCCTTATTTACCCCCACTTTGCAGGAAGAAATGAGAAATTCTCAAGGAAACCATCTTGAGCCTTTAAAAAAAACATTAGCAAATGACTGGGGAAAAACAAAAAGCCTTCTGATGGAAATAAAAAAGCAAGTCCAGATACACGTCCCTACAATACCCAACTGGAAACGTTCAACTCTACGGCTGTACTCAAGCATTACAGCCACCATAATGCCTACAACACTGTGGAATGAGGATCCAGCTGGCTGAAAGTGAGGTAATAGTTTGTAATAGGTCAGAGTTCTAAAAAAGCACTTTTACATCTTACAAGTCCAAATAAAATTAAAAAAAAAAAAAAAAAAAAAGACATTTCATACATGTTGGGCTTTCTCACCAGAACTGTACGATAATTAACTCCACACCAGGACCCCTACCACACTAAGCCTTACTCATCTTCAATTATATGCTGCAGCAAAGATTTACCAAGCGACACCTAAACTTCAGTACAATATGAAACTTGAGTCTTAAAACTTTATACACACAAAATATAAAATTACTTTTCTAGGATGGGGGTAGGGGAGAGGGATTCTCCTTCATGATACTTGGACTGAAAAACTAGTTTTCAGAGACTGCCACAAATATTATTCACAGTTTCCCGCTGTCAGGCTTCTTCAGCTACAGCAACGCAGTACACGACAATACTGTTAAGTCCAATCACTACCCCGGCTGGACGATCTCGGGAGTAAGAGAAAACCAGTGACAAAAAGCACCCGAAAGGCCTCCTCCTAACGACGCCTCCGCTCCTCCAGGGCTGCGGCTCGTCTACGTTACACCAACGCGATCCCAAAGGGCGGCAGGAGGAAGATTCTAAACCTTAGCTCCTGCCCAAGCGATCCAAGTAACATAAGCATCCACTTAGCAGAAATAACATGAGAAACGAGGCTTTTGCTACAAAGACAGCAGTGAACCACACCTTCCCACACCAAAATATGGTCAACCGGGGATTTTGGCCATGCAAACTGCTGGTCAGCAGAAAATCAAGCATGCTCATGGACAAACATTAATCCCAATCATATATTTAAAATGATCCCATTTACCACTAGTTAGTTACACTGAAAGCGCCCGTAAAAAATCCGTAGTGAAAAAGGAAAGGAAATATTCGTGATCACTGCAGCACTCGGAGTGATCCCAGTCTCACGTGATGAATCACCTCGGAGAAAATACATCGGGTGGGACTTTGAAACAAAACGTTAACGTTAAAAGGTGCACCTGAATATTACAGACTAAATTTACAAAACCTACGATAAGGTAAAATATATATCTTTTGAATATTCAGCAGCTTTTTTTTAAATTTGTTTTTATTTTTTTGAGAGGCTCATGAAATTTTAAAAAGGGACCACTAACTAATCTCAACCATGCTTCACAAAACAATAATGGCTATTTTATATTGCAGTTACCGACGTAATGCAATTAGTGCTTAAAAAATAATCTACACTTCTTTCTTTTTTTTTTCCTTTTTCAGCAGAGACCTTTGGAGGAAATACGGTTGTTCAAAAAAGCTTCTCGAAAAAGAAAGGTTACCTGAATATCAAGTTATCACAGATCAAGTGTTGTGTTTAAAAGCTTTGCAGACGTGAGTACTACAATCTTCAGGTCTCAGGACATTTAAACTGAGAAAGTTACGCGTTTGGTTTGTTTTTCTGTTTTTTAATATCCACTTTCTAACCAAAGCAAATAAAGAGTACTCGACTTCTCACTATCTATTTACAACTCTTAGCCTACAGTCTGAAATGACAAGACAAATTCTCTTTTAAAACTGCAGCATTAAAGGGTAGGCACACCATTCTTCTGCTGCACGATTGTCACCCACTTCAACATACACATACAAAATATTTAGGTTAGTAAGATGAGCACTCCACATACACTACAGTGACAAGTTTTTATAAAACTCAACTCATGTTGCTTAAATAAAGACAACTGCAAAAGGTTAAACCTCTCTGAACAGTAAAACTGCGTTACTTCTTTTTCTTTTAAGCTTGCAGCAAACCTCCTACAGCAGATGAAACCACGAGTGTAACCGCACCTTACTGCGATCCTCAGCTACACCGGAACGTGCTGCAGAGCTCTCATCCTGCCACTGAGCTCAAGCTCAGCTCAAAGCTGAAACGCCGCACTACAACTAGAGAGCTACGGGGAACCAAGGTTTTGAGTCCTACAACGTAGTAAGTAAACAAAAACAAAGGATAGCTGGGGCCAAACGCCCAGCCCGCTTCAAGAACGAGCAGTGCATATTCAGAACGACAGCAATGGTGTGCCTAACCTTTGAAAATCCGAAGTTGCTGGGGAGGGGGAGAGGCTAACAGAAACGACTGTTCCCGAGGTCATCCAGCACCCCTAGCACTACCTAAGGCCATCCTCCCGTGAACTTTTAGAAACCATTTTCTATCACTGACGTCACTTAATGCTCTCACACAAAAACTCCGATGCTTCTTTTGGTTGTGCAAGTGGGGAAAACAAGCGGTAATTCTATCTACCTTTTGCACAGATTAAGACCAAATTGTTTCTACCTGAAGAACCAGCGATTCTGATTTGGTCACGTTGTGGAAAGTCCAGTAAGCTCCACCTGGTTACTGACCACTCCCGCAGAAAGTATCAAAGAGAAAAGTTCTGTACAAAACTCATCCTGGATCTCCTCGTAACGATAAAGATATCGTTAAGATCGGAAAACAAACAAACAAAAACAGGATCTGTGGTTTAAGGAGTGCTTCTACGGTGTTCAAATGCTTATTCCAGCATGTGCTGAACCACTATCAAAATAGGCTAAATAAAAACAACACAAAAAAAGCAGGACTTAGATTATTTCCTGCTACTGGCAACTGTAATATTTAAAAAGGAAACACCCATTCATTGAGTGTTCGACCCTGACAGTATTACAGCTAGATATGATACAGAACCTGAACCAGGTCAGGCTACCAGTGTTTTACTTCTTCCCTGAACATTAACAAGCTCCTTCACTAATGTGGATATTTGGGCAGACTACTGAGGTTGTAACGTTTGAGATCACTGTTTAGTGGGCTTTTTTTTTTCTTCTTTCTTTTTGCACAAGATCACAGTAGTTTGTTACATATATCCCCCCCTCCCCCATCCCCAGATTAGAGTCATTTAAACTAGTTGTTGGAACCACGTAGTTTAGTAAACTCAGAATCAAGTCTGTAAAAAGCATGAAGGTCACAGAGAACCTTAATTCTGTTATAATGAGGCATACCCTAATACATCATTTAGTGTACCCTGACTGCTCCTGACCATGAGAAGCTTGTCTTCCGTGAGATAAGGCTACATCCTCAAGCAGGTGAGTCAAATATCACCCTTCAAAAATATCTAACAAAATTACAGCGAAGGTAGTGTTACAAATAATTCACTGACATATTCTGAAGGTAGTGTTTGTAAGTTTTCCCTCCCCTCCCCTCCGGGTGAGCACTAAGCAGACAGCGAATGGTTAGCATGCTGAATTTAGAAAGAAAATAGCAGAGAGCCTAATTAGACCCAATTGATTAGCCACCAAAAAAAGCAAATCTCTGAGTTCAAGAGAGGTGCCTTTCCTACATTATTTGATTTAGCTTAAATCTTTAAGTCAACTGGATCGAAGAAAAGGAAGGGGAAAAAGAATTTCTGAAACGTTTTTTGAAGAACGACAGTCTGATTCTCATTCAAAAACCCTGGTTTTAAGAGGCTACCAGTTTAACAAAGTGGACTCGTTTCTGTAAAGACCGATATGAAAAACATCCAACAGCGGGAGTTGAGGTGGGCTGTACAGGCAAGATGTCCACTTCCACAGACCTGCGATCTTTATGAGGTAACTCAACTCTCTATTACAGAGAAACATGCAAAAGGCAAATGGAAAAAATAAAGAAAAGAAAGTAAAAAAGGGAAAGTGGGCAGGTGAAGGAGGGAATCTGCTCCGTATCAGGCTAGAAAAAAATTTACAAGTGTGACATTCAGAGCACGCCTTTCACTTGTGTCCACACAAGTCTATGCTGAACTGCAAGGAAAAGAGCATTGCAGTAAATGGGAGAATGAGGTGTGCTCAATGGTGGTTGAACTATGCAGTAGTGCTCACCCAGTTTGCAAAGTAATTGGCACTCTACAACATCCCTACTCATCTTTCAATTCATTTGCACTTTGTGCTGCTTCTCCCTGGGGATCTAATTCAATCTTTACTGAAACATCCTGCCCCTCCGACCTCATTAGTTTCATTTTTTTCTTTGGAGGGTTTTTCAAAGTGCCCAGCCTCTCTTTAACTTTGTACTCCAGTGTACTGTGGGGGATCCCATAAATACTCTGAGCTTTGGAAACGCTCATTTTCCCGCTCATCACCACGGAGATTGCTTCCTCCAGTATCTCGCTGTTGTACTGTCTGTATCTCCCTCTTTTCTTCCTAGGTTGCTTGGAGCCAGGATCTCCCTCTTGATCTGAGGTGGGATATGGCTGTCCAGAGGTAGACTGCTCAGCATCTGAGCCCCAGGAATCTGGTCCAGCATCCAGCAAACTTCTCCTGTTTTGTTTTGGAAGGATAGCCCTTAACTTTTTGCTAAGCGCGCTCTCCGTTTGTGAACCCATTACCAAAGAGCTATAGCTGAACTGGTCACCAGAGCGGGACTCCCAAGAAAGGTCCATGCCTCGAACTTGTGGTATCTTTAAATCCACAGGAGACGAATGGCTCACGTCCTTTTTCCCATCCTGTTTAGTTTGAAGTGCCATTTTTTGAAAGGCAGAGTTTTCTGTAAGAAAAGGAAGGTCACTGATGTTGCTGAGTGCACCATTTCCCCTGAATTTCATGCGGCTGAAATTGAATTCGTAGTGTGGTTTTGCCCAAGAAGCCTCCCTGGATAATATTAAGTGCTGTCCATGATTCTGTAGTCCAGATGGCCCATGGCTGGCAGCTGTAGAAAACTGGTTTCTGCTCAGCAGTTCTTCACTAATCTGGAGTGATCGAGCCAGCGGTACTTTAAGAGATGTAGAGTGGCCATAACCTTCCCTGGTTCCATCCTGCAAGCTTCTTGGAGGTACCCCATCACCACTCTGTAGTCCCTCTGGATGGTGCTGGCTGGGTCTCCCAGGTCGCCTAATTGGATGGAAGGAAACTGATGTGAGCAGGACTTGCACAGGTAGGGAGGGATGGGTGAGGGGGCCACTCCTTTATTAGAAGGCCTTGCTTGGGTAACATCACTTTTTGCGTTATTTATTTTTCTCTAAATTTTGTTTTTTTTTTTTATTTTAATTTGTTAATTTTATTTTATTTTTTTATTAAGTCTCAGCATCAGTCAGTTTTAAAACTTGTTCACAAAAAAAGAGAAGCTTTTTGGGCAAAGAAAAATGAAACCTGTTGGCTGGTCTCTGGTTGGGTTCACAAATTCTCGGAGTAGAAAAGACTTCGCGCAAGCGTCTGAAAATAGCACCTTAATTACAAAGTAGGAGTCAATCGCCATAGATCTATACAGAACTGTGTTACTGGTGTGACGTTACCACTAAACAAGTACAGTAATAAAAGAGTAAGCCAGAAATGCAACATATTCAACATGCAAATATGACTGCCACCTGCAGTATCTACGAGTAGGAGGAAACCTTGGATGATGTTTGCTTACATCACGTTGAAGAAATGCTGCTCAGAATAAAGAAATGCTTAGCACCAAACGTGAAAGCCGGGATACTGCAGATCACAAGGAAGAACACTAGACTTACCAAGTTGCCCTTTTAACAACTAATTGCATATATGCATGGGCCTCAATCTCATTTGACACATAGCTTAACGTGGCTAAAAAAAAAAACAATAAAAACTATCCCAAATTCAAACTATATGCTTTAGTCCAGAGCAAAGGTTAATAGCAGGAAAAAAAAAAAAAGCATGTACTTTTACCATTTTCCTTTTGTCACAAGTGTTCTCAATGACACGAAGCACTACCACTGCTTGCTCAACCTCTTCGTAGTAACTAAGTCCCACCAGCCAGAAATTAGTTTCACAATCCACCTCCAACCCTTCCCAAGTTTGATATACCCATTAAGAGAGACTACGAGTGTTGTAACGCTACGGGAGACTTTGCTGGTGCAAAGCCCTCTAGATAGATCTCTGTTATTTAACTACAGGATAAATGCTACTGAAAAGCTACATCGTTGTTTTTAACATCACATTAAGATCAGAAAAAAATAAATCTTTAGAGCAAAGGCATCCACTGAAAGGACCTGGCATGTAACACACACAGTGTTTAACATATATGCTGCTAGCTTCTCACCAGGATGCGATAGGTCATAGCTGAAGTGAGTAACAGGAGTCAGCACGAATTCAGAACAAAATCCAGACAAATAAGTTTGCTATTCCAGAGAACTTACTGCATATCCTCCATCCCTCCTACAGCACGTATTAAGCATCATAAAGCACACTTGTATTTTTTACACCTAAAGGAAGGTCATACTGACAGCTAACTATAACACAAGGTTACATCAGATTTCCTTGATGCTGAACAGACTCAGCCATCATCTACCACACACCTGTACAAGTGACAAGTGCCAGTAAAGAGCACCCTCTCTTGACCCACAAAGCCACCCCTCCCTGTGTTGGATTTCAGCTCTTACTTCAGGCACACACACGGGGAAGAAAAAACAACAACTTGCTGTCCTGACAGATTCCAGATGGAGTCTTTGTAAGAAAACAAAGCTGGAAATGATGCAATTCTGAAAAGGTGGGAAAGGATTATGCTCAAGATCTGTACAAAAGCATTCAGGCTAACTCTTAAACAAGGACTGAAGTATTTTATTTCTAGAAATATTGAATGGGAAATGTAATCTTGAAGAGAGAAACTCTCAGACAGCAGTATTTTTCCCCAAAGAAATGCAACAGTTAAACCAGTTGTTAGCAGTACATGAGGTTGGCACTGGCAGTGGGTTGTTAGTTTAAAAATTCAAGTTTTCCAAATGCTGTTGTAGGTCTAAATCCAGCAATTAAATAGCAGTATGAATCACGTTCTGTTTCTGTACTTCACTAATGAACCTTGTAGTTCACAGCAGCTTCCAAACAAAATTTTCCTATCAACACCCAAAACCCCTCTAACTCACAACCCACCTCTCCAGTACAATCAATTCAAACCTAACTACAATAAAGGGTTTCTAAATTTATGCAAAAGTGACCACTAGAAACATGAAATCTACAAGTAACCACTGATAGCATTCTTCTACACCTTGAATTAAGGCAGGAGTAGCACATCATGCATTTTGTATTTCCTTAGAAAAAAATAATTCAGTGCAATTGCAAATCCAAAAAAAGCCAAACCATACTTCGAGTTTTCTGAACTAGGAGACTTCACTGCCACCCAACTTCTCTATTTGTTTTATATGTATATATATATATTTTTAAGGTTGTGCAAGAAAATAGAAACACAGAACATGCAGTGATTTAAAATCAAATCACTCTGGTTCATCATCCAAATTATTGCTACTGGTAAAATAAGCTTCTTTCTTAGTTAACTTCCATCTAAATGAAACAAAATCTAAGTCACATTGCAAAGCATTTTAAAAAAAAAACAAACAATAGTGCTCAGACATCTGACCGATATTACTTCTCCACTGAATCCAAGAAGCAGGCAGTGCTTTTGGCTAAGAACTAAGCTGGCCAAAATAACAGATAGCAGAGCTCTTCACCTCAGGTAAACTGGTCTCAGTTTGCAACAACCCTTATTTGGCAGGTGGGACGAAGGGATTCACCAAAAGGCACACTGAAAGGCACATTACTCCAGGAGGTTAACACCAAAATAAGTTAGTTTTGACGAGTGGTAAACATACATTTTTAGTTAAAAACACGGTCATAAGACGTCACTGAAAGTTGTTTTCTCTTACCCATTTCCTGGAGTACTGGAGCATCCTGGAGAATGACTCAGAGAGGTGCTGCCAGCACAAGGACTCTTCTTAGTGGACAAATCAAGCACGCCGTCTGTAGAAATGACAGAATCGCTTCAGTGTTTGAAGAAACAGAATTGGTCATGCTGACAAAGCCACTTCTTTGGGCTAACGTCTTGTTCAGCACATAACATCTCGTTTTTTTCAGTGACTCAAGGCTTGGATTTGGTCATAATTTGGCTTACAAATGACCAGCATAATCCTCAGAAGTCACAACAAAATTTGGCATCTTTTACAAGGGCCAGAAAATAAATAATTGCCTACAAATGATGGTTCAGGATGCAACACAGTCTCAGGCATGAGATATTACACATTACTTACGTGCTGGAGGCATTAAATCAGTGTTGTGCATATAGAGAGAGACATAACATATTATTTTCAATTTTCCTGCATAGATTTGGATTAACGTAGGAATTTAATATGGGAAGCTCACTTTCAAAGGAGCACCCACATAGCACTGGACTCCTCCCCCAGCAAGTAGCTTTGTCCTGTTCTTCCTGTGTCCCTGCTGGGCTCCTGATGGCACAGACGCTGCTCTTCCCCTTTACTGTGTCGCTTTACTCCCTCTCCTCTCACACTTATATAGGCTGCTTCTCCCATTCTCCCTTGGACACACACTAATGGCACTTCCTTGCACTCTCCTGCACTCCTCTGTGAGCCCTTACATAAACTCTGCATTTCTAGGCAACAGCAAAGGGATTGCTTCATGCTAGAAAAGCCTTGTTCCCATTGCACTGAAACAAATTCTGGTCATTTTAATAAAGGCAATATTGCCTTAAAAGCACTACAGCCATCTGAAATTCCTGGAAACCCTGAAACATGGAATTTACGAGGCAAAGATAAATGAAAGCTGCTGGCAAAGCAAACAAGAGATGTTTCAGAGCTACTTGCTCATTAACACAAGTACCTTCAAACACAAGAACAATCTAAGATGGCTTTCAGATTGCTTCAAGTTCTCATTTGACATATGGAAGAAAAAACCCACAAGAAAAGCAGTGAAACAGAGCTGACTTACAGAAAGCTGTTCCACCCACCGCATGTGGGAACACCTCGCCACCCAAACCTAAGCAAGCAGAGAGCTCAGCCTTCCCTCTGAGCGCTGCGGCACCCAGCCACGGGGCACAGGGAGGGATGGAGCAGCACCCACTCTTCAAGGGGATGCATCAACAGCAGAGTTCAGGCAGGGGCTCCATCCCCACTCCTCTGACTGAAGGGTTCTTGTGGGCAAGCAGGAGCAGGCCCATGCCCTGAGCTCACAAGCTGGCTTCTTCCCCTCAGCCCTCTAGGACGGAAATACACCAAAAAGCTGCCCCCGCAGTCTGTGTGACAGCCTCTTAAATCCCTCCTTGGAAAGTTTGGCAAAACCCTTCCCAGTTATGAAAATTAGGAAAAACAACTACATCAGCTAACAGATCGCTTTAGAAGTTATTGAATTGGAACACGTGTGTATCAAGAAGGAGCAAAACATTATAAATCATCTCCACGCTTTTTCACCACTAAGAGCAGTTCACGTATATACTTCCTTCTTAACCTCAAATTAAAAAAAAAACAACCAAACACAGAACCAATTCTCTCCTCCCTTTTGGGGAAAAGCTTCAAGATCAGAACAGTTTAACATCCATAAACATACATGCAAAAAAGACATGAGTGAATTACATTTGCTTTGCAATACCATTAGCTAGAAATAAATGCCCATCAACTAAAGGCACAGATCCTCAATTAGAAAAAGTACCATATAATCTTTCAATGCAATTTTGTGACTGACACGTGGCAATAACTAGAAGTGTAAGAAGTGCCCAGATGTCCAATCTGAACATGGTTGGACATAAAAATTAACCTTCTTACAGATACAGGATATCTGTATACATGCAGACAAGATGAAGGAATGTTTACAACCACGTACCAGTGAGCTAAAGGGTTCTGCTGCTTTATTTTGCTGTTGGCATTCGTTTGTTTTAAAGGCATTGGACAGCTTGAGGATGCACAGTCTACATTGTATTTAGCAGAATGATTTCAGGCACTTTTAATCCCATTACTAAAGAAGGAAAAGAGGTTAATTCGAATCCTCTCAGTAAAATACAGTTATCATAACCTCTAATCCAGATTTTCAGGAAAAAAAAAAATCTTTCACTTAACAAAAATCACTTGCAGAATTTGCTTGTTAAAAACTTTTCTTTTTTATGGAAAGCAAGGTTTTCACCTTAAAACAAGCTCTGCAACACTGTTACAAGTCACTCAATCTGTGCTTTGCTGAACAAGTCTATTTTTAAGGTGGAAAAAAAAAACCCAGACTTTTTCCAAATGCACGAGCCAGCCGTCACAAAGCAATTTCTCACCAAATTTGACTACTTTCACATTGCGATCATAGAGAAAATAAATCCAACCAGTCCTTCAGTTGGATTCTGCACGGATCTTCAGGAAGGTTTTGATGACCACAGCACCTTATCAGCAAGCACACAGCCCACTGAGCAGCTGTTTCTCGCAGCTCCCTGCAGCACAATTGTTCCCAGAGGTCAGAGCACGTCCACCCCCTTTGCCCTTCTTCACAAAAATCATTCATGTCTGTGAGCCTACCTTCTTTCAAGAATTATCTCCTCTGCAAGCCATATCTAGCTAGTCAGTCTTTCACCATGACGACATCTACTGCTTTTCCACTTACATTGTATGTAAAAGTGCAAACTTGCCATCGTTTTTAACAAGAAAGCCAGGAGGGGATTGCCACAGGACACAAGACACTGGTAACAGTCCTACCTTGTTCACTAGGTTCTGACTGAGACTTTCTGACAGTAAGGTCCAGAGGTGAGTCTTGGTCAGCCATGAGAAGTTTGCTGAGCACAGGGTTCTGAGCAGTTGCAGCCGTGGGAGAGGAGGCGACCAGAGATGCTTTCAGCAGGCTTTGGTTCTTTGTGCTATTGGGCTGGCTGGAGTCCTGAGTAGAGCTATTTTTTGAGGTATATTCAGCAGCAAACTGTCGGATCATTCGCTGCATGATCTCACGGGCCACTAGGGGAATATTGGGGTCAGAGACCCTAGGACTGTCTGGAAACATCAGAGAATTTTTTTTTAAGGAAGCACTTCAAATAAGACAGCTTTTTTATTAAGTCACTGGTTATTTTAAAAAGAAAACAAAAAGCAAGCAAAAGATAAATGTGTTTCTATACAATAAGTACTTCACTCTTGGAAGATCTGAGCAAGAATCATAGCTAATTCGGGTACAAACTTTCAAAGCAACTGTTTTCCAGGAAAAATACGCAGTCTCATCTTTTGTTCTCAAGTATATCCAACCAGACCATTATAAGGTGTGGAAGTGGAAAGGAGTGCTGGAACCACAAAGAAAAGCATCAAGTAATGAAGTTCATTATGAAAAACTGAACAGGTTATTCAGTGGAAGAATTGATTAACTTACCTGCAAATATAGGAAGGGATGGGGGGAGAGCAGAGTTGCAGCAGTCCCCTATAAAATTACTGGGAAATGAAGCTCTCTAGTTTTGACTCTTCCAAATAATTTGAATGAAGATCAAGTGTGCCTTCCATCTCATTTCATCTACCACTGCGTTACAGTACAGCACGAGATGTTACCCAAAGAACTTTGCCAAAAACCAAGAGGTGTCAAATGAAAAGTAATTCTATTTCTAGAAGTGCTGCTAAGTCTATTGGTAAGAACATGAAATGGAACAGTTAGAAGTTTCGTTTTTTTCTTTTTCTCCCCCATAAAAAAGCACAGAAATACATAAGGTATTCAGGTGTATGGGCAACACAAAGGTAATAATGCAAATGACTGTTGTAGACCAGTAGCAATTCATTATGTCAAAGCAAAGCCACAGCTCCTGCGTCACAGGTTCCAAGTCCTGCCACTTCCTCGTAAGCACTGTGTGTTTTCTTTGGACAAATCAGGGTGCTGGCTCTTTTGCTGCTGTCATTGTTTGTTTGTTAAAAACAGTTCCTGAAATGGAATCCTCAGAAGATTTGATTTTCTTTTTCCAGAGAGAAAATTGTGTGCTGGAAGACCAAATAAATCTGAAGTTTGCACTCAGGCAGAAACAATAGAAGAGTGCTTACTTTTTTTAATTGCTAGGTTGAAAGGCAATCTATCGAGATGGAGCTATCAGAATCAAGATGGAGCAAAATCATCTGTGGGGCATTTCAGTGTTAATTTGCCTTTCACCACCATTTTTGACAAACATACAGCAATCCAACAACTAGCAGCAGAGTATCTGTTAAGGATGAGTGACATGAGGGACTGAGGGCAGAGCTGCCCGTAAACCTAAGAGCAGCAGTAAGCAGCTACCGTGATTCTTGATGGAAAACCACACTGAGATTTAAGTACTTACTGAGCCACAATTCCCTCCTGTTAAGTACAGGTTTTCAAATTTAAGATCTTATACAGTCATTGTGTATGATCTTACAGTGGTACAGTAGTTCTAAATTTCTGGGATGCTTATGTAAATAGTTAATCATTTTATTGTGGAGTCTGAGATATTTTATTGCTAAGCACACAACACAAAGTTTTAAGAAGCCACCACGAGATGAGCCAAACTTATTTATGTACATTTACACCCTCCCTTTCTTTCTAAAGGCTCACGAGGACATGAGCTGTAACAGGGAAGAAGCGTGGAAACTTTTTCCACCAAGTATGACATGCCTTCCATTTTCTAAGCTCTCTCTTATGACCCGTTGAAGGACGTGAGAAGCTCTAAGGAAGCCCAGAAGAGCACAGCTTGACAGTCTGATCACACTGATTCCAGCCATTTGACACGTGCTTGCAGTGAATACGTGTTGGGCTGAAATGAATGCTGAGATCTATACAGATTACATTTACTGAAGAATCATGCTTTTCCTGTGCACATACATTCATATACATACAAGCCAATAAAGCTTGCAGCTAAATGTGCTTCCAAATTCATGGAGAAAATACTGTATATGCTTGCAGGCATGCATCTTTCTACCCTGCTAATTCAAAGAAGCAGCAAAGAGCAACTACTGAGAGCTACTCAAGATAAACTTACTAATTCAGGACTCTAACTTGCAAGCAGAAGGGTAGTTACCCAGCACATTAAAGGCTTCTTGCTTAATACAAAGCCTGATTTTTAAATGTCCAGAATAAAAGCTGTTCAAAAGTGAAAGCAAAGTATTTCTGGTGTTCCTGCAGCATCACTGGAAATCAACCACGTGTTCATGTTGATTTCAAATATCTCATTTATTTGAAAGAAATTTTAACTTAAGGCATAGAGATTCTCAGAGATGATAAACACAGCCAACATTTATCTACTGTAAGTTATTTTAAATTAACACAACCCAGCTTTAAATACTCAATAGCCTTTCTGTATTTTACCTACACAGAAATCTCAAGAGGGAAACATCAACCAAAAAAGAGGTATAATTTCATTAAACCACCAAAACAAAGTCCTATCACGTCACAACATAAAGGTAATGGAGAACTGAGCACTCTGCTTTCACTGGCATTACGAACATTTGATGGAAGAATTACTGGGTCAGAGTGCCATGGGCACAGAGCACAGAGGAAGCAGCTAGCATTACTGGGCAGCCTGTTCTGAAAGTTTTCTGATATTGCTCATTATCTTTGTATGTTATGCACACAAATTCATGTCCTTGACATGCAACAGGCATCTGTTCACAGAACACCTGCATCTTCCCTGACCCACACTGACTACAAAACAGCAGTCTCAAATGTTACTGGCAGTCAGGATGGAAATAAAAAGGAACTAATTACTGGCATGAAGCCAGGAGATCCAAGCACCTCTGAGCAACGAGGAGCATCAGAACTGCACCATTCTTTGTGTTCCCTCTGGTATGACTGTGCTTGGCGATCTTGTGTCAGTGGCATGAGTTAGAATAACATTTTAAGCAATCTGAATACAGCCAAGCTTGACAACAATGCATAAAGGACTCAGAACTGAGCTCCTGCCAGGCTCCTTCCCCTCCCTTACTACTCTTGCACCAAGCTCAGTTCTGCTGGAACGGAGAAGGGAAACCAAGAACACATTAACTAAGAATCTTTGAGAATTTTTTTTTTTTTTTTTTAATCTAAAATGATTCCCGAGTTCTTATTCTGTACCTGACCACAGAAAGCATCAAACAATTGTCCTATGATTTAGGAAGTATGTGTTTCTCATGAAGTACGCACGCAGGTCACACACAAAGTTATGCTTTTTGTTAAAGGGATGAGATATCTAACAAAGCATTTGGAAGCGCTGAAAAGGCATTTCTGCACAGCTTCTATCTCCACCAGAAGACTGGGATGGAAAAAAATATACACTCTACATATTTTTTTATTTTCTTAAATTGGTTCCGGACTTAAAAGCAAGATGGGATAAATTTAAAATTACCTTTAAAAGAAAAAAAGCCACTAAAAAGGCAGGCTTGGAATAAAAGCATTATCTGAACTATTGGTAGTAACATGCAAGTGACTGCCCCTCCTACCATCCTCCATGCTATACTTCATGCAATTCATCATACTATATAGTTTGTATTTACTCATCTGAGTCATAAAAGAAAGGCTAAAATACTGTTATCTGCTTAAAACACCTTTAAATATTTTGGTTACTGTGAGGATGGGCTGAAGATTGGCTACAGCAATTTCTAATTTGTTAAACTGAAGCCTTGTATTGTCCCCCAGCAGACAGGTTGGAATTACTGATTTGGCAGATTTTCTCACACGTGGGTTAGCCTGATAAGTACAATGTACTTCCACTCAGGATGCACTTGGAAGCAACCTCTGGATTCCCATTTCTCAGGCTGACAGAAAGCAGAGAAGCGAGTTCCACGCCTTCTGAACAGTGAGCTTTAATTGATGTAACTCTCCAGAACAGATTTACAAGACTTTCTAACACTGAGCTACCATAATTGCTCTCAGCATATTGTACAGTACTGATTTTCCAGTTCTTGTGCTGCTCCCTTTTGAATTTTCCATATAAACCCCTGCACACTATTCCAACTATATTTTGGATTGCGGATTGCTGGGGCAGGCGGTGGTGGAAATCACAGACCAGAGTGAGAAGACTGCTAGCTTCTTAAAAATTAATATAGGTCCCACCAATAAATTAATTTTAGAAAGTATATATATGTGTTTATGTGTGTGTGTGTATATCTCCCAGCTACCATCACCACTGCTCCTCTTTACAGCTCACTCACCTAAACACTGGCTTCAGAGCAGCAGTTCTGCTGGATAAGAGCTGAATAATAATTGTAAGAATACTTGTGTTCCCATGGAGAGTTTTACTTTGGGCTTAAAGCTCTTATGCTCTCTTCCTCTCTCTCAAGACCATGCTGCTGTACTGCTACATTGTTGGAGACTTAATTTTCTTGATAAATGAAGACTGCAATTGAAAAGTACTGACGATACAATGACAATTTCAACATCCAATCTTTGACACCTGCGTCACATGCAAAAAAGACCAGCAAGAGATGTCACTCCCCCCCTCACCCCACATTAAAACCAACCTTTTCTGTAAAAGACTGCATTGAGGAACTCTTCCGCTTGCCTTTCAAAACGAATGATTTTTGCTTGCTCTTGTCTAAGCAGAGCTTCTTGTCCAGCTTCCGAGGCTGGCTCATCCAGACAGACTAAGTGCTCCTGCAAAGATATTTAATAGTTATAAGATCTTCCTGCCTCCAAAACAAATAAAGCTCCTTAGGCATTGCACATTTTACTAAATTCGAAGCTTTGTTAGATACTCAGCACAGAGTTGTATCTATTTAAATCAAAACTTGAATTTCTGACTGCTCCAGAACATTGTACTTTGTCCTGTTCTCTTGTTGTAAATGCAGCAGAAGACTGGAAGATTTGATAGCGTTATGGCAAATAACAGCCCACCAGAAGGAAGGTTTCTGTATTTTACTACATTTGGCTGCAAATTGCGTATCTAACACTTGTTCTTTGGCTCTTAAGTTCGGTTCTATAAGAAAAAAACACCGAGGGCAAAATACAGAGAAAATTCACCTTCATTCACACAGTGTTCATGTGAACTGAGCAATAAATGGCCAAGCACCAGCAACAAACAAGGTCCTCTGTCAAGAGGCTCAGCAGCGGTGACTTCTTAGTGAAATAAATGCAAGCTCACTGTTTGCAATACCCGCAATGAATTAAAGTTCATTTTCTTGTACAACTGGAAGTTATCTCCAGAATATTTCAGAACCAGTCATTTACTAGGATAATTAAAGGGAACCTGGAAGACAATGGTTACAAACATACCAAATACAACTGCCTGGATTTCCCCACCCACCCTCCTCTGTCCTCTTTCATTTTAACGCCTTGCTCTCGCGCAGGAGAATAATCCCTTTTGGGGCCCCTTCCTCCCACTTTCATTTTAAGCAATATTGAAGTTACCTGTATTTACCTACTGAAGGAATGCATACACAACCTCTCTTTGGGTTGAGGGAGTGTTTTGTTTTGCTAACCTTTACATAGTATCAGTTACCATAATACCTTGGCTATAGCCAGCTTCTGGCCTCTAACGTACAAATTGATTTCAGGTTCATGTTCTTATGGGACTAAAAGGGAAGGAGGAGAGAGCTGGCAATTCACTTATAATTCACAATAAATGAAAACAAGAAGTCATTTTTAATTTTGTAAGTCTCTGCTCCAAGAGGCTTAATGAAAGGAGGTTACATAAGCAGCCTATAGTAAATTAACGAACGCAGCAGTCACATGAACTACGTGCAAAGGGCAATCACATGGACGCTGTGGACTCTGGCCTGTACAGCACGGGCTTTCACCGTAAGATTTGTCATTTACCAGCTTCCAAAAGTTCTCTGTCGAAAGAGAAAAGGGGATACCCATCTCAGGCTACAAAGAAAGCAGAAGTTTGTGCCAAACTAACAGATGAGTACAGCGACCGAGGTGAGAGATGAGCTTAACAGCGCGCTTGCTGGGAAAGCATAGTTGTGCAGAGTTAAAGCTCTCACAAACAGATTGAGCCTTTTTTCTATACCAGAGAGAACCCAGGCTTGCTCCCATAGGAAAGGCCAGCACTTCTAAGCTAGCCCTCAGAAGGCTGGGAACTCAAAGTGGAGGACGAGCGTTCACTTCTGTGCCAGGAACGCCCGCAGCAGCATGCTGTGGCTCCAGGCTTTGTATAAACAGGCTGAGCACACATTTGCAGTTCTCTGATACTTAAAATACGAGGTGTCAGTACAGGATTTCACAGTGAAAACACACGTGGAAAGTAAACCAAATACTTTTGGTAGAGTTATCTTCTAGGTGAGACTCAAAACATACTTCCATTCTCTTTTTCAAAACGGTGTTTCCACGTCTGATGAAGTTTCAGGCAGGATCTGTCCCCGTCACTGACTGCCACCCTCAGCCAAGCTCTGCTACCCTTCCAGGTTATGAGGACAGGCACAAACCCATCAACCCATCGGTCTGTGTCAAAGGAGGCATTAAAGGACAAATTAACTCACAAACACAACTAGCCTAGGCAATACACAAGTGTTAGCACTTTTAAAGACAAACTTTTAAGCTTTATTTAAAAGCAATCTCTGCAATCTGATGCACAGAGATCTGGCTAAATGAGATCAACTGAAGTTGATGAGCATCCTCTGGCTGAAATCCCACAGGCCATTGCAAAAAAACTTCCTTCCCATTCAAAGGACAAACAGAATTCAGAATTGAAGGAAACATCATCCCCTCAGCCTGATCCAATGAACTCTGGAAGCAGCTGAAAAATCAAGAGAACCTCCATCCACCATCAAGCGCTGCTCAGGTTCCCATCATCTCTGACAGCTGAGACATCACACAGCAAGTACCACACAGCCAAGCACTCCTGTACCGACCTCATGACACAGTTCACCAGAAAGATCTCTGCTTACTGCTTTTTTTCCTGTTGTTTTCTCATCACTGCCTGTAACAATGATTCCAGCAATCTTTGCAGTAGGTTAATTGCTCAGGGGAAACTTCCATGGTAAATATTTGATTGTGATTATCATTCAGTGTCAACTTCCAAAAGTTTTTCTTCATTGTGTGCATTTGTTTGGAGATTTGGGGGGATTTTTTTTTTTTAATGATAAATGCTAATTAACCAATCGGCATTGATCAGAAATCCTAGGGGTTAAAATGTCATTTCTCCATATTTATAACCCCATTCTGTTCTCTTTGTGCTTCTCTTCACATGGGAATCATGGCTCAATGCATCACTAGCATCCCTTCCCTGAACCTGCAGCATCACTATCTGGCAAGAGAAGAATTCCCTCTCCCAACATTAAGACGTGCCTCTATTCTTATATCTCCCAAAATAGCTTATCACTTCTGCATTGCTATCACCTTTCAGTTATCCGTAACTTCTGACTGATAAAATAAGTTTTGGTCTGTCCCATTTCTGAAGTTTCAATTCCAAACACGCCATGTGAAGCACCTGCAACTGCTCACAGTTTAGCATCAGCAATGAATTCAGGTGCTTGGATTACTTTAAAGAACAACCTTCACTTACTGGGAGTGCAAGATTTCCTAGTGAGACCGCATTGTTTCCTCACTCTCCAAGGTAACAGTTCAAATTTATGGAATTCAAAACATGCACTGAACGGATGCCCCATCAGAGGCTGCTGTTCTGACTAACCATAATCCCTGTTTGAAAATTCAAAGTACTTTGGTGTGGCTCTCACACGCTGCACCCTACAAACTTCTTCCCAGAGCTGCTTCAGGTCCTTACAGCGAAGCCAAGCTATTTTGTGGTGCTCCAAGCAGCAGCTCAGCCCTCTGCCACCAGCAGCATCAGACTCCAGAATACGCTCCCTGTTGTTTTCTCTCTTGCTATTTCTATAGCTTAAATATATCTATGAAATAGTTAATGTGCTTAGGAGTATTATCCTTCTTGTTCTCCTCTCACCAACAAATGAGATTAGTGTCATTCCTCTACCCCACAGCTTTTTTTTTTTTAATGAAAAACAAAACCCATGTGTACAAATTTCTTTAGGTAGCTTTAGACAATCCATTTTCTTCCAAAGGAATACACTCAACTGAATTCTTCTTAAAGGATTCTTTCCCCAGTTTCCTTACCTCTGGTGCTTTTGACATTACCTATCGCCAGCTTTTCACCAAAAAAGAAAAATAATAAAAATCTTGAACTAGGCTTGAGCTCTGCGTGCTAGCAAATAACAGCCAAGACCATTTGACTGGATACAAACACTCCAGATAGAGCCACAGACTTCTTCTGTAGTGATAGCTCTGTTGGTTTTCTTATGAGAAGCAATGAAAAATTAACTGCAACTAAGAAAAACACTTAAAGTTCAACTCATCTGAATGGACAGGGCTTACCTGCACTACAACCTGTTAGAAGTTAGAGAGCCACGAAAAAACAAAAGCTTGGACAGCATGTATAGAGTCTTCTCTATGAAGGATGAAGCCCACAGGGAACTGGGAATTACCACATTTGCAGATCAGCCAAACAGAGCTCAATGAGTTGGGCCCCACAGAACATGATCTGTTTCCTTTCGCTGTGAGCATGCTGCTGGAGCTGCTAACTCTGTCTTTCATGCTGTCAGTGTACATGTGTTAATGATCTGGAAGCAGTTCCTTAGTTAACTAATTATTCTCTCTGATCATACAAGTGCAACAATTGTGATATTGTTATTTTGCTTTCTATGATGGAAGAAAAAAATTCTAATCTGTAAAGTGTGATGTTATTGCATACAACCCTTAGGATATGGGCAAAAATAGGACCGGAGATTTTAGCTCCTAACTTTGTATGTATTTTACTGACGTTCTTCAGTGAACACACTCAAGTCTACCCCTCTATCAAATACCATCTTGTATTTTGGCTGGCAAAAAAACTCCATGCATTTGCAAGTAGAACTACTGCTACAAATAAATTAATCTCTTCAGAATACTTCAGCAGATGGCTTCCCCTCCTTTGAAGAATGCATGTAATTGAATCTGATTGCTTGGAAAAGCACGAATTAGCATCACTGAAAAGGGTGGAAGAATAAGGACAGTTTTCTTTCCCAAATGGTTCAGCCAATAAACTACTCAAGGCCTCCAGCTCTCATCCTCCAGTCCAGCACCAAGGTCTCCTTAAACACAGCCACCTGCCTCCTGAGTTACACAGCTTTCTTACAAGCAAATCCAGAAAAAAACCCACCATTTTTATTATTTTTCAACTTGTTAGAACAAGTGCCTCCATATCACCCAAAGGTGAGAGCTGATTACACTGTCTGATTATTTCACCAACAGAGGTGTCAGCCACAGCCCCAGAACACAGAATACTACATGGCTGTGGCTATCTTGCTTCCAGCTGCACCATCAATGACACACCTTTTAAATCTGTCCCCACTATTATGTAGGCACATACCCAGATGAGCCCATCCTCTCAGTTCTTTACACTCCAAATTGAAAAGCAGCACATCAGCAACAAAAAAGCAGATCAGAATTTGAGGCACAGAAAACACAACTGCAACCATATTACACACAGGAACAGACAGGTCTTAGTAGTTTTGGAAGCTTAAGCCTTCAACTCCTTCAAAAGAAAGAGTTAAAGTTATCATCACAAATGACAAATGTTGGATAGAAGAGATTTCCAATAAAATTGGTACCATTCCCAATTTAAATCAGGCCGCCAGCAGAAGCCTGTTCATCATCTGGCTGAATATCAAATGGAGTTACCAACTTCTGAGTAACAATGAGATCTCAGGCTTTATTTCAAACGATGACTACATCAAATTCATGCTACCTGAAGATCTCCATAGGAGAGCTGCATTTATCTCCATATTGCAAGCTAATGACATAAGCTATGACCAGCAGGGCAGCAACTCAGCATGCCCACAAAGGAAAGGAGACATTCCCACCTTGCCATCACCACAGCTAACACACAAAGCACTCACAAGGTCTCAAAGGAGCCATATTCTTCACTCTCTCTTTCCCACAAAAAAACAAACAAACAAAAAAACCAAAACCCAACCACCACCAGCACAACAGAAATGTTAACACTGCGGGAGAGCAGGAAAAGAGCAAGAAACTTCCATGTGCTCCAAAGCAGACTCATTTCTCTCGGCCCAGTGCAAGAAGAATCACCAGCATTAACAGAGGTCACAAGTCTGGTTTGAACGGACTGCTTCACTTCTGTTCCCTGCTCCTCCATCCCCCAAACAGCCAGTGATATTTGGACACACAGCAAAATTGCATATGTATGGAGCACTCTCTGCTGTCTTTATTTATCAATTGGCTGTTAGTAAAAGGGTTTAAAGAAGCATTTTTGGCTACTGAAATGTAAAGCGACAGATATAGGTTTTATTTATACAACTTGTTCTACCCTAACCCATTGTGACTGACACTAATGCAGCCTTTGTTAACTCACATTTGTCTCTGGGCAGATCAAGACGTATAACCTCCTTCCCCTCACCTCATGCTTTTGGCAAATGATGCTGCATGCCCCTGCTGCATTCTGCATCATTTTACGTGCACAATCCTAAAACGTCCTTAGACCCAATGCCAAAACTGCCCCATAGAGCAACACCAGATCCGACCAAATCTGCATCCTTCTTTTGTCCATTTAAAAATCATCACACAGTATAACAGAGGAGCAGCTATTTACAGCATATAAACGTCACTGGTTCTCAATGACAGAAAGCCAAGCAGAGTGCACTGAAAATGTAAATAGTGGCATCTCAGCTTTTGACCAAAAGGTTATGCAGAAGTTGGAGGAGAATAAGACAAGCAAATCTAATCTGCACTCTATATGGTGTTCCCAGTCTTCACCTAAATAATGGGTTTTCAGAAGCTTTATCTTAGTTACTGTGGGCCTATGAGGATGATGAGATGTAGGCAGTCTTTCTGAAGATATACCCACACATCATAAGACTCTCCCAGCCTACAAGCAGACTGACCACACCATAAAGTTCATTCTTGAACTTACCTAGAATTATGCTCAGTGCTGAATTTTGTCTTTATATGAAGTGACGTAAGCCAAATGAGACAGAACTCCTAGCAGCATAAATACACACAGAGCTTACCTGCTGTCAGCCTCAACAAAGTGTTACGTGCTACGCCTATTCTAAAAGCAAGCATTTCTAATCCTCCTCCCAGTGCTTCAACAAACAGTGTAATATAAAAATAAGCATAAACTGGCAACATGGCAAGTCCCCTGTTAACAAGGTGCTTCCTTTATGAACAAACCATGAGGTCATATGTTAGCTGCTGCAGAGGGAAGGGCGATTGTGTTTCATTCACAGGTCTACAGAGAACCCCTCTGCACTCACAGTTACATTGTGCAGGAAGAAGTAGCAGTTAAGAGATCCAGGAAATGATGTTTTCCCAAGACAGATGAGCCTTCCTTCTTACACTATAGAGCAATCACTATTTCAACACACAGGCTGAGCAGCAATCACGTACAGCATGGTAACCTTTGTTTCATACACAGCTATAATCTGGTTAAGAAAACAAACTACAGGTGTAAAATGTTGGCAAAGCTGACCTGCCCACATTTAGGCTGTGACATGGTTATAAACAAGCACAATAGCAAACCTGCCATACACACAAGCCCTTTAATAAAAGGATATGGCCCACGGGGAAAGAGATTCCGAGATAGGGAATAAGCCTCTAGGTGGTTAAAATGGACCACATTTCCATACTGAAGATAAGCCCAGTGTCTGACTGTGGTAAACGTACACAAGCCACAGTTTGGCTCCCTTGGGAAGAGTTACATGATCCCAACAAGGTCTTTTATAAAGAACTCAAAAAACAAGAAAAACACAAAACAACCCGTAAACCAAATTGAAAAAAAAAAGTCACTACACACACACACACACTGAAAAAAGTCTTCATCACGTACCACAAAGCAAAAGTTGCAGAGAAAAAGTCTCTTCATTAATGTGTATTAATTTAAGAAAGTCTTTTTACAAAGGAGGGGAGAGGTGTAGGTGGCTGTAGGTTTTCTGTGCTCAGTTAAGTAGGAGCAGCAAACTCCCTCCCTTTGTCCCTCCCCTACAACTACGAGCTTCACACATCTGCATTGTTACCTTCACTTTTTCTCTTCTCAGGCAGCAGAAAAGACAATTTTCATCAAAAGACCAATCAGAAACACCTTCAGGCTCACAGTCTGTAAATCAGAGGAATAGCAGATTACTTCATATTCATAAACCGCGACATAACTGGAGCCAAAAGAGAAATGCCAAATTAAATACCTGTTTCACAACATTCTTGCCTGCATTCTGAGGATGCAAGCTTCATTTCAGCCATATTTCTAAATCCCCAGACTACCAAACTGTATACATTTTATCTACGCACAACAAATATGTGTTTTTTTTCCTGAGCACTGCCAAATACACTCCCAGCTACATAAAGATGAACGCACACTCATTAGTAATTTTAGCCAATATGAAACTAACTGTGAGCACTGCCTGGGGGAGGGGGAAAAGCACAAATCACCACGGTAACACACATTTTCTAGAGGCAGAGCTGGGGCTGCTTCTGTCATTAGAAATGCAGAACAAGATACAAACATAGAGATTGAATACCTTTAAACAAACTGAGATCTTTTAATAATCCAGGTCCAAACAGGCCTTCTAGAATACTTTCAAACCCTAAAAGCAAATAAAAGAATTGTTAGCTTTCTAGATTAAGTACGTCACTACAAGAATATTCACAATAGCAGTTCTATATTTATCTGTTCCAAGAACAGAGCTCAATGTGTTTTCTCTTAGCATTACAAGACGCATGGGTCAATTGTGATGACTGAACTATTGACAAACCACAGCAGAATCTAGAGCCCACTGACTCCTGCACTTAGCTGGGTTAAAAACAAAAAACATCACGACACTGAAATAGGCCATTTTGAAAAGAAAATGGGAAGTTTTAGGTTCTACAGTGTGCCTCACAGCAGCAGGTGACTGCGACTGGGAAAAATTACCTTGCTTAAGCCTCAAAGCAGAAGAAAGGTATGCTTTTGCAATTAGAAATAACATTATAATACATCCTTCCATCTCAGAGTGGCATTTGGCTACTTTCCTGCATTTCAACAAATACTGTAAGCAATGTTTTCTGCAGTTACAGGTTTGAAGAGAGAAAACTAAAAGAAAAGGGATTCAGCAATGCCATGCCCCTAAGGAACCAAATTCTAATCGCTAACACACTCGTGTCAAAGATCTGCATCTAAAATACAGTCTGATTTACTTCAGTGCCATGATTGATGCCACACTTAAAATAAATCTAACCAATTTAGTTTATTCTAAAAGAGGGAAAGCCTTTACTGAAATTACTGCCATTATTTGGAAACGTTAAATCAATATTGCACTAAACTCCTGCTGGCAGTAAAATCTACAGAGCTATCAACTACCCAATACTATGGAGAAGTCAAGTTAACAGGAGTGAAATGAAAAGTACAGGGATTATTTTGAGTGGCACAGACCAAGTCCACCTCCTTACAAAAACATATTTCCACCATGGCCACAAAGCCCAGGATTATCACTTACTGTGCTTCCTTCCCTACTCCTGCAATACATTTGCACTGCGGGTTTAACGACAGTTTGCACAGAACTGGGTAACTTCTACTTGCCTGAGCATGAGAGCGGCAGAAGAAATAAAAGAATTTTCTTAAGAGATGAAAATACAGTTTTAAATTTAGAGAAACTTGCACGGGGGAATCAGGGACAGACAAACTATCTGAAAATGCCCTTTTAAGAAGCCACTTCAAAGGATTGAGAGCTATGAAGGAAATCAGTTGTTACACTGCAAAAAAAAAGAAAGCAATAATAAAGTAACTCAGTCTGCGTATAGATCTAATGGTTGTTTTATAGACAACAGTCTTGGCTCCAAAAGAAAGGGATAAGCAGCATCACATTCCTCTGGGCGTCAGCAAGACTTACGGTGTGCCTACGTCACTACACACAAGATGCAAGACCCTGTGGAATTTGTAGTTTGCAATGTGACTTCAACAGCCAAAGCACTGCCTGACCATAAAATCATCCTTGATCTAACACCTCTGAGAGGCTGACACTGAAAATCTCATCTCAGAAAGCACTGAGCAGAGGACAAACAAAGAAAAAAGTGAAAGAGCAATGGTAAAATTATAGTCAAGAGCAAATAGAAACAGGGGAGGTACCACTACTAAACAAGGTGGAAAAGGAGAAGCCAAAAAACTATCCACCCCATTGAACAGCACCTTGTCAGGCAGAGAAGAAGCACTGCCTCCAAAAAAAGCCAACTCAGGCTTCGGGAAGTGGCAGCAACAGTGGGAAAGGGCGACCAACCTGACCTAGAAGAAAAACAGGAGAATCAGGGAATTGTCCCAGAGGTTTATAACGCTGACCCTTCCACGTGTAGCGACCCCTCCGAACTTGTACCTGAAATGAAACAGCCAACCAACCTCATGCCTCATCTTTCTGTTCAAAATAGAGCGCATATATAAATAAATAAAATTCAAGGGAGCTCAGAATTTTACTCAAACTCACCACTCTTAAAATAGTAACTGCCAGTGACTCATGCCCCACAGTTTGCCATGCACGCAATCGCACACTGAAGTCCCTGCCAAGTTTTACAGCTTGGATGTTGTACAATCATAGTTTGCTAGCCCACTGTTCTCAGTGATGCTAATGCCACTCGGTTTTTATTAATATTAAATATTGGATTTAGCAGTTGCATAGCAACAGCAGAACATCTTATGTGCAATGCTTGACATTAAAAAAGGCAAATAAGGGAAGCATGAATGTATTCAAAAATTATACTAAAGACTGGTGAAATTGCCGTGAAGCCAAGCTCTATTCCCCCAAACGCAAGGTGCAATGCAGTAAGGACAATCTAAGCCCTGCCTCGTAATACTCAGTCACTTAGGGCTCCAAAAGAACAACTGTGCACTCTGTGTGGCTCATCATGCATAATACATCGAAAACAAAATCTTGAAAAAGGAGCTGCTACTTTCTGTAGTATTTTTCTCTCCATTGTCACTACTGTTGGAAGCTCGAAAAGAACATTTCTTTTCCCACTGACTGTCCATTTGGCAGACGATATTTCCCTGCATTTCAAGTGGAACACAAATTAACATGGCTGCCTCTGCTAAATTCCTAAATGCAGATGATGTTTTCATCATCTGCACTTCAGCGCCTCAACCTTCCCAGCGGGGCCAGTGGGACAGGGGCAGGACAACTGAATGGCACCAGGGCAAAAGGGGGAAAGACACCAAGATTTTAGGGGCTTCCGCTTTCCAGCACCACAATTAAAGCAGTCACGCTTTTAACCCTTATGTTCCTCGTGACCCACTAAAAGAAAAACATATTTTGGGTGCCTGTGTAAAAATTTTTATTATGTATATACTTTCTATAAAAATGAAACATCAGCAAAGCTTTAAAAAAAAAAAAAAGCTTTCCATCTTCGTAGGCTTTGCAGCAAATGGAGAGTTGGCAAAATTAAAAAAAAAAAATTAAAAAGAAACCAGGAGAACAAAGAAAACTCTTTGTATTGAAGCAGAGGTGGAATATGCTGTTAAATTCACAGATAATTACATGCATTATTTACAATTTGGCAATTACTGGCTCTAAAAGTAAAGCAGCATTTGAGGAACTCCATTCTTTAAAATATCTTCTGACAAAAAAAATAATCAGAATATGGATGTGCCATTTTCAAACTGTACAGAAAATCCAACTGAAAAAAAGTTGAGCATTCAGTTTCCTGCATGGTCAAATTTCACTACTTCATTTTCATCTTTTCTGACACTTTCATCCTCTCTCCTTTAACCAAATACTTCAAGGCACAAATATAAACTTTAAATGAAGCTTACTGGCTCACAGTTCAAGACCACAACAGCTTATCTTCAAGCCTTGAAGAGATCCAGTTGGAGCTTCACACTGCCTTCTGCCTTACAGAAGAGAGTTCTTCCATTGACTCTCTCTTGAGAGGCTCCCAGAGAAGCTATTGGAGAAGCTGATGATTGAGGAGAGGACTTCACTGGCTGCACAGATTAACCAAACACACATTCTCCCCCTTAAAAGCCAGAGACGGCCAGGAGGTGTGGGTACATTTCTGGGCTGTCACTGACACGTTCATCATGAGTTTTGCTTCTCAAACAAAGCTTTTTTCCTCTTGAAACAGCACAGCTTAAACATGTTATTTAATACTCTCTACATAAGATGCACATAATTTGTCAAAGCAGTAAGGCATAAACCACTTAACAGGAGCCAGATCTGAGAGCAGTAAAGAAAATAAAAGGGCTACAGTTTGTCTTTACTGTTTGCTACTACTTACATTGTTAAAGACGACCAAGAAAAGAAATAATGTATTACTTAAAAATAAATAAATTGTCTCCTCTTTGCGCTTACAGTCACAGTCAACAGGCTGGAGGAGCAGCAGAGGAATGTAGAGAACACGTCAAAACCCAGAAGCATTACAAAGGTCTGAGCAAAGAGATCCACATGGATTTAAGGTAAGCAAATATGAAACCTAAAAGAAGGCATTTATGCATATTAGCTTTAAGAAGTCTGTAAGAATATGGTGGTACATAAACCTTCAATAGAACGGCACAGAACTATTCAGCAACAAAACCTATCAGTTATTTCACACTCCTCAGTTAAACGCCTTCAAATACTATTGAGGTGGGTGGTTTATTTTGTTTCTTTGCTTGCTTGTTGTTGTTTGTTCTTGTTTTTAATGGAAAAATGGTTATCCCTCTGAAATGTCAAAACACTGAGCACACAGGTACTGAGGTTTCAACTTGCTAAAGGTTTTCAAGATCCACAGAACAGCTCACTAAGGAGTTAACAGTAGAAATGGTGTCAGTCAATGTGGGCTCATGAAAAATATCTAATGTTAACGTTATAAACCTGAAAGTGTGATTAGCAGTAACAGATTTGCTATAATGCTATCAAATACGTGAAACATTTTTGGCACATTACCAAATATTTTGACTGTAACCAACCAAAAAATAAAAATCAGCCCAATACACATAGATTAAAATTAAGTGACAGTTCCTGAAATATTATGTCAATGGGAAATTACTGCACTGAGGTCCATCAGGTATCGAACCTTGGCCCTGTGCCATTCAATATTTTGGTCACTGGCTTGGAAGAAAGCAGTCATAAAATCTGCAGGAGATACAAAGATGGGAAGAGCAGTAAATAGCAAAGGGGCCAGGTCACTTGGGCTGCTCAGCAAAGTAAATGCAATCAAACACTGCTTTGGAAGGGGAAAGCTAGAGGAGGCCAGAAAACAAATCTAGAGAAAAGAGCAAATGGCTTCTGAAAGACATCATGAGATCCAGTGGCTAAAACTGAAAGCTGGTCAAGCTCAGCCAGATGTAAGGCACCCTCAGTTTTACACGGGCACACCGAGACAGAGCCCAGCACACGACCAGCACAAGGCTTTCCCTGGGCGAGGGCCCTGGCTGCGGCACTTTGGGAAGCACAGGCTGACCACCAACATTCCCTCTGTACTCTGCCCCTACTTACATTCATAACATCTGGGATCTCATCAATGAGCAGGAAGCAGTCACTACCAGCATATCAAGCTTTTATTGGATTTCTCGTGCCAAGATTTTCTGGTCAAGACTGGATATATTTATCCACAGCTATGGGATTTGAGGCAGAAATTAATTCAAAAAAAAAAAAAAAAAAAAAAAAGCCCTACAATCCATGTGCAACACGGGAATTCTGTCCCTTTTAGGACAAAAATCTATTAAACTTGAACATTTCAGTCACAAGCATCTTAATAGAAAGGCAAGACCAAGCAACAAGGGAGGGGGAAAAAAGTCACAGGACAGTTATTAATATACACCAAGTCTCAGGACATACATATAATTATTCAAGTTGCTTTGCTGCTCGAATAAAGGAACGTCCACATTTCTCACCTATGATGAGAAATCTTTTTATCTGAATGGAGTCAGATTAAACTATGAGTGAAAACAACTTTATCTCTGCTTCCTGGGGAACAACTGCTGAAATGCTTTAGTTTTTCTAAGTCAACATTTCTGCATTTTTGTTAATGAAGTTCCACTTCTCGGGAACTCACTGTAGACATCCTTGCTTCAAAGACAACAGATGCTTTTGTAAACACAATGGCTTTCCAGGGACCTTACACACCAGTAACCTGGTTCTGTAAGAACACAGACACGTGCACACAGAAGAACAACCTGCTGAAGGACGCTTAGGTAGGAACTGTTGAGAAGGAGGAGTGCAACCAAGCCCTATATGACCACACTTAGCTCTCCGATTCTACTAGAAGACCTTGGAACACAAACCAAAGTATGCAGTATCATTGGCTGAGGCCCTTGAAGCTCAAAATCCTCCTGCCCTAACACATTTTCCACTGAAAAACAGCTTCTCCAGGAGGTAAGCTTCATGAAGAAGCCAACAAGGCTCGTGTTCTGTCCAACAGCCCTTCACTGTTACTTTACCTTACCATAGTAGGAAGCTGGGGGAAAAAAAAGGGACAAAGAACTTCTCAGGCAGTAGAGAAATACTGCTGATATCAAGTGCTTCTGACCACCCATTCTGCCAGACTTCCTTCTCGTTCCACCACTGGACTGCAGATTTTGTGAAGAAGTTGCAGCAGGCCAGCCCTGTTCTTCTCTTCAAGCATCCCTTTCAAGCAATTCCTTTTCCTTTGAGAATCAAGCCTAAGTGCATTTCCTCTGATGGAGTATCAAACTTGCAGTAAGGCATTTAAAAGTTAATGAGCTAAGCATGGCAGTAAGACAGCTGCGTATCCATCAACAGAGCCACAAAGCTCGTGCCTTCACAACAGGAAAGAGCCATGACAGATCTCTTAAAAGATGCACCTGAAAGAAGGTGCATCCCTCTTGCTGTACGGAAAGAACTGAGAGGCAGAATAAACTGCTTATTGAGCAGTTTTGTGGTGCAAGAAACTGAAATAGGTCTTCTCTAGAATGCAACATTAGCACTGTTAGTGGTAGAGAGTTCGCACTCACAGCAAGAGAAAAATCATTCACAGAAGAAAAACAGAAAAGGAAAAACCCAATAAAATAAACAGAAGGGATAAGTTATAAAGCTTGCTCAAAAGCACAAATGGTGTAACATGGATCATCTCCTGACCCCTACCCGACAGGGTTTTCTGGGATTTGTTACCAAGCCAAGAATAACATTAAGGTATGCAGAATTCAAGACAAGATGAAGATTTCTCACCATGGCTGTCTCAACGCCACCCTCAAGCTACAGCAGTTGCTCTGAGTTTGAACTGCCACATAGATTTGCAGGGCTGGGAAGACCCTCCATTGTGCACATACTGCACCGTTAATCTGGCTGGTTGATCAGGTCGGGGTGCTGGGCTCTTGGTTTCCAAGTCAGCTGCAGACTGCCAGCTTTACTAAAAGACAGCCTGGTCTCCCCCACCGCCACTCACCAGCAAGGCAGGGCATAAATCTGAAGTGTTTCCATGTGCATACTTGCATTTTATTACTCTGGGAAATAAAGCAGAGCACACAGACATCACAGAAAGATAACTACCATTTAACATACCAGTTACCATTTCCTCCTGAAGTAAAGGCAGCTCTCTCAGTGGCAGCATACAACTCAGTACAAACCATACACTGCTCACTTTTATTTTCTGAGATCTACCTCAATTCAAAAATTGTGCTCCTTTTTTTCTTTGACTTCCAAGTGTGAAGTTTCAGATAACCAGATGCAACTTCCAATGGAGAGAAACTCTACCAGCAAGTTTAACAGATCCAAAGAGCCAAATTACCCAAGAACGAGCACTCAATAGCACAAAACATCAGAGAACAGAAGTTTGTCAGAATCCCAAACATTTCTCAATCTTAAAGCAATTTTTTCCTATCCAGCACAGACAAGCTGTTAGGGTTTCACTGCCAGACAAAATTAGAGGGACATCACTACCTACCAGCATTTGCCTCCATACATCATGCTACCCCAGCACAGGGTAGCAACAGCCTGCCAGTAGATGGAATTGCTCTGACTGGAAAGTACCTCCCACAGAAGAGACAGCAGGGTCAGTTCACTGCTCCGCTTCATTTCACGAGGCCACAGTAACGGCCATGCCACAAAGTCAGGTGTGCAGGCAAGGAACAGACTGCCACAAGCAGAGTATTGGTGTGGTACAGAAGCATGCCAGTTAAACTGACTGTGACAACAGCTCTATTTCATATTTCCCAGCATTCCTATTTAAACAGGTTCCCTTCTCCTAGCAACTCCGTGCTGACCCACATCATTCTGTCTGCAAGGGAGCCACCCTGTGAAACCAGAGCAGATGAAACAATTCAGCTAGAAAACAGCCCAGGAAGGGTAGGCACAAGCTGCTGAACCCACCTAAACACAGAGCACCAGCAGCAAAAGCATCTATTAAACCATCATTGTGCTCCAGAAAACATTTGGAGTGTGTCTTAGTTTTACCTTTTTTTAAACAGATCAGTTACATCATCATTTATTACTAGATTAGCTCAATGCATTGTATCTCTTCCTATGTCTTGATCCCAGGTTATACACAGTCCTTCACCGTCTCTACCTCTATGACAAAGGCAGAGATTCAAATACATACAAAGTCTGCAAAGTGGACTGGAAGCCTGATTTCACTTAGAAAACTAAGTATAGTTGCATCACCCATCATTTAAAAATGTGACGATGATCAGGAAATGGCAAGGACCCGTGAAAGTTTGCCGAATGCTTCTGAACTGAGAGGCAGCTTTTATCTTACAGGTAAGCCAAGAGCCATTTGACTCTGTTATCTGTGACTGTAAGAGTCTATGTTATGCTAACGGAACCTCTGGGTAAGCCATTACATAATTGCCCCAATGAAGAATAGGCCTTCTGACTCCAGCTAACTGACAGCTTCCTGACAATTCTTAAGACATGCAAGGATACACCACTTTATCAAGTCAAGTGATTGTTTTACTACAACAATAGTGAGAAGGATCTCCATCACAGAAACAAAGCTGTATCTTGACTACAGTAAAGTACACCTGACATCTTAAGGCTTCCCAGAAACTCTGGAAAGAATCCCTAGCCCTTTCAGACCGATGGTTCAGTCTCAACTGAGGCAGAAATGATGATTTAGGTGAAATCGTTGGATGTTCCAGGCAGCTAACAGAAACAAGGCAGGATCATTAGAAGTGGGGGCAGAAGGGAAGCTATTCACCTTAAATTAAATAATTAAAAATAAATCCATACACGGAGAAAAGGTTGGTAACACCAAAAGATGTAAGTTACAGAACACAGTATCACAACCAGTTGTCAGAGCTGGAATTGTTTCCAAATGTACCTTAAGCGATGCATCTGTATGCCCACCAAGCAAGCAGCAAACACAAAGGGAGCGCTGCTGAGCCTAAGAACCCAGCCAGCTTCAGGGCCAGTAGCATAACAGTAGCAAAAGCACAATGGTACAAAGTAAGCACACTGTAACTCATACAGAGCACAGTCACTCTCCTGCCAGGAAAAACAAACAGGGCAGAAATACTCCTCCTTGTCCTTCACCGAACACCTGAGGTTGCACCACTGCAACAAAGAAGCTGGAGCCCTGACCCTCCTCCAGATGTTGCGAAGTAAGCAGGGCTGCTGACAACTTCATAACGAGAAGTTATAGCAGCCAAACTTCTGGTGCTGAAATAAGCTGTGGGAACTGAAATTGCCAGATGTGAGGGAGCATTACCGGAGCAGGGAGCTTTCTTTTGAAAAGGAAAGCCTACACAGAGATACAAGAAACTTGCAGTAAGGAGTGATGAAAGTCTGACCTTTGGTGTTCAGTGGAAATTTTCCTCAAAGAAAGTCACCAATAAATTTCTCTCACTTCTCACTGAGACGCGGTGTTTGCCATCATTTCACGTAGCAATTCTTACTAATCTTTCAGCTTCAGACACACATCATCAGTTCCATAAGCTATTCCTGCAGATATGCTTCATGGGAGAGGCACCCAGTTTCTGCAGGGTATTTTGCATTTTACTACAAGTGGGATTACAGCGAGTTTTTCTTCCTCCTTGACAGCAACACTGGATAGAAGATAAGATGCTTAACGTTGTTCTTGTTTCTATCCACACTTTTCCCCTTTCACTGGCAATATAAACAACTGAACAAGCGCATACAGAAGAAAAAAAGGAAGAAAAAAAACCTTTCTTTTTCCCCTGCATTATTTCTAGACAGAAACAATTTCCTGCTGTAGTCCAGTAATGCCAGCAGGAACAAGTGGCGGGACCAAGGACATCTGAGATAACAACACTGCTGAAATCAAGACCTCCACTTGACCTTCTTGTTGTGGGATGGTCTTCTTCAGGTGGGAGACTGATGTGTGAAACAGGTACTGGACCAGAACTGAGGATCACATTCAGAACAAAAATCTTCACACTTGGGTTGATGCAGAAGTAACACGACAGAGAAAACACCCCTTATGATGGCCATAAGATACCAAAGTTACATCCAAGTATCTTCTCCTGGGCAACTACAGTGAATTTGGTGACTACCAGCATATTTAACAGTTTCAGTTGCACTTAGATGAGTCACACATGCATCACTTTCAGCTCCCACTATCATCTTTAAGTCTCCACCAATCCAAGTAGTTCTATGCAGTTTGACAAAGCTCAGTCTCCATCACGCCTCTTATTCTGACAACCAGGTTTCCGTAATTCAGAAAGTCACGTTACCCACAGTACCTGGCTTGAGGCAGCCCCATCCTTCTCACAACTCTTATTTTCCTTCCAGTTGAAGTTTGATGCTTGAAAGCAACGTGTGCAATCTGAACCTGAGAGGAGGCAGCAGTCCCACTAAGCTTCCATACTCTATGTTTCTGAAACTCAAACTACAGCAGAATCTCCAATATACTCACAGTTAACCAAATTAGGGGGTTTCTATCCAGGAACATCAACAAAGAGACATCTGCAGGTCAGCCTTCCCAAACAGCAATCGTTTCCATTTTGCAGCTGGAATCTCAATAAAAAGAAGTCTTAGTAGATCGGTTACTGCCTCAGGTCTGCTCAAAGAACGAAGGCCCTGTTCAGGATGTGCAGCAGGTCTTCAAATGATTCTCTGGTGGTAAGATACTGAATGCAAACTGGCTGCACACTCAGCTTTCTAAGAAGCCACCTACCACAAACTGTTCAAAATCTGAATTCAGTTTTCCAGGTAATACACCAACAAAGCTTCTCAAGCTTGGTATTCCCACACCATGTTGTGCATCTGGATTCAGCGAAGACCGAAACATCTGTAACAACCTCAGTATGAAGAAACAACAGGAACACTGCTGCTTCTGCTTCACTAGAAAAGCTTCAGCTCTTCACATCAGGGTCACCATCCACTTCTATGGTATCCAAAGCAGTTTGGGGTTTTTTTTTTTTTTGTAACTTCTGGACAATCCTTGAAGAAAAGAATCCCATAAATGGATTTCCTAATCCCTGGCTAGGAGCTGCCAGCAGGACAACTGTATAAACAGTGGAGGAATTTGATACAAACTGCTTCTGCTGCTTACATGCAAATCATCTGCTTCTAAATGATTTCAAGGCCAGAGAGGCACTCAGATATTCAAAGCTGCAAAGTAACCTCACATGTGCGAGGCTTTGCAACCATCTTCCCTGAAGTGCATTCTTCCCTACAGGATTATTTACACATAATTTTATTATGTATTATTAAATGAGAGTATCACACACATGTAATGAACAAACACAACATGAAGAAAGAACAAGGAATTGCCAGAGACAGCATGGGCAAGAAGCAAAGATAACTTCACGCACGTAGCCTACTCACCACTACCATCAGTTTCACACCTCTGCAGGTTACTTCTCTACAGCCAATGTTTTGTAAGTGTTCTTCAATACCAGAAATGTCTCCACACTCAAGGAATATCAGACTTCTAACACACGCAGTGCTCCAGATTTTATGAAATTAAAATAACCAATAGGACTTAATGAACCTTGAGTTCCCTTGAAAACTTGAAAGAGAACACAGCTTGCTTTCCCATAGAACCACTGGAGTAGCACCAGCAGGGTGAGTGAAGGAACTGACCATGGAAACTGAACGCAGCAAAATACCAAAGTGTTGCAAAACACTGCACTTCTCAAGCACGTGGTCTTCAGAGAACATCTGCCAGCAGTAACTAAGCCAAGGAAGAACTGCAGTCTTACCCAAATTTATCATCCTCACACAAAGCTGGACAGCAGACATGAAAACACAGAAACTGTAACCAATTAATTCAACGTGTCAGCCAAAAATACTGGTAAGAGCTTTAACAAAAGAAATTCAAACCATACCAAGAGAGAGGTCCCTTCTTTTAAAGGGGGACAAGAACAGAAGCTCATGGGAAAACAAAGCCTGCAGAGGAACCTGCAGAGTCCACAGCTACACAGTGAGGATTGCCATCAGCATCTTGTTCACTTCAGTCATTTAAGTAGTTGCTTACAGTAGAGCTTCAATAAATAATTCCAGTAAATGGTCATACTTGAATACAAGACATTCCAAGAAGTGATCAACTCAAAAATACATATTTTAAAAATAGCACACGAGTTTAACACTGACTTCTTAATCATTGAGCTGATAATTACCACCAGATAATTGCTTACATAACAGAAAGCATGCAATCTCTCGTTTTACAATAACTACACAATCACAAAATGCATTTTAAAGGTAGCTGTGCTATCAATTCTGCAACAAACATCTTAGCATAGGGTTTTACTCATCCAGATAATTAGTTCCTTACAAGTTCCAGAGTAACATAACCTGCAATATGAGGATTAAAAATATAGGTATATATTATATACACAGAAATACAGCGTGCAAAATCTTACAGTTACCTGATGCAAGTATTTCTACAGATAGTTGACTATTTCAAGTATTTCAGAATCTCTCCTAGGCTTGTATTCACTCATTCAGAAGTCTGAAGTGGACTTTCATAAATATCTTGAACACGGTCTAAAGACTGTGTATGTTCCTGGATTAACCTACAGTTAATCTTATTAGACAAAGAGCCAAGATTTTCAAGAATGAACGCTAGAGCTGTAACACTAAATAAAGCTGGCTCATTTCAAAAGCAACCAGGAAATTCTTCCTTCTCCTGCACCCATTTTGAAGTCATCAATAAGCAGCAGTCAGACTGCAGAAAAACTGTTCCTACCAGCAGGCTTCTGAATATGCATAACGCCAATAAAGCTAATTACATTTCAAAAAAATAATCTACGTGCAATTAAGATACTGGCAACATTTTAATGCAAAAAATGGTTTAAGTATACTAACATCCTAGTCTTGGGATATCCAGTCAAGCTACGCAAAGAGATGCGTTTGTCCCTTGCATACTCCCAAATGTGGAAGTAGGATCAGAAACTGGATCTGGAAGAAAGGGTAAACAGCATGTTAGTTAATTCACAGAGGATACTACGTTCGGAGATGTTGCAAACATTAGCGAATACATCAATGCCCTGAAGAGAAAACAAAGTCAGCTTTGAAACAAAAATCTCATGGAAAATAACTTCAAACACTCGATGGAGAGGAAAGGTGGGGGATACAGGAAGAAAGAGTAAAATGAAAGAAACCTAGAAGCAGCAACAGCGGACAGTCAGCTGAATATTTGCAGTGAAAAACAGTTTGGAGTTGCAGAAGCATCAAACAGAGCAGGGAAATTAAAGTTCTTTCTACAGTCTTTTGAGTCGGTAACAATAGCCATTTCCTAACACAATTGCCAGGGACCGAAAAATTCCCCTTCACTCCCAGCAAGTGGAAAGCTCTTCTCAATGGCAAATCAAGTTCTGCAGGAGGTAGGGTTTAATTTTTTTTTAAGCAAAGTTAACATACGGTTAGCATAAGCCTACGCAGCAGGTTTTTCCAGTACTTCTGCTGCGCGAGGCTTTGTGCAGGAACAGGAGGAAGCTAACAAAATGAATCCATTCTTACAGGTGCAACTCAGCCTTGCATTGTTCAGATTTATTCATGTGGTCCCCGAGCAAAGAAACCTAAACAGCTAGTTCAACCGCTCGCAAGAAGAGAATTAAAACCTTTTACCCTTCACTTCAGCCTTCAAGTTATTTTTCTGACAACAAGGATTTCCACTTGTCCGTGGCAGCGGACGTCTGCACTACCCAGCTGTAGGGTCAAGCTAAAGGCAGAGTTGGCTCTTTCCTTCGTTGATGGCCTTCAAGAGCCTTCCTTCTCCCCTGCACCTCCTAAGGTCAAGCGCAGCAAGTTAAGTAACCGGTGTGCATTTCTGAGGACTGTCAAAGCCTTTGCTCTTCAGGAAGGCTTCCAGACACCAACTGCAAACCAATTGCAGAACATTTACTCTACTTCATTCCAAATAAACAGAACAGAGTTAGTTTTGCAGGACTTGTTACCCTCAGTAACAAGGTTTCGGTGAAGAACCAAGCGCTCCATACCCAGGGCAATCCGCAGATCAAAATGGGAAAGGAAGGAAAAAGAAAAAAAACACCACAAAAGAACAAAAAACCCCTTTCAATAGAAGCCATATTTCTGCCTATCATGTCACTGCCTTTTAGAACAAGCTCCACATGGAGATCTATGCTTCAGTTTGCACACCATCATCACATCCAAACAGGAGACTGAAGGCTTTCCCTCCTGCCTCCTCTTGACAACTGCTAAGCTAAGTGATTTCTGAGGTAAGTCATCCTATGGCATCCTACAGCTTCTGCTTGTGATGTGATGGCAAGAACAAAGAAACGGTCCTTCCTGCTCTCCCCTGTCTTTGACAAACTGCTCATTCTCCTGTTTTCAATGGAGATTCCAACCCAGGGCCACACAGAACGTAACAGTACTGCAGCACCATTTTAAAGCAGGAGCGCAGGTCAGAGCTGAGACTCATACTGTCTCGTGGAAGAGCTCCATGCACTGTAGGAAAATGCAAAACTTAAGACATGACCAAAATTAATCCTGTCCTTTTTGCACATGGACACATGGGCTACGTATCCACCTGTCATCCCTTTTGAAAGATCAGTGCCAGCATGAGACAAAACACATAGAGGCAAATTCTAGTCAAGCCTTTGGATTCAAAGCACATGAAAAGCATGGGACCCAAATATTCCAGTGAAGATACAGGACTGCATGAGGGAAAAAAAAAAGAGGAGCTGGAGCCAGACGCAGCACACGCTGCAGGAGCTCTTGCTGTGTGCTGCTGAGACCAGGCAAACAGACCAGGCTCAGGTTCCTGCTGGAGATCCTACAGCACACGTCACAGAGTCCAACAGAAGGCAACGAGGCCTTCTACTTTTGGGTTAGAGAGAAGATCACCATTGTTCTGTGCGAACCAGAATGAAGAAATCCCTATGACATCCTATAAGAGGACATAAAGACAGCGAGATTCAGCTGGTTTGATCTCTGGAAGCTACTTTTTGTTGACAACGGGTGATGATGATTCTAACATCTTCATTATAGTATCAGTTTGTCTACAATTTTCTATTAACGCTATTAAAATCAACACACTGGATTAAAGATTTATCTACTCACTGGGACATACTGCAATTTGATGCACATGCACTAGGCAAGGCACCAAAATGAAGCTTGTCCAGCTCAAGTGCTTTAAAGGAAGGGCAAAAAAACCCCACAAAAGCAGCAAAATACATGCGTACAAAATGCACTGCGTAAGTTAACTATGAAAAGCACAGTAAGACTGCTCAAAATTGCACAGCTCACTTATCTAAAGTTCCCAGAAGATGGATCACTGCTAACTGAAGGCTACCGTTACGAGGAGCTCCGCAATGCCTTCAATGTCACGAAGCTACTATTGCCGATTACCTGGCACTTCCATCCACAATAAATCCACCTCTCCGCTGGCAGGGCTGATTCCACTCATCCTCTCCACCCCCTAGATGCTCACTCATCTCGCATTTGCAAGGCAACACGACAAGGTGGTTCAGGGATCGGTACCACAAATCGTTGTCACGGGAAAATCTGCTTCTGTTACACATTGCCTGCATGCCTTCTATTTTCCTGTCACAGGACAAAGACTTTTCCTGAAGGATTTTCTATCTGTAACTTCCCATATTGCTCATTAAGGCTAAGTAACATAAACATTGTTATTTATCAGAAATCAGTGTCCAAGTTACTGCCCAGACCTGCACCTAACATGAACGCAACAAAACTCACACTTCAGCAAGGCCTGCAGGTGGATTTGCAGTTTCCTCACAGTCATGCTGAAATGCATTATTACAGTTGCTTGGTGTAAGGTGACTCAGACACATCCCTCCCCCTTACTTAAAAAAAAGTACACTGAATTTTGCTTGTAGCATCTTCTGCAGATACTGATTCGAGCTGATGCACCCTAAGGTAAATGTCCAACATATTTTGATATTTTCCAACAAAACAGCGATGCCTCAGAGAATGATTCCATTCCTTTTCAGAAACTTAACTTTCTACTGAGTTGCTTTTATTACTGTAATATAATCTAGTTTTGTTTGTTTGTTTAAAAAAAAGATAGCACTATGTTTAGCTTGGAAAAAGAACAGCTTCTAGAACACAGTGTTGGCTGTTGAGCTATCAAGTATTCTCAAGGACCATTTTCTGATGTAGTTTGTCCAAAAAATAGAGGTTTTCTGATGCAGCCCTATGTTGTCCTAACCGTAACTCAGGAACTGAAGACAATAAGGCTTTAGAACAGCTTTTTCCAAATCATCTCTATGAGGCTTTCTAAGCTAACACCAAAAAACAACAACAAAACACAAAGCGCAGCACCTGTTGCTCTGGCTGACCTCTCTGTCTTTCTTTTCTGGATTTCAGACAAAGCTCCCAGCTAAACTAACTATACCATTCAGCATGGTACTCACAGCCCACTTATGCCAGAAACAGAACAAAAACTTCTGATTTTGCCCCAGATGCACCTTTGTCCTTCAGTGGATGCAAACAAACCAGGTAGCTGCACAGCTACTGACACTTATCATCTCCCCTCCTAAAAGCATTTTTGTGAAGTTTGACCCCCACTTTTGCTAACGGTGAATTTCCAAGAGACCTGGTTTTAGAGAGCTTTTCACTTTCCTTCACTGGTTCCTAGAGGAAGGACTCCTGGGATACCCCAATGCTCCGATGCCTATTATCTCAGAGCTGTCTCATCCTCCTCCCCTCACACCAAGATAACGGGGAGAAGCCACCTGAGTAAAAGAATGCATCACCAAGGAGATCCACAGGCTGCAGACAAGCATTCTGCATGCTATTCCCAAAAATTAGTGTAAGCTTACGACTTCAGTGAGGTCACTCGAAGTGAAAAATCACAAACCCAAGAACAACCAAACCTGCTTTTGCTCCTAACACCATGCTGAGCAAGGAATGCCAGCAGCAAGACTGTTCCTGCCCTGAGGAAGGGATCCCTGCCCAGGACAGCCCACCCAGCAGCCAAGCTCCAGCTGGTACCCATGCCCTCCCACAGCCCCTGCAAAGGAAGGCAGCTCAGAGACACTTCAGACCCGGTTTACAAACAGAGCCAGGTACAAATGCATGGGCAAAACTAAGGGGCAGCGAATCGCAGTGTTCAGAGCAAGAGTTATTTTTAGAAGAAAGCTCTGCCACAAACAACAGAATCTCACAACTAGGCTATAAATTCAACACTCTTAACCCTGTAAGTCTGCCAGTAGAAACCAGCTCTGCAATTAGCTCTGTGTGCTGCTTAGACTGAACCGTAAAAACCCTTCTAGGCAGCACCATGGCATGCTGAGAGCTCAGACCTGTCTGCTTTAAAGATGAGATCAGGAAAAATCACTCACCTCTTCCCTGAGACTGAGCATGAAAGAACTATTTCTCCTCTTCCCTTACAGCAAAGCAAAGCCCTCTGAGTTTCAGTACTGGATGAAAGAGAGAAAGAAGAAGACCTCAAGCAGGCTGTACAGTTAGGATGCTGAAATGCCCACAAGCATGCAGGAAGGACAGGCTGGTTTCTTGGGAGCTAACATTTTCACAAAGACTTTTTTTTTTTTTTTTTTAAAGTAGGCTTAGTAGTTTCAGTGCCGAAAAACCCAAATGAAAAGTTTCCAAATATAACTGCTTACTTTCTGAAGTTTGTGAGGTGTCATCACAAGTGCATTTAGCTGCTAAAGTTCATCAACATGCCAGTAAGTATAGACCAAAAAGCTGTGACCGACTTCTCCCTGCATGCCTTCCCCTCCATCACTCAGAACACACGAGCTGCATAAGGCATTTCCTAACACAGTAGTCCCTGGGCTACCTGGGGTAGAAAAAAATTGCAAGTCCTATGTGCTCTTCTCATTTGGAAGCACAGAATTCAGTTCAAAGTACAAGCAGCAGGAAGATATGTATTCAAGATTAGTCACAGGCAAACAGATGATTTGGGTACAAGAACCGATCTGTTTGTTACAGGCAAGGAGCCTCCATGGCAGGATGGACTACCATTCTGCACCATCTTTAACTTACAAAGTCAATTTTTAATCTAATTTGAAACTGAGTAACTTGCTGAACGGAGTAACCTCTGAACTCTACATTCAATTTTGTACTGTTATTGCACTCAGTCTGTGAGCTCAGCTACGGTTCCAGTAAAATAGAGTGAGCTGCAGGAGAGGACAGGATGAGTGCGACTTGGGCTTTGGTGCCCAGAAGAGCAACAAACGTGGGGATTACCAAACGGCTTCCTGTCCTTACCATGCTTCTAGCATACTCTACCCATTAAAATAAATAAATCACCCTTCTTGAGGCCAGAAAGGCAGTTTATCTTTTGTTTCTGAGTATTGGCCAACATGTGGTACTGACACTACACCAGCACGCACTGGAGCCTATGTGTTCTACATTTCATTCACAGCCCTGCCAGGGAGTACTAATGAACTCTTCAGGTTCTGTAGCAGGAATTTGGCCTTTGCAGCACAACTGTTGGAAGGGAAAGAATACAGAAGCCTTGATTACAGGCAGTGCAGTACTTAAACAGACCTACGTAACTCCATTCCAACCTTTTTCCACAAGTTAGCTTTCAATCTGAGGTTTTCCAGGATGAGCCTCTTTAGCGATACCCATTTTTTGATAAAATTGACTTCAAAATAGCTAAACATGGGAAGAGAAAGGAAAGAAAGTTCAACCCTAATCTAACAGATGACTAAATATCATCTGATACCTCCAGCCACTTTGGAAAAGAAAGCAGCCTTTGTTTACAAATCATTTAAGACAGTAATTTTCTAACCACGGGCTCCTGAAAAACACGAAGACCCCACACAACTCACACTGCTGGCACTAGGATTGTTTTTCCACAGTTGCTTCTTGCCAGCTCCAGGTTGAAAATCAGTGACTTAAGAGAGCTCTGGCAAAACAAAGTTCTCTCGACAGTTTAGGCTTGTTCAAGAGATAAACACAGCATTCCTGCTGAATCCAAGCACGCGTTACCCAAAAGGCCTCAGCAAGGCCTGTCTCAACACAGCACTGAAGTTGCCCGCTCCCAGATCACCGTGCATCGCTCCAGGAAAACTGCAGAGGGCCCAGATTTTGTGAAGGGTTTACAAAAATACTCCCGTAACATGTGAGAACTAGGTCCTCTCAGCATCTTAGCATACAGTACCAGAAGATGCTTTTCATCACTGTATGAATGCACAGGATAACAACGAGGGCAGGGAAGTATAAGGAAAAAAGACTGCAGGCAGTATGTAAGCATTTAGTGAGAAGCAGCAATGCCTGCACTGTAGTTATAATTTTGTCTAAGCTACAGATGAATGCAGATGAATAACCACCGAGGTCAGAGAAACATTCCACCTCCTGCTGAAGAGAACAACTCCTCCAATGGACATTTCCAACCAGCAAAGGGCACTTCCCTTCCTTAGCAGTGAGATCAATTAGACTGACAAACTAGAAGCAAAAAAAAAAAACAACTGCAGATGCTTCTTTTAAAGGATGTTTCTCTCGCTGTCTGTTTTGGAAGCAAGGTCTAGCAGAGGGCCCCTTCTTTATTCAAAAAGACAAACAAAAGACTGAGAAATCCCGAGATATTACAGTATCACACACACACAAACACTTAAATTCTACTGATCACTTTAAAATATTCAATGGAAAGCAAGGGATGAGGTAGACACGCTCCTCCTTTTCTAAAGGAAGTAAATGGAACCACTGCTTTAGGAAGATTGATTTTAAGTTTCCTTAGGTCAAAAAGTAAAATGATTTCCATGCACTTCTATTCTCTTGGTTTTGCAGAGTAAAATGGAAGTTATTACATATCACCTCTGCAAAAATTATTCTTCACTCCAATGATCCAACAGCACATTTGCAGAGATGCTTCATGAGGCTACATAAAGGACCACCAAGAAAGCAGCTTTTATCACTTCTGCCACAATTACAAAACTTAAACCAGAAGGCAATCAAACCTGAGACAAAGTCTGCAATAACCTCTGCCTACCTTCCACACGTTCACAAACCAGACAAAACAGCATACAAATAAATGGATGCACTGAGAAGAAGGCCAAAGCCAAGCAAGCCTGTTTGCTGGCAGCATTTAAACAAAGCTAATAAGGCCTACTCACAATCCATTTTGTATATTGCAACACATATTCTTCAGAAGAACAAGCCTGCAAAACACAGGCCAAAAAGGGGCTCTTCTGATCACAAGACTCCTGGTTGAGCTGCACGAGCTGCTTGCTCCCACTCATCTGAGGCTACCCCACAACAAAACTGACCCAAACGGCTGCTGGTTCAGTTGCTGGTTCATTAAGCACAGGCAGAGTACACAAGAGGTTTTTTGCACATGAATTGTTTTGGAAAGTTGAACAGCTGCAGGCCTAGCCCGTCCTTGCAAGGCAGGAGGCAGATCTCAGGTTGAGTTACACAGGTAATGCAGTTAGGTGCTGCCTGCCTTCCAGTGGGAGCCCAACAGCAAGCTGCTGAGCACGAGCGACTCCAACACCAGGACGTGAAGAGCGTCAGCGCTGTGGAAGGAGCAGCGTGGGGAACTGCAGGCTGTGGGGTGAAACTTCCACATCCTTCTGTTAACGTAACCAAAGAAAAAAAAAAAATCAAGAAATGAACAACTCTGTAGCTTGATTACATGTTCCTCTTCTTACTGTCAGTTGCTCCACTTCCGAAATATGACCACTACCACCCAACTCCAACAGCAGCTGAGGTGGGAGGAAGGTCACTGCAGACTGACCCTATGCCATTCTCCAGCCAGATATTGAAATGCACACATTATGTATTTATTTAAAAAAAAAGAAAGTTCAAAGAGAACCAGGAAATTTTTCATTAGTAAACTCAACTCAAGAGTTAAGAGATTGCCTGGTGGCCTCTGCTATCTTTCCACACTGCTGGATTCAGCTTCTGAAAGCTTCCTTTGTTAATGAATACTAGGCTCTTGTCCAGTCCTCTTTTCTCCCCCTTCTCCCTTCCATAAAATATCATGGTCCTCAGGGCATAAGGAGCATCCTTTGTCTCCCTGCAAGTCCTCCCTGTGCAGCCACTTTGCAGCCGTTTCTAGAAAATGCAGCAGGAATACCATCTCTTCTCTTCTCTTTAACAGAAGTGGAAAAATTGAATGGAGACTTCGTCTAATAGCAGTTTTACAACACAGGAAGCGATGTCCTGCAGAAACGTTGGAACACCATAACCTCCACTTCATCTCAATGGGCAGGCAGTGTTGATGTGTAACTTAAATCTCCTACTCAGCTTGGAGAGCTGAGTTCCTGTCAACTCTCCATAAAAGAGCACTTCCATGTGCAGCATGGAAGAGAAGCTTAATCTGAGGTAAGAGATAATGCTCTGAGGACAAACGAAAACAAAAGTCATAAAATGGCAATAACAAAAAATTACCACAAGTTTCTTCAAGAGAAAAAGAAATGCTGAAGCTCTCACATTTCCCACAGGAAGCTGAGGCCACGTGGATTTATCAGAAGGAGCTCTAAGGAACCCCAAAAGCCTGCAGAGACCCTGGGGAGAGACAGCAGAAAGCTGTAACTTATTAATGGAAGTACTGGACAAGAGCAGCCAGCATGGCTGGGAAAGCAAAGCCCGCATTATTAGGGAGTGAGCATGGAATGAGACACAGAGCTTTGAAGAGAGACAGAACCGGGGAAACTGCTTCACACAAGTGAACATAATGCACGTAGAAATTAGCACTCAAAGAAAGACAACTTAAGACTTGTACGTGGGTTTGGCTGATGTCACACATCACTCTCTGCCTCTCCATCCCCTGTAACGTTATGGCACAAAACAAAAATATCAACTGCTTCCCAGCCAGGTGCAGTCAGGTCACAGATTCACTAAGGGCCACACAGAGATGTGCATTACAAGGGTACAATTTGAGCCTGCTCACACGGTTCTGCTGGCAAACATAACCACAGTCTGTAGTGCCATTAGAAGACAGAAGAAGGGCTCAAAAATTGATTGGCGTTGGAAGAGGCTGTCCTGTGTCCGCTCCCTCCCCTTCACCCTGTAGATGCAATTCCACACAGTGCTTCAGACGAGCTGGGTGCTCACCTCACTCCTAAGCGAGAAGATTCAGGTCACCCAGCAGCACCAGAAGATGGCTGGTTCTGCAGAGCCTTCTGTTCAGCGACAACGAGCACCGCCAGGCAAGAGGCAGAGCCTGGATTGGCCCAGACCAACTTGTCTAACCTGTCCTCAGACAACCCTGGAAGCCTCGTATTTCTCAGGGAATTAAAGCGTCCATCCACGCAACCTTCCAGAACCAAAGCCTCATACTCTTAACAGTGAGAATATGCAGGCACAGGAGGGCAAGGTAGAAGACTGGAAAGTCCCACTTGAAATGCCGCAGCAGTGTCATTTCTACCTTCATCAGCATGAGATGGCTACCTCTCTCTGACCCTATGACATGCCTGTTCTTCTAAAGCTTTGCCTAAACGGACCTGTAGGGAGTATTCTCTTTGCTATGTTCCACTAGCAACAGAAGAGCACAGGTACTCAGACAAAAACTGCACACGAGGCTTGTCAGCCTAAGATGGCAGAGCATTAAGACATTTAAGAGCCATGTGACAAGGATTTACACACCTCAGCAAAGGAGTGCTGATTTCTCATCATCCATCCTTTACGAAAGTGCAGCTGTAAACTCAAATGCTGCTGCGTACAGAAGTGTCACATCGGGAGGTGGCACAAACTGTCAGAAGGGGCTTAAGGAATTTGAACAGCCCCATGGGGATCTTCCTAAATGGTGCAACTAGCACAGAACTGTTCATCTGTAGGATGCATTTGTGCAGGGAGGTTCACATATGCAAATTCTACAAAGACTTCATCTAGATGGAGCTGGACTATTTTGCACTGCAATTCATTTTGATGAAGATCTATTAAAAGTAGATGGACTCTGAGTGTCGTAAGTTCTTAGTTAAAAATTAAGCAAAAGAACCCGTACTTCCTGCAGGATGTCCGTGTCTAAAGAAAGAAACCTCCCACCTTGCAGTGACAGTCATTACTTTGCACAAATTAAAGCAGACTTTCATTAAAACGCCAAACAAACCCAGTCATTTGGCCTTGTCCAAAATTTCATCTGACAGCAAGCAGAAGAATGCAAGATGGCACCACACAAAGCGACCATCAGGACTTCTTGAGCATGCTTTGGTTTGGCTGGTACTGTCCCTAGCAGAGCAGCACTTATTCCCCATTTACAAACAGAAAAACGAGGGTAAACCTGAAGTGATTCGTGGAGAATCAGAAGTGATATCTGAAACAGATCTGGATTCGTCCCCCGCAGTTCACCTTCTCAGATGCACACCATCCTTCCCTGAGCATTTAAAGCAGAACTAAATACCAAGCTGTAAGTTTCATTCCTTTTAACTAAAGATTTTTATTTTTAAATGACAGCTGCCTCAATTTTTTTTTCCTGGCATAACTGTCACAGAAGAGTAATTCTCCATCCCTGCATTCCTACTGCAAACAGGCAAAAACGTGCACAGAGCAGATCTTCTCACACAAGCCTTTAGCTACTACACTGTAAAGTTTCTGTACAACAGATTTATATTAATGCAAATTGCCACAAGCTGCATCGATGCTACATGCAGGTTGAGATAAGGCAAACAGCACCACTTACACATTTGCTGTGGGCACGGAGACAGATACCAGTGCAGATCGGCTCTATATTTAAACTTTTACTTCAGCCCGATTTCTGCTAACTTGTTTTTATTGCTATTTTCCACCACCATCAGGGTTATAATAACCTTTCTTATTTTGGATCAAAGAAATACAGCCTGCCCTTTGAACTAGAACTACACTAAAAACCCGGAGCTTCAAGCCTACTTCTAAACTTCTAAAAGATAATGGGGCTAACTGCTCCGTAATTTGGAAGCTGCAGCCAGTTTCTATCAGCTAGAATACCGGCTGGAACTAACCCAACTAATCACCAAGATAAGGAAATGCAATAAAGATTTCAGAATTATTCCCTGTTATACACATTCACTTGATTAATATTAACTTCTAATACTTCCTGATACATCATATTTCCTCCACGGAGTCCACACTTTTGCCCTTAGCCCTGGAAGACCACACTGAACAAACGGGTGTCCAGGAACAGGCACCATTCGGGTGCTTGGGTTGCAGGATATCGCCGGCAAGGACTGTTTGAAATAGCTAAGTGGAAATCGTTCAGCTGACTTTACGCATAAGCTGTCAAAATAAGATGAAGTAATCTCTCAATGAAACACTGACAGAGTTCAGGATGGTTGGAAACCTAACGCGGGTGCTGCAGGTTTTCCTTTTAGATCATTTTGTTACGCAAACCAGCATCACAGCTAAGGAGAACCAGCACATTCCCTTTCTCCCTCCCCCCAGCACAAGCTGTAATTCAGTCAGGGCGTCTCTAGGAGTACAGCTAATATTTAACAAAGGGCCAAGCATCACCAGCTAGTAGAAATGCACGCGAATACCTGAAACTATCACTCTAGTAACCACACAGCACTGCAATGCCATTACTGCCTGCCTAAAAGCTGTCAGGAGGGTTTCAGGAATCTGTGGGTTCTCTCTGCCATCAAACTCTCTGCTCCTTAGTGATGTGACCTCACCATCCATTTCCAATTCAGCAAGTGCCTGAACAGCAAGTGACTGGAGGCTTGGAGAGAAATAGACACATACACAAAAAAAGAAAAAGCACAAGATACATTCACATCTAGGCATCTGCTTTTGGACACAGAGAGACACACTAACACTTGGGGTTGGACCAGAGAGCAGGTACACGAACATCAAACAGTTATCACCTGGTAGATCACATCTCCAGAATCAAAATACTAAGAGGGCATCGAGATGCTGCTCACCACCCCTACTGTGTGCTTTGACAGCCCAGTGCACTGCACAATGAGCTGAGAAACCTCTTCTGCACCGCCATGTACCCCACCAGTCACCTCATCTCCAGCCACAAAGAAAGGAAAATGGGGGCTTAAAATGCACACTGAGGAATGGAGGTTGAAGCCAGAGCAGCTCCCTAAGCTGCCTCCCACCACAACTGTGCTGGCACAACCGTGTGACAGTTCCAGATGATCTGCACCTCTCCCTCTGTGCTCTCACTCTTCTCCCCTCCATCAGCCATGCATTCTCACCCTCATCCTTGTGCTAGCACAGGTACATGCTTGGCCCCTCAGCAAGCCAGTTCAGAGCACTGTGCTGGCAGATGACTTTATTTCCCCCAGAAGACAGTGATTTCTGCTAGCACAGATCCCCTGAATTGGCTCGCTGGGGGCAAAGGCTATTCTTCAATCCCGCTGTGTTTCTGCTCCTCTTGGAGCACAACTTCAGTTGGACAAACTGTCACGAAGCCCCAGCACAGCAGGGCAGCCTATTGCAGAAACAAGAGGGAAAAGCGAATTACTTCAGCCATATTTTATAGCCAAATGCTCTAGTTCAATGCACAGGCTTCATGATTTCTGACTACCATGCTGTGCGCTAAAATATCACTTCTCAGGGAACTCTGCTAACTCAAAGAACCCCACGCATCTCAGATTTACTTTCAGAACTAGATAGCAATTGGTATTTCTGAAGGAATAAGAGTTTTACCATTCCTTACCTCCTCATTTTTACCTTTCTTTTTTCTCCCACTCAGGGAGAAATTCTTAAGACTTCTAAAAATGATCAAGGTGAAAAAACACATCACACATTTAACAGGCCAGTCCATAAGCCTCAAAAAGCATTGTCCAAACCCACTTAAAATGACAGTGATGTATTTGGAACAAGCAGTTAAGATAACAGCATAATTCCATCTGTGTATCCTGGAGTAGTGCAATAAACGTTCAGTAACTCCAAGAAAAAGAAAAAAAAAAAAAAACAACAAAAATAGGTAACAATTAACACACTTATACCATCAAACAATTTATGCAAGATCTATACTAGGAACAGGGCAGGTCCCAAGACCTCATAAAGCTGATCAATTTGAGGCTGAAACTATTTATGACACCGTGCCATCAAGATAAAAGTCACACAGCACTGTTAAACTTTGGACTTTATTTTATTAAAAATGTTATTGTACTTTATCTCCAAAAAAAAAAAAAAGAAAGAAAATCCCAAGCAAGTCTGTGCTTAGCAGTGTCTGCAGCACCTTTTGTTTAAGCACACAGAGGGACTTTCAGAGCGAAATCTTTCAGGGAAACAAATGTATATCAAATTTAAGTGCAGGGAAGGGATAAAGGAGAAAGCAGCTCCTCTGGGAGACGGCGATTTAAATGGCTTCAGGGAAGTGGGACAGGGAGTGTTTGAATGATGGGGAGGATGCACTGATGTTAAGTTTTGATACTTAGGGCTGCTAAGAACTTCAACAACGTGTTCTCCTCAGGTCTGCAGATGATCAACTTCTTCAGCTACCCACGATTTTCCCAAGCAGCACCATAATGAACAGGCAATTCTTGCGCTTCAGAGCTGCTGTTTAGGGACCCTGCATTAGGGTGAAAGTGCTCTGTCCCCTCTTTCTTTCTCACAGCTTTCTGATAAGGCTCCGACCCACAGGACAGCGGTGCTGGAGGCTCCCGGCCCCAAGCACAAAGCAGCAGGACAGAGGGGAAGATGAGACGACATGCTGCAAGCAGGGAGCTGAGAAAGGATGAGAACAGGTGATCCCAGCAGCAAGGTAAGAGGAGATGAGAAAAGGAGACACAAGTAAAGCCAATCCGGCTCAGGCAGAGAGGGAAGCCAACAAAAAACACCTCACAGGACAAAGTTACCAGCTCGAATAAAGATGAACCCCTGCAAACTGGATCTAGAAACATCAATAACCGGTTGGAAGGAGGACCCAACACCTTCAGGCAAAGGCTGCCCTTGGATTGCTTTATGCTCCAAGCAAGCTAATTGCTTCTATTAATCTGGAGTTAACAAGCACCTAACGCACAGGTCCATATACACAAACTAAGGCACGTATGGAGCCCAGTGCCTGCACGGCAGCATTCACAGCTCCGGGTGGAACCAAAAATGGTGCTTTAAATCCTCGGTAATGAAGCAGGGCGCGGGGCCGACCCACAATAAGAGGTTTAACTGCGCACAAGGAACAGAAGTGAATCTGCAAACGTCGTTACAGATTACCTACGGCGAGCGGCCACCGCCAGCTTAGGGCCGCGTTCGCGTACGTAAAAAATGAAATGAGGGTTCGCGCTCGGTGAGAAGGAAAAAAAATACGAGGGGGAAAAAAAATAACACTAAAGGAAGGAAAACAAAAAGGAGGAAAGCAATCACACAGCCCTGAGCCGCGGCTCCCCGCGCCCATCCGCAACTTTCCGCCCCCCGCCTCGCCCCACGCCCGGGCACTGACAGCGGCTGCTCCCCGGCGGCGGGCGCGGCCCGGCCCGCCCGTAAACAAGTTTGAAGGGGCCGCGGCCGGGCCGGGCGGGGAGGAGCGGGCGCGGCGCTGACAGGGGCCGCACAAAAGGGCAGGACCCCCGGGCGGCGCCCTCCCGCCGAAGGGCGGGGCCCGGCCCGGCGCCGCTCGCCTCGCGGCGGCCCGCAGAGCGGGGGAGGGCCCGCAGGCCGCGGCCCCGCCGCTCCCTCCTCTTCCTCCCTCGCCGCCTCCGCCGCCGCCGCCGCCGCTGCCGCCGCGGGGCCCGGCCCGGCCTCCCCGCCGCGCCGCCCGTCCCTCACCTACACAGTGAATGAGC